>NC_091978.1:283980066-284296259 GCF_044704955.1 Pristiophorus japonicus
GCAGTAGCTCCTCCCCCCCAGAATCTGTGAGTGTGCTCTGCAGGCTGTGTGGAAGGGGCCCGAAGCGCACCGCCTCTATCCCTGACCAAAGGGACTCCCGCCCCGGCCAGGGCGGGCCCGCTGTGGATCTCTCTTCCCCCCCATCCCCCCCCCCTTCACCAATGCCGCATTCAGCCTCTGCCTCCCTCCCCCATTCACAGATGCCGCGTTCAGCCTCTCCCTCCCTTCCCCGTTCACAGATCCTGCATTCAGCTTCTCCCTCCCTCCCCCGCTCACAGATGCCGCGTTCAGCCGCTCCCTCCCTCTCCTGTTCACAGGTGCCGTGTTCAGCCTAGCCTCCCGGTGTGCATCTTATCCCAGGTCGAATGGCCTCCCGTACAGGCCGGCCGCTGCCGAGTTTAGTTGAAGGTAGGATTTACTTCAGTTCTTTATTTATTAATTGAATTATTTACTTTAATTCTTTTATTTTTTATTGAATGCTTATTA
Source organism: Pristiophorus japonicus (assembly GCF_044704955.1). Lineage (NCBI taxonomy): Eukaryota > Metazoa > Chordata > Chondrichthyes > Pristiophoridae > Pristiophorus > Pristiophorus japonicus. Next base: position 283,980,553 of record NC_091978.1, read on the forward strand.
TTTTTTGTGCTTTGTTTCGTGCTTTGTAAGTCTTGGTGCTTTAGGTGCAGGGTTCCTTCTATTTTTTTATTTGTTAATTAACTGCTTATTACTTTTTGTGCTTTGTAAATCTTAGTGCTAGGTGCCGGTCCTCTCAGCTTCCTTGTATTTTTTATTTGTTATTGAATGCTTATTTTTGTGCTTTGTTTATTGCTTGGTGCTTTAGAATGTACTTACCTATGCTGATTTCTTAACTCTCAACTATTAGCTGTCCAAACTTGCTCAAATGGCCAAAACAGGTGTAGATGGCTGGTAGCGCCCCCTTTTGGAAAAAAAGAAACTAAAAAAATTCCTAACTAACTCACTTACAATGGGGCAAATTAAATGAACAGAATTGCGATTTTTAAGATACTCAAAAAAAATCAAGTTGCTCCAAAAAAAACGGAGCAACTCCTGGGCAAATTTGGGCCCAATATAACCAGTGGTTTTATACCAATAGCCTACAAAAAACACTTTTATTTTACAGATGCACCAGTTGGAAATAGGAGTCACCGTGGGGTGGGTGTTAGGTAATTTTGACTTTGGCCGATTGGCATTAAACGGACGATATCGATTCAGGCGCCCAGAAAGGAGATGAGGAAAAGTGGAGGGCAGAGAAACCCAAGGCAAAGAACAAAAAGGGCCACTGTACATCAAAATTCTAAAAGGACAAAGGGTGTTAAAAAAACAAGCCTGAAGGCTTTGTGTCTTAATGCAAGGAGTATCCGCAATAAGGTGGATGAATTAACTGTGCAAATAGATGTTAACAAATATGATGTGATTGGGATTACGGAGACGTGGCTCCAGGATGATCAGGGCTGGGAACTCAACATCCAGGGTTATTCAACAGTCAGGAAGGTTAGAATAAAAGGAAAAGGAGGTGGGGAGCATTGCTGGTTAAAGAGGAGATTAATGCAATAGTTAGGAAAGACATTAGCTTGGATGATGTGGAATCTATATGGTTAGAGCTGCAGAACACCAAAGGGCAAAAAATGTTAGTGGGAGTTGTGTACAGACCTCCAAGCAGTAGTAGTGATGTTGGGGAGGGCATCAAACAGGAAATTAGGGGTGCATGAAATAAAGGTGCAGCAGTTATAATGGGTGACTTTAATATGCACATAGATTGGGCTAGCCAAACTGGAAGCAATACGGTGGAGGAGTATTTCCTGGAGTGCATAAGGGATGGTTTTCTAGACCAATATGTCGAGGAACCAACTAGGGGGGAGGCCATCTTAGACTGGGTGTTGTGTAATGAGAGAGGATTAATTAGCAATCCCATTGTGCGAGGCCCCTTGGGGAAGAGTGACCATAATATGGTGGAATTCTGCATTAGGATGGAGAATGAAACAGTTAATTCAGAGACCATGGTCCAGAACTTAAAGAAGGGTAACTTTGAAGGTATGAGGCGTGAATTAGCTAGGATAGATTGGCGAATGATACTTAAGGGGTTGACTGTGGATGGGCAATGGCAGACATTTAGAGACCGCATGGGTGAATTACAACAATTGTACATTCCTGTCTGGCGTAAAAATAAAAAAGGGAAGGTGGCTCAACCGTGGCTATCTAGGGAAATCAGGGATAGTATTAAAGCCAAGGAAGTGGCATACAAATTGGCCAGAAATAGCAGCGAACCCGGGGACTGGGAGAAATTTAGAACTCAGCAGAGGAGGACAAAGGGTTTGATTAGGACAGGGAAAATGGAGTACGAGAAGAAGCTTGCAGGGAACATTAAGGCGGATTGCAAAAGTTTCTATAGGTATGTAAAGAGAAAAAGGTTAGTAAAGACAAACGTAGGTCCCCTGCAGTCAGAATCAGGGGAAGTCATAACGGGGAACAAAGAAATGGCAGACCAATTGAACAAGTACTTTGGTTCGGTATTCACTAAGGAGGACACAAACAACCTTCCGGATATAAAAGGGGTCAGAGGGTCTAGTAAGGAGGAGGAACTGAGGGAAATCTTTATTAGTCGGGAAATTGTGTTGGGGAAATTGATGGGATTGAAGGCCGATAAATCCCCAGGGCCTGATGGACTGCATCCCAGAGTACTTAAGGAGGTGGCCTTGGAAATAGTGGATGCATTGACAGTCATTTTCCAACATTCCATTGACTCTGGATCAGTTCCTATGGAGTGGAGGGTAGCCAATGTAATCGCGCTTTAAAAAAAAGTAGGGAGAGAGATAACAAGGAATTATAGACCGGTCAGCCTGACATCGGTAGTGGGTAAAATGATGGAATCAATTATTAAGGATGTCATAGCAGTGCATTTGGAAAGAGGTGACATGATAGGTCCAAGTCAGCATGGATTTGTGAAAGGGAAATCATGCTTGACAAATCTTCTGGAATTTTTTGAGGATGTTTCCAGTAAAGTGGACAAGGGAGAACCAGTTGATGTGGTATATTTGGACTTTCAGAAGGCTTTCGACAAGGTCCCACACAAGAGATTAATGTGCAAAGTTAAAGCACATGAGATTGGGGGTAGTGTGCTGACGTGGATTGAGAACTGCTTGTCAGACAGGAAGCAAAGAGTAGGAGTAAATGGGTACTTTTCAGAATGGCAGGCAGTGACTAGTGGGGTACCGCAAGGTTCTGTGCTGGGACCCCAGCTGTTTACATTGTACATTAATGATTTAGACGAGGGGATTAAATGTAGTATCTCCAAATTTGCGGATGACACTAAGTTGGGTGGCGGTGTGAGCTGCGAGGAGGATGCTATGAGGCTGCAGAGTGACTTGGATAGGTTAGGTGAGTGGGCAAATGAATGGCAGATGAAGTATAATGTGGATAAATGTGAGGTTATCCACTTTGGTGGTAAAAACAGAGAGACAGACTATTATCTGAATGGTGACAGATTAGGAAAAGGGAAGGTGCAACGAGACCTGGGTGTCATGGTACATCAGTCATTGAAGGTTGGCATGCAAGTATAGCAGGCGGTTAAGAAAGCAAATGGCATGTTGGCCTTCATAGCGAGGGGATTTGAGTACAGGGGCAGGGAGGTGTTGCTACAGTTGTACAGGGGCTTGGTGAGGCCACACCTGGAGTATTGTGTACAGTTTTGGTCTCCTAACTTGAGGAAGGACATTCTTGCTATTGAGGGAGTGCAGCGAAGATTCACCAGACTGATTCCCGGGATGGTGGGACTGACCTATCAAGAAAGACTGGATCAACTGGGCTTGTATTCACTGGAGTTCAGAAGAATGAGAGGGGACCTCATAGAAACGTTTAAAATTCTGACGCGTTTGGACAGGTTAGATGCAGGAAGAATGTTCCCAATGTTGGGGACGTCCAGAACCAGGGGTCACAGTCTAAGGATAAGGGGTAAGCCATTTAGGACCGAGATGAGGAGAAACTTCTTCACCCAGAGAGTGGTGAACCTGTGGAATTCTCTACCACAGAAAGTAGTTGAGGCCAATTCACTAAATATATTCAAAAGGGAGTTAGATGAAGTCCTTACTACTCGGGGGGGTCAAGGGGTATGGCGAGAAAGCAGGAAGGGAGTACTGAAGTTTCATGTTCAGCCATGAACTCATTGAATGGCGGTGCAGGCTAGAAGGGCTGAATGGCCTGCTCCTGCACCTATTTTCTATGTTTCTATACATATCTCCCCATTTTCATTTCTGAATCGATATTGCCCATTTTATCCCCCAAAGTCAAAATGACCCCTAATATGTACTCCTTATGAGTCAAACACAATCAGCAGCATTGGACAATCTCTGAAGAATCAACATGAAGTTAAAAATGAAACTTATTCATCCCAACAGAGTTAACGAGAAGCAACAAGAACATGCCAACATGTGTAAACTGCTTAGATGACAAATGCTTGAAAGAGAAAGGTGGACATGTCCTCATGTGACCTGACTAAATGGGCTAGACTTTCCACTTTGTTGGCTTTCGCCCAAAAAATAGGCTATGTTCCAGCCTTGGCGATGTGTCAGCGTTCATGTTCGCTGGCATATCGCCCGTTTTTGGATCATGACTTTCAGCTCAGCGATAGCCCAGTGAAGTGAAACGGGCCCAGCGATAGCCCAGCGATATGGAAGGCAAAGCTTCCCGAGCAACGGCCTTCTACGCATGTGTTTTTTTTTTCGGTAAACAGGTTTTCCCGCGTTTCGGGAGGTCAATGGTAATCCACACATGCGCAGAAGGCAAAGGGAGGGGGAGGGAAAGAGAGAGAAAGGAGATGAGAGAGAAAAGAAAGAGAGAGAGAGAGAGAGATCACAATATCACAATAGTACAATTATAGTACAGAAAGGTCAGACTCCGATATCAGTATCCAAGGTGTTGAGGGGAGGAGGAGAGCCAAACCTTTTTCAGGTTAGTTGGTTAGAGAGATGCAATCAAGATAAGCCTAATTAACCCGGGATGGGCATGGGAAACCCATCTAACAGAAAAATTTGGGGCGAGATCGCGGACGTCATCTCCTCGGCGTCCCATGAGGAGAGGGGGCCCAACCAGTGCCAGAAGCGTTGGAACAGCATTGTAGCGAAAGCAAGAGAAAGTACAGATTTTATATTGTATTGATGAAGATTGTAATTATAATTATAATGTAAATCTCCTGGATTGAATTAAATTTTGTAAATTCTTACATACATACATATATATATATGTCACCTGTCGAATGGAGCAGTGTGTGGCGTGCTGAGAAATACCACAGATGTCGTCAGCTGAAGCCTGAAAGGAGCCAGATGCTTAGAAGGATAGTGCTGCAGTAACCTTTACCTCAACGGGCAGTGCGGTCCTGATGTTAGGCTGCAGATCCCCCTTGATGTGCTGGCATATCTCATCGATGAAGAGGAAATTAACGCAATAGTAAGGAAGGACATTAGCCTGGATGATGTGGAATCTGTATGGGTGGAGCTGCGGAATACCAAAGGGCAGAAAACACTAGTGGGAGTTGTGTACAGACTACCAAACAGTAGTAGTGAGGTTGGGGACAGCATCAAACAAGAAATTAGGGATGCGTGCAATAAAGGTACAGCAGTTATCATGGGCGACTTTAATCTACATATAGATTGGGCTAACCAAACTGGTAGCAATACGGTGGAGGAGGATTTCCTGGAGTGTATTAGGAATGGTTTTTTGGACCAATATGTCGAGGAACCAACTAGAGGGCTAGCCATCCTAGACTGGGTGATGTGTAATGAGAAAGGACTAATTAGCAATCTTGTTGTGCGAGCCCCCTTGGGGAAGAGTGACCATAATATGGTAGAATTCTTTATTAAGATGGAGAGTGACACAGTTACTTCAGAGACTAGGGTCCTGAACTTAAGGAAAGGTAACCTCGATGGTATGAGACATGCATTGGCTTGAATAGAATGGCAAATGATACTTAAAGGGTTGACGGTGGATGGGTAATGGGAAACATTTAAAGATCATATCGATGAACTTCAACAATTGTACATCCCTGTCTGGAGTAAAAATAAAATGGGGAAGGTGGCTCAACCGTGGCTAACAAGGGAAATTAAGGATAGTGTTAAATCCAAGGAAGAGGAAATTGGCCAGAAAAAGCAGCAAACCTGAGGACTGGGAGAAATTTAGAATTCAGCAGAGGAGGACAAAGGGTTTAATTTGGAGGGGGAAAATAGAGTATGAGAGGAAGTTTGCCGGGAACATAAAAACTGACTGCAAAAGCTTCTATAGATATGTGAAGAGAAAAAGATTAGTGAAGACAAACGTAGGTTCCTTGCAGTCAGATTCAGGTGAATTTATAATGGGGAACAAAGAAATGGCAGACCAGTTAAACAAATACTTTGGTTCTGTCTTCACGAAGGAAGACACAAATAACCTTCCGGAAATACTCGGGGATCGAGGGTCGAGTGAGAAGGAGGAGCGGAAAGAAATCCTTATTCGGCGGGAAATTGTGTTAGGGAAATTGATGGGACTAAAGGCCGATAAATCCCCGGGGCCTGATAGTCTGCATCCCAGAGTACTTAAGGAAGTGGCCCTAGAAATAGTGGATGCATTGGTGATCATTTTCCAAAGTCTATCGACTCTGGATCAGTTCCTATGGACTGGAGGGTAACTAATGTAACACCACTTTTAAAAAAAGGAGGGAGAGAGAAAACAGGTAATTATAGACCGGTTAGCCTGACATCAGTAGTGGGGAAAATGTTGAAATCCATTATTAAAGATGAAATTTCAGCGCATTTGGAAAGCAGTGACAGGATCGGTCCAAGTCAGCATGGATTTATGAAAGGGAAATCATGCTTGACGAATCTTCTGGAATTTTTTGAGGATGTAACTAGTAGAGTGGACAAGGCAAAACCAGTGGATGTGATGTATTTGGACTTTCAAAAGATTTTTGACAAGGTCCCACACAAGAGATTGGTGTGCAAAATTAAAGCACATGGTATTGGGGTTAATGTACTGACGTGGATAGAGAACTGGTTGGCAGACAAGAAGTAGAGAGTCGGGATAAACGGGTCCTTTTCAGAATGGCAGGCAGTGACAAGTGTAGTGCCGCAGGGCTCAGTGCTGGGACCCCAGCTCTTTACAATATACATCAATGATTTGGATGAAGGAATTGAGTGTAATATCTCCAAGTTTGCAGATGACACTAAACTGGGTGGCGGTGTGAGCTGTGAGGAGGACGCTAAGAGGCTGCAGGGTGACTTGGACAGGTTAGGTGAGTGGGCAAATGCATGGCAGATGCAGTATAATGTGGATAAATTTGAGGTTATCCACTTTGGCAAAAACACGAAGGCAGAATATCATCTGAATGGCGGCAGATTAGGAAAAGGGGAAGTGTGTCATAGTACATCAGTCATTGAAAGTTGGCATGCAGGTACAGCAGGCAGTGAAGAAGGCAAATGGTATGTTGTCCTTAATAGCTAGGGGATTTGAGTATAGGAGCAGGGAGGTCTTACTTCATTTGTACAGGGCCTTGGTGAGGCCTCACCTGGAATTTTGTGTTGAGTTTTGGTCTCCTAAACTGAGGAAGGATGTTCTTACTATTGAGGGAGTGCAGCGAAGATTCACCAGACTGATTCCCGGGATGGCAGGACTGACATATGAGGAGAGGCTGGATCGATTGGGCTTGTATTCACTGGAGTTTAGAAGGATGAGAGGGGATCTCATAGAAACATATAAAATTCTGACGGGACTGGACAGGTTAGATGCAGGAAGAATTTTCCCGTTGTTGGGGAAGTCCAGAACCAGGGGATATATTTTAAGGATAAGGGGTAAGCCATTTAGGACTGAGATGAGGAGAAACTTCTTCACTCAGATTTGTTAACCTGTGGAATTCCCTACCGCAAAGAGTTATTGATGCCAGTTCATTGGATATATTCAAGAGGGAGTTAGATATGGCCCTCACGGCTGAAAGGATCAAGGGGTATGGAGAGAAAGCAGGAAAGGGATACTGAGGTGAATGATCAGCCATGATCTTATTGAATGGTGGTGCAGGCTCGAATGGCCGAATGGCCTACTCCTGCACCTATGTTCTATGTTTCTATGTTTCTATGACCTCCTTCCGGAAGTGCAGCTTTCTAAGGCATGCGTTATCAGACAAGTTGAGATAAGATTGCTTTTCCCTGTACGTTCGTCGGCTGTACATTCTCCTCCTCTGCCTGTGCATTAGTCTGCCACCTCTTCGATCGGCCCCTTCACTTAACTTCAGACACCAGCATGTGAGCAGTTACAAGTAATGGTAGAGAAGCAACAGTCACTATCACTACTATCACTATCACTATTGTTATAAATGCCCTTGGTACTAAAAAAATATAAAATATAAATAAATATACACATAAATATAAGTGTCAATGTGAGTGGATCTATCAGTAAAAGGCCCTTAAATAACTCACAAATTATAAGCCGCTTGTTTAAGCTGCCCCCTCACTTCCTCCGATGTTCAAAATAACGTTTCGGATTGCGTTTGCGTCCGAGTTTCGGTACTCTCCCGACCCATACGCCGTGCCCAGAATAGCGACAGGTCAAACCTGTCAGTGCAGACCTGCCAGCAGCGGTAAGTATGAAAAAGGTAATTTAAAATTTTATTTTTTAATTTATTTGCAGCGATTAGATAGTTAAGGGTCTTGTAAATGTTTTTGGAATGCTTTTCTGAATTCACGCCCCCCCCCTGCCCCGCCCCCAAAGCCTCTATCGCAGTGCACCCAGCCCCGGACTGAAGATGCCGAAACTCGCGTTTGTGTCGTGATTGCTTGTGCAACGCCTCCCTTACCGATGCACCCTGTAAAGGCCAAATGTTCGGCCTAAAAATGGTAGCGCAGCGAAAACAGTAAGTTTCATGTATCGCTACTGCTTTCGCCAAAAAACCCCAAAAGCCAAAAATCCGGCCCTATAAATTAGAATATTTTCCGTTCACATTCTCCATGCTGTCTCTTGTGGTGAAAGAAAACAATCTTTTCTTTCTGTTCCACATTTGCATTTATTAATCTGGAAAAAAACAATTCACTTGTAATGAGATCCTGAGTGCAATGGTGGCTGAGATGGGAAAATCTTTTACATCGATGCATTATATTCGCCATTTGAAGATTTGCATTTTCCTCAATTGGTAGCATTGTGGTGTCCAGATGACTAATTAGTCACCATCATAGGCAGTCCCTCGAACAAGGATGACTTCCTTCCACATGAGTTCACAGATTTTCAATGGAGGATCCGATATTCCAGTCCTGAACTCCAGTTGAAAGGGTGGAAGATGCCTGTGCGTGGATTTTTTTAATGTGTGGTGACTGTTGCACATCAAATTAGTAGCCTTGGATTGATAGTAAACACCAGAAAGCTTTGTTTCATCGTTGTTCAACTGCAAACAAATGCGCATGCCTTTTTTCAGCCAACAGCACTGAGCTGAATAGGAGTTGCAGCTTTGTTCAGACCAAAGTTGCTGCATGATGCATAATTATGTGGCAATGTTGTCCCATTTTTGAATGATCCTATTAATGTTGAATCAAGGTTGCTTCTGTGTAAATGCTTTTCACATCTCAGCCACCCATTGCACTCATTATAAGTTAATTGCTTTCTCAGATATGCTAAAATTATAAATTGAATCACAGAGGATAATGGATGCTTGTTGGTAATGGACAAGACTAGGATGCAGCTGAGGAGTTAAGGTTACATCATAAACCACAACAACAAAGGGCAAGTCGTTTAGAAGCATCATTTATACCTCAAAATTGTAACAGGGTTTTGAGCGCACTATCTGTATCTACCGTTTTGTACAATATGATGTTGATTGTTTTATTCTATATTTCAGCTGTATTCGTGCCTCTGCCCGACACTGCACATTATAGCTTTTGTTATGTATGTTAACTTTATAATAGTGTAAACTTTATAATAGTGAAAACTTGCCACCAGGGGGAGCACTTGTTAGAGACCCAAGGGTCACCTGCACACCTCGTGCAAGCAAGTATAAAAGGTTGTCTGCCATGCTGATTCTTCACTCTGGAGTTTGATTAAAGAGATTAAGGTCACATCAGTTTGAGCTTACAGCACACAGTCTTGTGGAGTTATTCTGAACATAACAGCTTTTACATGTGATGGCATTCATAAGTGAATATTAATGTTATTTCACATCAACAAAATGACTCTTCATGAGGAAAATTTGAAAGCAAAAGAAAACAGAAAAGTATTCAAACAGTGAGAATGAAACAGAAAGCGGTGCAACGAAATAGAAAAAGAGAGAAAAGGGGAACAAGAGTGAGGGCTGGATTCATCGCCAAGATCCTACCTAAATGGGTCACAATAGCAGCTAAAAATAAGGGAAAATTCTTGGATGAGGCCTCACTACCCGAACTGAATCTCTCCCCACCATTTACCCCCACACACCAACCCCTCCAACCTGGTTGTTCCTTCCCCACCCGCTGCATGCAACTTGCCCCAGTCCAAGGTGGATTCTCCTGCGGGAGGGTGGGGCCCTGGTCCCAGGCGGATTCTCCTAGGGAAGGGTGGGGCCCCAGGTGGGTTCTCCTGGGGAAGGTTGGGGCCCCGGTCCATGCCCCCAGCCAGGCCGATTCTCCTGGTGGATCTACCAGGCATTCATTTTAATGTCTAGCTCGGATTCTCATTGGGACGAGTTGAAATAATGGGTTCACAAACTTTAACATCCAGCTCCTTCCTTCAACAATCAATGACTTCCTCCTAATTTAACAAATTTCTGGAAAGTTGTATAGATTTTAAAAGCCTTTATGTTGTTATTTTGTGGAGGTTTGTGTATGTGGAGGGGGAGGTTTGCTGGAAGCACAGTTTTAAATGGGAACTACATGAGGGAACAATGATCAATCTAATCTCGAGTGAAGAGGCTATTCCCCAATCGCCTCAACAGAAATATTCCTACTTTTATTACTGTCTTCATTAATGACAGACATCTTGGAGGTGATTTTCACCTTTACTGCCAAGGAAGGGGTACTCTAACGGGCGGGTGATTGGCTCTCCCAGATTACTGCCAGGTGGTGATGGTATTTTTTTTAAGAATGGAAATAATGCTTTTCACAAAGTAAAATGTTTTTGCAGTGAAATAGGCTTACATCATCTTCGCCCATCATTATTCCCCTTGTGGAACAATTTAAACAAAATTAAAAAGGTTATGTAATGCAATATTATCCTTGCACCTACGAAACCTGAGTGGAAATAAGTCACCTTCTGCTGCTTCCTATACAAAATGAGGTTGCGTAAACACAACCAAATTTCCAGTGGGTTTAAATCTGGTCATCAATTGGCATTAGATTGTCAGTCTTACGCAAATTGCTGTTGCAGGGAGTGGGAAGTGATGCTGCTGCAGGAGGGATACTCTCTTGAGTGGAGTAAAGAGATATATTCTGCATCTGCTTTTGTAATACTTGACTGGGACTGACTGATGCTGACACTCGACAGGAAAGTATTCCAATCGCCAGCCTCGGCACTCACTTTTGAATGAAAATTTTGAACCAAAATATGTAGCATTTAAACAGACAATGAAATTACAATTTACTTTTACTTCTGCCAAACACACCAGCCAATGTACTTCAACTATTTTTTTTCATTACCACTCTTGCCTAAACTAGAAAAATGGCAGCATATTTAGTACTGGTAACAAGTAATTAAAAAAACTAGAGTGAACCCACAGTCTGAACTGGGACCTCACACAAAGGACCAATTATCTAAAATCTTCATAAAATAAAGTCTGATATTAAGTTCAATTTTTACAAAATTAAATACAGGTTGAACCTCCCTTATCCGGAACCCTCGGGACCTGGCCTGTTCCGAATGAGGGATCTTTCTGGATAAGGGGAGGTCACGTATTTTCAACGTGTGTGTGCACCGATTGGCTGGAATGACTGTCAGTCAGACAGTCAGTCAGTCTCAGCTCACATCGGAGACCAAACTATTCGAGAGTTCGAGAGTTAGGATATTTTCAAAATCCATGGAATGGTTAGCTGATCCAAAATATTCAGTAAAAAGTAGGGATCAGTGTCCCTTGCACAAGCTGCTGGTAGTGTATTCAGCAATAACTATGATAAAGGAGCCCTCGATGGAATCATGAGCGGATGTGATGCCACAGTTTACAAAACATGCAAAAAACAAAAGCACCAGTATTAAGCAAAAAAGATTCAAGCCCATCTGATTTTTTTTTACATTTTGTGATATTAAAAAGGTAAGTACTTTGAAAACATTTTTTGAACAATTTTTATTAGAATTTGCAGCAGTGTGGTGTTGGTGGGCCGGTGGGCCCCGAGGTGTCGGTGGGCCAGGGGCCCCCAGGTGTCGGTGGGCCAGGGGCCCCCCAGGTGTCGGCGGGCTGGCGGGCCCAGAGGTGTCAGCTCCGCAGTCGGGTAAATTTATTTTACATTCATATTTTGTAAGGATTTGGGATAAATTTATTGTGGGTCTGTAAATGTAAATGGGCACGTTTTTTTTCATATTTTTCGAGGATTTTGACCGGCTACGTTGTGCACATGCGCCACCCGGCGGCCAGGAATGGTTCCGAACGAGGGATGGTTCCGGATAAGCGAGGTACAACCTGTACCTATTACATGTTGTAACAATGAAAATCAGCTATGCACATATATATAAAATAGAAATTTCTCTACAGATGTGACTATACTTAAAGCAGATCCTTGATAACAGCAATATGATGTGAAGCTGACCTATATTTTTAAGCTCATTCACACATCTGCCAAATGGCACCATAATGTTATGTATGTATGATTCCATCATGACAAAAAATAATATTCAGTTGTACTGTTTCCCCCTCTACAACATGGACAATAAAGAGGTTTTCCAATCCTGTGAATGAGCTGTCTCATCTATACACGAATAGGCCATAAGTACGGCAGGCAAAATAATTTTTCCTGTGGCGATTTCTGTTTGATGCTATGAGACATGTCAAAGATTGACCTGATTCCCTACATGATGGGACCAGGTCAATCTCTGCAGTTTAGCTGAAAAATTGCCGTTTGAAGTTTCCTGACAGACAATTAGGTGCCAATTGTTCCAAAGTCATTCCCCCATCGAGGGGGAACCCAGGTGGGGCACAAAAAATATTAAGCAGTCTTATTTCTAAATAAAAACATATTGAAAACCTAGTTTGAAAAATATTAAAATAAAATTACAAGAGAGAGTAAACAGAAATGAAGAGAGAATAGGGAAAGGAACAAGAGCATGAACAAAAATAAAAGTGTTTACTTTTTAAGTGGTTTTACATTACTTTTAAGTTCTTGTATTAGGCCAAGTTTAATATTACAGTAATAATGCTAGCCCCGACGTTAGTGCATATGGTAGTGTCAATCTGCGTGAGTTGAAAATCTAAACAAAGGACTAGCCCAGGGAGCTTGCAATTTCTTTATCTACTGACAATCTAAGGGTTACTAAACCATTGCAAGTACTGTAAGTGGTACCATCATCACTTTAAAGGATGGTGCTTCTTGCAATGTAAAGTCACACAACCTGCAAATGAAGTGCTTGCTGCACACTGCAGGACTATATACTGTTCAGCAGCAATACTGTTTTCAGAGCAACCAAAGATGCAAATGCATCAGAATTTATATTCTCCGCAATGAAAACAACTTGCATTTATGCAGTGCTTTTAGCGTAGTAAAACATTCCAAGGTGCTTCACAGAGCATTATCAAACAAAATTTGACACCAAGCCACATATTAGGACTGGTGACCAAAAGCTTGGTTGAAGAAGTACGTTTTAAGGAGCGTCTTAAGTGGAGGGAGAATGTTATGACATGGAAAGGTTTAAGGAGGGAATTCCAGAGCTTAGGGCCTAGGCAGCTGAAGGCACAGCCGCCAATGGTGAAGCGATTAAAATCATTGCTGCGCAAGAGTCCAGAGCGCAGATATAGGAACAAAAGAAATAGGAGCAGGAGTAGGCCATTCGGCCCCTCAAGCTGTTCCGCCATTCAATAAGATCATAAGAACATAAGAATTAGAAACAGGAGTAGGCCATCTAGCCCCTTGAGCCTGCTCCGCCACTCAACAAGATCATGGCTGATCTGGCCGTGGACTCAGTTCCACTTACCCGCCCGCTCTCCGTAACCCTTAATTCCCTTATTGGTTAAAAATCTATCTATCTGTGATTTGAATACATTCAATGAGCTAGCCTCAACTGCTTCATTGGGCAGAGAATTCCACAGATTCACAACCCTCTGGGAGAAGAAATTCTTTCTCAACTCGGTTTTAAATTGGCTCCTCCATATTTTGAGGCTGTGCCCCCTAGTTCTAGTCTCCCCGACCAGTGGAAACAATCTCTCTGCCTCTATCCTGTCTATCCCTTTCATTATTTTAAATGTTTCTATAAGATCACCCCTCATCCTTCTGAATTTCAACGAGTAAAGACCCAGTTTACTCAATCTATCATCATAAGGTAACCCCCTCATCTCCGGAATCAGCCTAGTGAATCGTCTCTGTACCCCCTCCAAAGATAGTATATCCTTCCTTAAGTAAGGTGACCAAAACTGCACGCAGTACTCCAGGTGCGGCCTTACCAATACCATGTACAGTTGCAGCGGGACCTCCCTGCTTTTGTACTCCATCCCTCTCGCAATGAAGGCCAACATTCCATTCGCCTTCCTGATTACCTGCTGCACCTGCAAACTAACATTTTGGGATTCATGCACAAGGACCCCCAGGTCCCTCTGCACCGCAGCATGTTGTAATTTCTCCCCATTCAAATAATATTCCCTTTTACTGTTTTTTTCCCAAGGTGGATGACCTCACATGACTGATCTTTTAACTCAACTGCACTTTCCTGCACTATCCCCATATCCTTTTGATTCCCTTAAAATCCAAATATATATCTCGGAGGGTTGTGGGGCTGGAGGAGGTTACAGAGATAGAGAGGGGCGAGGCCATGAAGGGATTTGAAAGCAAGGATAAGAATTTTTAAATTGAGCCATTGCCGGACTGGGAGCCAATGTAGATCAACAAGCACAGGGGTGATGGGTGATCGGGATTGGTGAGAGTTAGGACACAGGCAACAGAGCTTTGGATGTTCAAGTTTATGGAGGGTGGAAAATGGGAAAACAGAACAGACACATAAGGAAGTGGCTTGGGATAAGGAAAAGGGGATGTGAGTGGAGAGAGATATAAAGAAGTGATCAGAGCTGTCCTTATCTGTTATTGACACGATGGGAGTAGCGAGACCATGTCAGATGGCAAAATCGAAGGGTTGCCCGTGAATATGGGTAGGAAAGATTATGTGGAGGGAGAGATTAAGGGAGGATAGGAGGACAGTGAACTCAGATGAGAGATGGCATGATGAGTTGAGATGTAGGTTGAAATCACCGAGGGTGAGAAGTCACTCGCTGCAGAGACTGAAGGAGGAAAGCATAATTCTTTGTTTTCACAATGGCCCAATGAACAAAGCCACTTGATAGGGACAACTGAGCGTTAATGAATTTATTAGGTAAATAATCCTTCAAGATATTATCTGAACTTGAAACACATTTCAATTAGGTTATGGATCTCTTGCTTTGTGATTCAGAGAACTGTACATACAGTGTGGGAATTTTATCATCAGCTTTGACTATGATATTTTCTGGATTTTATTTCTCTTTCAAATCTCACATAAACAATTTGTTTTTAATCAGAAAATACTGACATTTTTTATTGAATGCAATTACTTGATGTTATCAGGCCCAGAGAGCAGTACACTGCCATAGGTACGTATTTACTCTCCCGTAGAATTCTGCCACACTTTCAAGCTAATTTTCACAGCAAGCCCAACCAAATTTTGCAAAAAATCTGTTCATGGTTAGGAGACTGCTCAATATAATTATCTTTTAAAATACTGTGTAAAAACAGTGCTAAAAACTGTTAGTGTGGTTAGTCTTTGATTCCCCATGTGTTGCTTAACTTTTCACAGCAAAGCTGTCATTTACCATCTAGCTGACTTTTAAACCCCGATTTTAACTTGGGGCAGGTTGTATGAGGTCCGAGGCAGATAGCACCCTGCCTGAGCTCGGCAGTAGGAGGCCAACTTTCTGCCTTTTAATCGGCCTATTAATCTAGCCCAGTGATGAAGCTAGGTGGTAAATGATAGGTAACCAATTCAGAGTGCACATGGGGCCGAAATTCCCCTGTTCTGCGCCTCCCGTTAACACCCCCGCCCCCGGGAGGCGCTAACTATTTTCGCCCGGGGGATGGTGGGGCGGGGGGGGGGGGCGCGGGGGGCGCGGGGGGGAGTGCTACCAGCTCCCATGAAATTGTGTTGGAGTTAGCGGAGGCAGGTACACAGTAATTCCCCAGGCCGTTGCACCTCCGGCGATGACATCATCGACGTGCGCAGTGACCCCTTTCCACTCAAAAATTGCCCAGCACACCATGAGGTCACCACAGGTGATGGCCGCAGCAGCCTCGCGTTCATAAACTGGGCTAATGACCATCGCAGGGCAAACCTTCAAAGGGGAGGTGCGCTGCGCCGCGTTGCCGCCATCTTTGTTTTTTTCCGACTCACCAGTCGGACCGGTTGCCGCTCCTTTCTCGGGGTCCGGGCCGCTAACATGCAGCCCGGCACTCTGTCTCAGTGTCGCTATACAGCCATGGCACCCCTTTGCACTGGTGGCCCAGTGGAGGCCTTCAAATGGCCTGCAGAGTTCACAGCATCCCTCACCTTTAACGGAAGGGGAGGGATGTTGGAACATGTCAGCGTTACGTGAAGTGCTGCCGAACCTGCCCCAAAGGGAAGTGGAGCGAGTGACATTGTGCTCCACTTCGCTTGAGGGGCGGTAACTGCAATTTCGCGGCCGGGTGCAGGGAATCCCGCCTCCCCTCAGTTATCGCCCCCAATTCTGAATTATGTCAGTTAACACCATCTCATCTCCATTATTTGCCAGTTTTTCAATCGCCATTCATTTCACATCTTGTACAGTTGACCTGTTAAATTCAACTTAGATCTATTGAAAAATCAGTTGATTAGGAGCTTAAATCAGCAGTGTTACATGATCCTGAAGGTGAATTATATGAGGTGTTAAGTGCATAGGGATCAGAAGATAGGTGTGAACTGTCACCACGGTGGGCAACACATCGGGTCCTTGTGTACCAGGCATCGGTCCTATTATGCATGTAACCATTACCAATGTGTAAGACTTGCCACAAGGGGGCGCATTTACGGGGTTAAGAAAATGCACCAATACCTATTTGGGCTCCGGTTCAAGATCGAAACTGACCACAAGCCGCTCATTTAGTTGTTCTCAGAAAGCAACGGTATTAACACCAATGCTTCGACCCGCATCCAAAGATGGGCACTAATGTTACCTGCGTATGACTATGTAATCCGCCACAGACCAGGCAATGAGAACTGTGTGGATGCCCTCAGTCGGCTATCATTGCCTACCACCGGGGTGGAAATGGCGCAGCTTGCAGATTTGCTTCTTGTAATGGATGCTTTTGAGAACGAGGGGTCACCCGTCACGGCTCGCTAGATCAGGACCTGGACTAGCCAAGACCCAGTGCTATCACTAGTAAAAAGCTGCGTCCTCAATGGGAGCTTGTCAGCGGTCCCAGAGGAAATGTAAGACGAAATTAAGCCGGTCCACTGACGCAAGGACGAAATGTCCATCCATTCGGACTGTCTCCTATGGGGCAATCATGCAATTTTGCTTAAAAAAGCAGGGAAACGTTTATACGTGATCTTCACAGCACCCACTCAGGCATAGTCATGATGAAGGCTATCGCCAGGACGCAAGTTTGGTTGCCCAGCATTGACTCGGAATTGGAATCATGCGTACACCAATGTAACACTTGTTCACAGTTGAGCAACGCACCAAGGGAGGTCCCACTGAGTCTGTGGTCATGGCCCTCCAAACTGTGGTCCAGGGTCCACGTAGATTTCGCTGGCCCCTTTCTAGGAAAGTTGTTGCTGGTAGCACTGGACGCTTACTCTAAATGGATTGAATTTATAATAATGTCGTCATATACGTCCACTGCCACCACTGAAAGCCTCAGGGCCATGTTTGCCACCCATGGTTTGCCCGACATCCTTGTCAGTAACAATGGACCATGCTTTACCAGCTCGTAATTCAACGAGTTCATGACCCGCAATGGCATCAAGCATGTCAGGTCTGCACCGTTTAAGCCCGTATCCAATGGTCAAGCGGAACGGGCAGTCCAAACCATCAAACAGAGCGTGAAACGCGTGACGTACGGTTCCCTGCAGACCCGTTTATCTCGGATTCTGCTCAGCAACCGCACGCAACCCCACTCGTTTACCGGGGTTCCCCCTGCAGAATTGCTAATGAAGAGAACACTCAAAACCAGGCTCTCCTTAGTCCACCCGGATCTCAATGATCATGTAGAAACCCGGCATCACCAGCATAACATGTACCACGATCGCGCAGCTGTATCACATGATATTTGAGGTTAATGACCCTGTATTTGTTCTTAATTATGGTCATGGTCCCAAATGGGTTGCTGCCACTGTGATAGCCAAGGAGGGGAATAGAGTGTTTGTTGTCAAACTTTTGAATGGACAAACGTGCAGAAAGCACTTGGATCAGACCAAACTGCGGTTCACTGACAACCAAGAACAGTTTAAAGAGGACATTACCATCATTGATCCACCAACACACACCCAACCAGCAATCGACCTCGCGGTCAACCACGAGGATGAACCCACCATGCCCGACAGTCCAATCAGACCAGCCACACCGCAGCGCAACAATGATCCAACCGACTCACCCATGCCAGGACTTCAACTCAGGCGATCAACCCGGGAATGCAGAGCCCGGGATCTCCTCAACTTGTAAATAACTTATACATAAGACTTTGGGAGGGAATGATGTTATGTATGTAAACATTACCAACGTGTAAGACTTGCCACCAGTGGCCGCACCCAAGGGTCACCCGCACACCCTGGGCAAGCAGGTATAAAAGGCAGACTACCATGCTGCCTCCTCACTCTGGAGTTATAATAAAGGGACCAAGGTTACAACAGTTTGAGCTTAAGATACACAGTCTTGTGGAGTTATTCTAAATGTAACAGGTCCCAGTACAGTTAAGAACAAAAGAAATAGGAGCAGGAGTAGGCCATACGGCCCAGCAAGCCTGCTCCGCCATTTAATAAGATCATGACTGAACTTCTACATCAATTCCACTTTCCTGCCCTATGCCCATTAATGCCCAAAAATCTCAGTCTTGAGTACACTCATTGACTGAGCATCCATAGCCCTCTTGGGTCGAGGTTTTGAAAGATTCACAAACCTCTGAGTGAAAACATTTCTCCTCATCTATTTCCCCTCATCTCACTAAACCCCTCATCCTGAGACCATGCCCCCTACTTCTCGACTCTCCAGCCAGGGGAAACAGCCTCTCAGCATCTACCCTGTCAAGCCCTCTGAGATTTTTATATGTTTCAATGAGATCCCCTCTCATTCTTCTAAACTCCAGAGAATATAAGCACATTCTATTCAATCTCTCCTCATAGAACAGCCCTCTCATCCCAGGAATCAATCGAGTGAGCCTTCTTTGCACCCCCTCTAAGACAAGTATATCCTTCCTTACATAACTGTGCAAGCACTCCAGGTGTGGTCTCACCAAAGTTCTATATAATTGCAGCAAGACTTATTGGGGTAGCAATTCAGGTCCGCCTGAAACGGGGCACATATACCGCTTTTTGGCTGTTATTACCGCCGCAACCATTCGATCGAAATTCAGTGATTTTAGAAACAAATTGGTGGCCAATGGTATTGTCCGGTGGGAATCGGCAGTTTGCAGCGGTGTGGGTGGGGAACGGCCTTTGGACGAGGAAATTCACCTTCTGGTGTTGGGACAGTGATCTCTCATGTATTAAGTAGTGGGGAGGCGAGACCAATTACTTTTGCTTCACGCACTCTCAGTGCCAGTGAGCGTAATTATGTGCAAATCAAAAGGGAAGCTTTGGCATTAATTTTGGGGATCAAGAAGTTCCACAAATACTTGTATGGTCATAAGTTTACCATCATTATGGACCATAAGCCCCTGAAAGCAATTCTCCAGCCAAAGTCCTCAGTTTCAACATTAGCTGCCGCCCGAATGCAGAGATGGGCTTTGATTTTGCCAGCATATAACATATGATATTGAATACAGACGATCAGCTGATCACAGTAATGCTGATGCTATGTCTAGATTGCCTTCTCCATCACAAGTTACACCGATAAGGAAGAAGTGTTCTATTTTTCATACATTGATGAACTGTCAGTCACAGCTGAAGAGATTGGTAGAGCAACCAAATGTGACCCAGTTATGTCAAAGGTGTATGATTATATTGCAAATGGCTGGCCAAATCAGGTAACAGACAAAGATATTCATCCATTCTTCATTCATACGAATGAATTATCAGTCGATAAAGATTGTATCATGTGGGGTGCAAGAGTGGTTATACCAAATAAATTCAGGTCAAAATTATTAGGAGACCTCCATGACCATCATCTGGGAATGTGCTTGACCAAGAATTTTGCACACAGTTACTTATAGTGGCCAGGTCTTGATAAAAATATAAAGTACATCGTCAGTCAGTGTACGACATGTCAATCGGTAAGCAAGAAACCACCATAAGTACCATTACAGCCATGGAAATGGCCTCCCAGGGTGTGGCATATCGATTTTGCTGAGCTAGAAGGACAACAATTGTTCATTGTGATTGATAGCCATTCAAAGTGAGTTGAGATGTTTCCAATGTGGAAAATTAGACATTTTAACGAAGATTATTTTCTTCATTTGGCCCCCCAGAAGAAATTGTTTCTGACAATGGACCACAATTTCGTTCAGAAGAATTTGCACAGTTCACGAGCAAAAATGGTGTGAAACGTACCACTCTGCTTTAAATGATGCAGCAGAGTGCACTGTACAAATTGTAAAACGTGCCCTCATCAAACAGATGTTGGATCCAAATCCAAAGAAATGACAGTTGTCATTTGATCACAAATTGGCTAATTTTCTAATTACTTATCGTAATACTCCTCACACAACTACTGGTAGAACATCAGCAGAGTTGTTTCTCAAACGACAGCCACGAACCAGATTTTCGATGTTAAAACCAAACTTGGCACAGTCCGTAGAAGAGACACAATTAAGACAAAAAGAGAATCATGATAGAGGTAGAGCAAAAGAGAGAAGTGTGAAATTAAATCAGAAGGTGAGAGTGAAAAACCATTACAATAAATGGTTAGAGTGGTTACCAGGAAGAACAGTGAAGATATGTGGTCCTCGTACATATTTGGTCAAGATGTTTGATCATGGACAGGTTAGGTTTGTTCACATTGATCATATTTTACCTACATATGTGAAAATAGTTGAAGGTGGGAATGATTCAATTATTCCTGACTCATCAGATAGTTTTAATATACCAGTAGCATGTCCTACATCCAATGTACTGGAAACAAATCCAAGAGAAAGTCAGAATTTAAGTCTGAGTCCGGTCAGGCAGACAAACAGTCTGAAGTTAGAGAGAGTTCAAATGGAAATCAAGAACATCCCTTGGAGGAAAACTTTCCTCAGGATCAGCCTCGAATGAGTTTAAATTCAACACCATGTTTGGAAGGTTCTGCCCGAGAGCGAAGGTATCCTCTTTGAAACAGAATACCAGTGGTTAAGCTTGATTTGTAAATATGGCAAAATAAGTCCATATCTTTTGTTATGTATAACCATGCAAGTTATGTATGATGATTATTTTGTTATAATTACTTTTTCATTAAGGAGGGAGAAGTGTAATATATATAGCGCCACCTGTGGACTCCTGTGGTACTGCAGCCAGTGCTGTTTATAATAAAGAAGGGAGCAGCTCACCTGACTGAGTTCCGATGTATTCTGCCATCTTAAGTCAGTGTGTGTTTGTGAATTACTGAAGATATAACAGCTGTTAACAAGCCAGCTGGTCCTTGGCCTTCTTAAAGGCCAGGGTTTGCAGTTAGGCCCTGAGGAGGTAAGGCAATTCAGTGAAGGCCATGGCTGCTGCACCTGTAGCAAGAAGGGCAACCCGTTTCTCAGATGCTGAGCTGGAGACACCCATGCAGGCTGCGGAGAAAAGGAGGTGAGTCCTGCACCCCGATGCAGGCAGACCGACTCGGGAAGTGTTTACAAATGCATGGAGAGAAATCGCAGTGGAGGTGTCAAGGGCCTCCGTTTATAATCGGCCCGCCACCCAATGCCAAAAAAGGATGACATCATTCAATTGTGAAAGTGAGTACCTGTTCCACCAACTGCTGACCTTCCATCTACGAGCCTCTCCTTCATCCTTCTCTCATTCCCACCTTCACTATATAGTCACTGAAGCAACATTTCATTGTTGAGGCCTCTCTCTCTCTCTCTCTCTCTCTCTCTCTCTCTATATATATATATATAATGTGTGTGTGTGTGTGTGTGTATGTTCTCGCAATGGAGGCTCCCTTTCATGTCACAGTTACAGCTGCATGTCAGGGACACACACTCATTTCTGATGCCTCATGACACTGCTACTCAGCAAGCATCCTTTGTTTTGCAGGCCAAGGTTGCGCACAACCGAATGGAGCAAAGGAGGACTGGTGGTGGCGAGGCCGAACTTCAGATCCTTACACCTTTGGAGGCGAGGGTCCAGGTGCTAGTGGGCAGACATGCTGCCTTCCCTGTGGCCTCCGGTACTGCCGATCCCGCTATGAGCAGCATGGGTAAGTGAAGGCCCTCCTTTAATGCTATCCTCCCTGAAAGCGTCTTCTGAGAGTATGCAAGTTGCACTTCCAAGCATCAATTCCCTACCACCCCCTCACTGCAGCCCTTGTGCCATTTATGCTTGCAGATGAGAGGCCGAGTGAGAGCCAGGGCGAGGGTCCTAGCGCTGTTGCGAATGGGACGGCAAGGCAGGACGACAGCCTTAAAGGCAGTGGCAGCTGAGACCAGGGAGAGGATGATGTAGAGACTGAGAGGCGAGGCCTGGAGGACAGCCAAGAGGGAAATTACAGCTACGGTGATCCTGGATGAGACCCTGGAGCCCACTCCATCCATTGGCACCATATCAGATGAGGTAGAGGAAGATGGGGACACTGCTGGCAGCATCGCGTCACTGCTTCCTACAGTCTCACACTCCAGCTCAGATACTGGGATTACGCGGTCAGATCTAATAGACATAGCAGAAGGGTCTGCATTGAGTGTTGCGCCGGGGCCTAGCAGGCTGCAGCATGGTGATGGGCAGAGGGAACCTCGGGTGCCATCTCTACAAGGAGTGAGTGCGCACAGGAGTTCTACTGAAGAGGACTCAGACGAGCCCATCGATGTTGGGGCTTATGAAAGAAGGGTGGAGGCCTTGCATTCCCAGATGTTGGGAGCAGTGGCACGAGTGCCGGACAGGCTGTGGGAAGTGGTCAGGAATGTGAAGGAGTCCGCCTCCCGCATTGGTGACAGCTCTGCGCACACTATGGAGCCCATCATTGCCAGTGTGCAGACGATGATGGACTTCCAGAGTGACCATGCAGATTCAGATGTGATGCTGTGACTCATTGGTGATGTGGCAGCTGCCATTACAGCACAGGCACAAATGAACGAGTGTATCAGTGTTGCTTTGGAGAGGATGGCCAGGCCCTGGAAGTTCAGAATGCTCTCATGCAGTCTGGGCAACAGGCCACTGAGCGTCTTATTGCTGATATCTCTGGTGGCTTTAAGGCTGTGGCTGCTCTTATTCAGTCTCAGCTGGATGCCACCCGACACCTTAGTGTTGCCTTCACGACTGGGTCCACCACGGGCCACAGGAGTCCTTCCGGTGTGGCGCTGCAGCACCGACCTGAGCTCCCTCAGATTGGTGCAGGTGGTAGTGATGCAGATTCCTCAGATGAGGATCCTGATGATGTGCTCTCTCAGGATCACGTCATTCCTGACACCAGAACTGTCACTCTGCCACTACCTCCAAGCATGGAGTCGCCCGAGCCAAGGCTGACTGAACCCTCTGAGGAAGGTGCTGACCAGTCTACAGCTGGCCCTTCCAGGGCCAGAGCTGGTCAAGGGAGTCCTGGAAGGACATCTGTAGCTTCTACACAGGAAACACAGCAGCCTTCCCAGACCCATGAGGCAGCCATAGGAGAGACACTGCGGTGTAGTAGCTGGATAGGTTTGCGCAAGAGGGGTTATAAGGAGACGCAAAGGGTGAGATAAGATTATGTGCATGTTTTTTGCACCTTTTTTTATTAAGTAATAAATCTTTATTTTGTGTTCCTATATCTGAGCAGCTGTATCATTTGATGATGGGTAATGATGTATGAAAGGACTCATTGGGGTGGCCATGGAAAAGCAAAGATGAAGGGTGATGTGGGCATTAACTCATCGGAAACGAGCAGCAATGAGACGGGTCTGCACTTCCCTTGCAGGGTTGGGATGGCGATGCACATCCTGGTCCTCCTCCTCCTCCTCCTCTTGCACCTCCTCCTCTTCCTCCTCCTCCTGCACCTCCTACTCCTGCTGCTGTGCCTCCTCCAATACGGTGGGCACACTACTCTGGCGCAAAATGAAGGAATCATGGCTGCCGCCTGGACGCCAGGCATCAATTGCCATGATCTTGTGCTGGTGGTCGTACACCAGCTGGACGTTGAGGGAGTGGAATCCCTTTCTGTTGATAAACATCTCAGCATCGGTTTGTGGCGCCCTCAGTGTGTGATAAGCGGCTTTGTAGGGAACCCCCCTTGGATTCTGAGCATCCCCTGTTTGATTATCTGCACTGCTCGTTCCGCCTGACAGTTTGAGGCCGGCTTGAACGGTGCCGTTCTGACATGGTTGATTCCATTGCCTGCCATGAAGTCCTGAAATTCAGTGCTTGTGAAGCACGGGCCATTGTCGCTGACCAAGACGTCCGGTAGACCATGGGCGGCAAATATTGCCCATAGACTTTCTACTGTGGCAGACGATGTGCTTGAATTTAAAATGACACACTCAATCCATTTGGAGCAGGCGTCTACTACAACCAAAAACATTTTTCGCATGAAAGGACCTGCGTAGTCCACATGGATGCGTGACCATGGCTTGGCGGGCCAGGACCAGGGGCTAAGGGGGGCTTTCCTGGGTGTGTTGCCCAGCTGAGCACAGGTGTTGCACCTGCGAACACAAAGTTCCAGGTCTGCATCTATCCCTGGCCACCAAACGTGTGACCTGGCAATTGGCTTCATCATGACCCGGGTGCTCATTGTGAAGTTCTCTGATAAACACCTCTCTGCCCCTCTGGGGCATGACTACTCAGTTTCCCCACAGTAGGCAATCGGCCTGAATCGAGAGTTCATCCTTGTGCCTTTGAAACGGTTTAAATTCCTCAGGGCATGCCCCGTACGTGGCTGCTCAGTCCCCATTCAGGACACATTTCTTAACTAAAGACAGTAGCGGGTCTTTATTTGTCCAGACTTTAATCTGACGGGCTGTCACAGATGAGCCTTCGCTTTCGAAAGCTTCAACAGCCATGACCATCTCAGCATCATGCTCAGTTGCCCCCTCAGTGGTGGCTAGTGGGAGCCTGCTGAGTGCATCGGCGCAGTTTTCAGTGCCTGGTCTGTGCCGAATTGTGTAGTCATAGGCGGCTAACTAAGTGCCCATCTCTGTATGCGGGCCGATGCATTCGCATTTATGGCCTTGTTGTCGGTCAAAAGGGACGTTAGGGGTTTGTGATCTGTCTCTAGCTCAAATTTCCTGCCAAACAGGTACTGGTGCATTTTTTTTACTGCATATACACATGCTAGTGCTTCCTTTTCTACCATCAAGTAGCCCCTTTCTGCCTGGGACAGACTTCTGGAGGCATAAGCTACCGGCTGTAACTGACCATTGGCATTTACATGCTGCAACACACACCCGACCCCATAGGACGAGGCATCGCACGTTAGAACAAGTTTCTTACACGGGTCATATAACGTTAAGTTTGTTGGAGCATAACAAGTTGCGTGCTCGATCAAAAGCCCTTTCCTGGCTGTCACCCCCAGACCCAATCGCGACCTTTGCATAAGAGCACGTGTAGCGGCTCTAACAGCGTGCTCAATTTGGGAAGAAAAGTTACCAAAATAGTTCAGGAGCTCAGGAACGAAAGCAGCTCCGTCGTGTTACGGGGTCTGGGTGCTCTCTGGATCGCTTCCGTTTTGGACGCAGTAGGTCTGATCCCGTCTGCTGCTACCCTCCTCCCCAAGAATTCTACCTCTGGAGCTAAGAAGACGCACTTCACCTTTTTCAGTCGCAGCCCTACCCGGTCCAGTCTGCGTAGCACCTCCTCCAGGTTGTGGAGGTGTCCTTCAGTATCGCGACCCGTGATGAGGATGTCGTCTTGAAAAGCCACCGTCCTTGGAATCGACTTGAGGAGGCTTTCCATATTTCGCTGAAAGATCGCGGCGGCCGAACGAATCCCGAACGGACATCTGTTATATTCAAACAACCCCTTGTGTGTCGTGATGGTGGTCAGCTTCTTCGACTCACTTGCCAGCTCCTGGGTCATGTAAGCTGAGGTCAGGTCCAATTTTGAAAAAAGTTTGCCACCGGAGAGCGTCACAAAGAGGTCCTCCACTCTCGGTAGCGGGTACTGGTCTTGGAGTGACACCGGATTGATGGTGCCCTTGTAATCGCCACATATCCTGACCGACCCATCCGCCTTAAGCACCGGCATGATCGGGCTCGCCCAGTCACTGAATTCGACTGGCGAGATGATGCCTTCCCTCAGCAGGCGGTCCAATTCGCATTCTATCTTTTTCCGCATCACGTACGGCACCGCTCTGGCCTTGTGGTGTACTGGCCTGGCGTCTTGGTTTATGTGAATCGCTACCTTGGCCCCCATGAAAGTGCCGATGCCGGGTTGAAATAATGAGTCAAATTTGTCCAGGACCTGTGAGCATGATACTCGCTCCACAGAATAAATTGCATTGACATCGCCCATTTCCAGTTCATGACAGCAAGCTAACTCCTCCCCAGCAGTGTGGGACCGTCCCCCGGGACAATCCAGAGTGGCAACCTGTTCTCCGAATCTTTGTGGGTCACGACGACCGTGGCGCTGCCTAGCACCGGAATGATCTCCTTTGTATATGTCCATAGCTGTGTGTCAATCGGCAATAATTTTGGCCTCCTGGCCTTGGACACCCACAACCTTTCGAACTGTTTGATGCTCATCAGGGACTGGCTGGCCCCCGTGTCTAGCTCCATTGCTACAGGGATGCCATTGAGGAGCACTTTCATCATTATCGGTGGCGTCCTGGTATATGAACTGTATATGTGCTCCACGTGAACTCGCTGAACTTCAGCTTCTCGCGATTTCCCCCAGTATTCATTTGGCCTCATAGGGCTTACATCGGGCCCGTTCTCCTTGTACAGCAACCTGGCTGCAGGCTTCCTGCACATACGCGCCAAGTGACCGCTGATGTTGCAGTTTCTGCAGGTATATTGCTGATACCTGCAAGCTCTGGCTGGGTGTTTGCCTCCACATCTCCAGCATGAGCTGGAGGCCCCGTTATTGGAAACAAAAGTCCATTACCAGTCGATCGTCTCTGACTGTCTCTGTATCTGTCCTTAAGCGCACCATTAACAGGTGTCAATGGCCCCATTACTGGCCGCATTGTCCATTGCGATGGTATGAATCGCCATTCAGCTAGCCATGGTCTCTGTTGAATTCCCCCTTTGGGTTCGACTACATGCTGGGGCATGTCCGATTGTCCTTATCTGCCTAGAGAACTGTGTGCCGCGTTAACAATGTTGACTCTCTGGTCGTTTGCTGCATTTGAGCCAAGATTTTTGTCATACATCATTCTGGTCTCTTCCTCCCCTGAGATAAATGTCTGGGCTATCAGAGCCGCCGCTTCCAAGGTCAAGTCTTTGGTTTCAATCAGTTTCCTGAAAACCCCAGCGTGCCCGATGCCCTCAATAAAAAAGTCTCGCAGCATCTCCACTCTGCATGCATCTGTGAACTTACATAGGCTCGCCAGTCGCCGAAGGTCTGTCGCGAAGTTAGGAACGCTTTGCCCTTCTCCCCGCCAGTGCGTGTAAAACCGGTGACTTGCCATGTGCATGCTGCTCACCAGTTTAAGGTGCTCCCCGATCAACCTACTGAGCTCTTCGAACGTCTTGTCCGCCGGCTTCTCTGGCGCTAGAAGGTCCTTCATCAGGGAATACGTTCTGGATCCACAAACCGTCAGGAGATGAGCCCTGCATTTGTCGGCCAAATGATCACCAACACAGTACCTCTCTTCTGTGCTGCTAGTGGCCATGCTCGCGTGGTTTAAATCCCAGTTTCTCGTCGCCAATGATATGTCCTTACTATACAGTATAAATGCATACGAGGCCCATACTTGAGAGAAGGTCACTCTGTGACCAGTTACCTTTATTACCAAGACCTCAAGTGATGAAGGTGGGTGGAGCTTCCCTCTTTTATACCTGAAAGTCCAGGTTAGGAGTGTCTCCCACAAGTTCAGCCCCTTGTGGTCAAAGTTCTCAAGGTGTACAACTTAGGTCAGCTTATACATGGGTTACAATGATAGTTGAATACATGACACTAACCAAAATCACAAAATACATCTTCTGTGCCTCTGCCCATGCTGCATTATCCCTGCTCATCCTCCTGCAGCATTGACCACGTTCGACCGACACCATTCTATTGCAATGCCTTTCCTTCATTGTCGAACTCAGTGCGATTGTCCTTGCTTTGTTCCACTCTTACCTATCCATCTGTAGCTGGAGCATCTTCAGCAATAGCTTCTCTTTCCTCCCATGCACCATTACCTCCTATCCTTGCCGCCTTTCTCCTCCTCATCGACATACTGTACCATGGCAAAATCCTCCACAGAAATAGAGTCAGCAGCCACATAATCACTGACGACACACAGCTCCTCCGCTTCACCACCTCTCTTGACACTTCCACTGCCTCTGGCTGCTCCTCAGACATGTGCTTGGTCCTACAATCATGCTTAACTTGAAATAGTGCTCTGGATTAACATTTTCGATTTCATTCTGTACCTTTATAAGGTCCCCCTTCATTTGCCTCCTTTTGAAGCTGAAGTCTGAGTTTTTCTAGCCTTTCCTCATAACAAGTCCACTGACACACTAGAAATCAATCCCAATGCCTTTCTCTGCATCACTTTTCGGGCCCGAATATTTCCTCTGTGCATTGGTGACTAGAACTGAACACGGTATTCAAGGTATGGCTTGACTCAGGCACTACACATTTTCAGCATGCTGCCCTCAGATCTATACTCCCCCGGAAATCGGCGTGGTCCCGGCTGGGGCCATTGGAGGGAGCAGCATGCGGCGGTGACGGCTGCGAAGCCAGGTCGCTGACTGCAGTGCGGGCAGGCACAGCAGGAGGGGCGAAGGAGCCGCAAGAGTTTGTAGAAGGAAGTGACCGGGGCCCAGGAGAGGCATGAGTGTGAGGCCCAGAAGAGGTGAGGCCCAGGGGCAGCATGAACCAGCCCACACTGTTATATGTGTGCACGCTAGGTACGTGCAGCAGAGCTGGTCTCCGGTCGTCTTGGGTAATCCTTACCACTGGACCAAGACCTACCTCTGTCAAGCCCGTGTGGTGGCTGGTGTGCAGCGGCCACCACACGTTAAAAAAAATCCATGCACAGGCATCTTCCACCCTCCAAGATGTAGTTCGGGACCTGGAATATTAGGTCCTTCATTGAAACACCTGCGAACTCATCCCTTTTTGGCGTGGAAGCAAGTCATCCTCGCTTCTATGATGATGATGATGACTCTACTGATCTAACAATATAGTTCAACGCTTTGTTGATTATTGTTCTGCAGTGACTGGACATGGTAAGTTTTGAGTCTACTAATTTTCACAGATCTTTCTCAGCCTGTCCTCCTAAATGTGTTGACTCTAGGTGCGTTAAGAAGGGGCAATTAGGCAGAAGAGGACAAGATAGGATGAAGCTACATTAATGTATTTTCTTTGGCGACAAGACTTTCTGGTAGGGAATATAACTGTCAGCATATAAAAGTGGCACAGATTGCTAACATGTAGACTTAGCCCCTGCATCCTACATACAGTGAGCTCGTCATCCCAGTCATGGTATCAGAGGAGGTGCTGAGCAGAAGCCAAGCACGTCCCAGGAGGGAAGAAAAATTGAATGGCAGACAATTTGCATGACTTGTCCTCAGTTCCTCTTCCTGACTGGTGGCACTGCACAACAGAAGCTTTAGTCCAATATTTGATTGATGAAACTTGGCATCTCTGAATGAAATAAGTACTGCAAGTGATGGAAACCATGGTATCAGATACAAGGCCAGCCTTGTTCTAGTAAAAAAAAAGCCTGGGATTTTTATCAGAACATATAGGCCAGAGAAACTGCAAAGTGGTCCAATTCTGTAATAAGTTAACAGAGACAAAGTACAGAGAAGACACTGTAATGGAGACTGCTCAATGTAAAGCAGGACAGCACCAATGTTCATGCTGTCAGTGGCGAGCCTCACCCACCAGTCACCATTATCGGAAAATGATGGTGTGGCATGTGCAATTTTCTGTCGATAATAAAGGCACATCAGGGCCTGCACGAAGTCGATTTCTTGATAGTTCAGCTGGCCGGGAGAGACTCCCCCACTGGTAGCATAAACTAGGAAAATCAACCCTTGCAAGAAATGAAAATCTGATGTACCACAAATAGATGGCGATAATTAACTTGTATATGTCTTGTTAGAACCCCAATATGTAGGGCAAGTGATTCGCAATCCCTTACATTGTTGAGAGCCCCCTAAAAACCAGTAGTTTTTATATTGCTATAGGACTTGCTAAATTGCAATTCAGAGGCAGAAATCACACAACATGTAGCAAGTGTAGAAACCCATGGGATTTGTGGCAGGATGTTGTGCCACTATAAGTTACTTGTTCTTCTGCTGAGTGTGATAATCAAAGATTAGCAGCAACAATGACAAAGACAAAAAATACAATTTTTTTACAGGAAGGCATACAAGCACTCCTCCTTCAAATGAGGTACAACAGGCAAGATTAAAGTGAATTGCGTGATTTCGCACTTCCAGTGCAGAGTTTCCCACGGCAGGAGCACATATTGGGAATTCAAGTATGGAAGTCAAGGCACCCCACAGCATCTTATATAAGAACATCAGAAATTGGAGCATTCCTCCATTAATGGGAATGAATGCTAAATTCTGTGGAGCCAGCTATTTGCCCAAATTTCTGATAGAGGGTATGCTCTCCTGACACATGAAGCTACCCTATTATAATGATTTTTTGTTAAAATACTGCATCTGCTGCTGGTCCGTGTTTGCCCATCTCTGAGATCGCGCCCCCCCCCCACCCCCTGCCACACACACAGGCCCAACCTACTAGCCAGCTCGGCATTGGAGCCAGCCAATTTTACGCCACCTCCCCCCACACAGACACACATAATTGGTAAGCTGAAACGGCGCACCCTGTTTGGCGCTTGTAACCCTCTGGCTACAATCAAATAAAGCCTAAACCTGAACATGGTCCAGGTGCCCAATGCTGGCTTTGTGTGTGTGAGTAAGTGGCTCCACCAACTTCACGCCTGTTTCGGACAGAAGTCAACCCCTGCCTCCCCCGGCTCCCCACTTCCCCATGGATTTCTTTAGTTACATTTTGATTTGCTTCTTCCTGATCCCATCTCCTCTTTTCGATTTCCCTGTCACACACCACACATGGCCGGGACGCTGTTCCACGCCACTTGTAAATGCTACACTGCAATTAATTGGTCGAAAGTATGACAGTAGTTCTGATTTTCTAAGTTTCCCAATGGGGTAGGAGTGCCCTCTGCTTATTGGTTGTAATTTACCAAAATTCCCTGGATCCTGGGGAGGTCCCAGCAGATTGGAAAACTGCAAGCATAACGCCCTGTTTAAAAAAGGAGGCAGACAAAAAGCAGGATACTATAGACCAGTTAGCCTAACATCTGTGGTTGGGAAAATGTTGGAGTCCATTATTAAAGAAGCACTAGCAGGACATTTGTAAAAGCAAAATTCGGTCAGGCAGAGTCAGCATGGAATTATGAAGGGGAAATCATGTTTGACAAATTTGCTGGAGTTCTTTGAGGATGTAACAAACAAGGTGGATAAAGGGGAACCAGTGGATGTGGTGTATTTGGACTTCCAGAAGGCACTTGACAAGGTGCCACATAAAAGGTTACTGCACAAGATAAAAGTTCACGGGGTTGGGATTAATATTTTAGCATGGATAGAGGATTGGCTAACTAACAGAGAACAGAGAGTTGGGATAAATGGTTCATTCTTGGGTTGGCAACCAGGAACTAGTGGGGTGCCGCAGGGATCAGTGTTGGGATCCCAACTATGTACAATCTATATTAACGACTTGGAAGAAGGACTGAGTGTAACATAGCCAAGTTTCCTGACGATACAAAGATGGGAGGAAAAGCAATGCGTGAGGAGAACACAAAAAATCTGCAAAAGAACATAGACAGGCTAAGTGAGTTGGCAAAAAATTGGCAGATGGAGTATAATGTTGGAAAGTGTGAGGTCATGCACTTTGGCAGAAAAAATCGAAGAGAAAGTTATTATTTTAAATGGAGAAAGATTGCAAAGTGTGGCAATACAGCAGGACCTGGGGGTACTTGTGCATGAAGCACAAAAGGATAGTATGCAGGTACAGCAAGTGATCAGGAAGGCCAATGGTATCTTGGCCTTTATTGCAAAGGAGATGGAGTATAAAAGCAGGGAAGTCTATAAGGTATTGGTGAGGCCACACCTGGAATACTGCATGCAGTTTTGGTTTCCATATTTACGAAAGGATATTCTTGCTTTGGAGGCAGTTCAGACAAGGTTCACTAGGTTGATTCCGGGGATGAGGGGGTTGACTTATGAGGAAAGGTTGAGTAGGTTGGGCCTCTAATCATTGGAATTCAGAAGAATGAGAGGTGATCTTATTGAGACGTATAATTTTATGAGGGGACTTGACAAGGTGGATGCAGAGAAGATGTTTCCACTGATGGGGGAGACTCAAACTAAAGAGCACGAACTTAGAATAAGGGGCCACCCATTTAAAACAGAGATGAGGAGACATTTTTTCTCTCAGTGGGTTGTGAATCTGTGGAATTTGCTGCCTCAGAGAGCTGTGGAAGCTGGGACATTGAATAAATTTAAGACAGAAATAGACGGTTTCTTATTCGATAAGGGGATAAGGGAATAAGGGGTTAATGGGGAGTGGGCAGGGAAGTGGAGCTGAGTCTATGATCAGATCAGCCATGATCTTATTGAATGGCGGAGCAGGCTCGAGGGGCCGTATGGCCTATTCCTGTTCCTATTTCTTATGTTCTTATTCCCCATGATGTCAGAGACCAAGGACTCACTACTACGTGCGTTATTCACTAAGACGGTGCTCCCAAAGGTAGCGATGCTCACACGGACTACATCTTTGGAAACTTCGCTTTTGCGATCTGTCAAAATTTCATCCCGTAATTCTTGCCCAGCGAATGTCCTTCAAACTCTTACGCCTGGTAAAAGCGGGATTACTACTAAGAGTTTTAAAACATAGAAAAATTAAATTGAATCAATTTTATATTAAAAACCCTGTCCATTAAGGTTAGTTTATTTTTAACCCTATTAAAACACATTTTTAAAAAATTATAATTTTTTTTCTAAAACATTTAATTTCAATTAATTTTAATTATGTGAGATGTTTTTTTAAATTCTGTTGTGTTTCTTGTTTTTGGGAGGTTTTCTCGTACAAATGGAACTCCCATTATTATTAATGAGAATACTAGATGTTCAATGGTGGTCCAGTCCCACTTGATCCCAGGATATAAATACATACCTGGAAGACATGTTCCCGTATGCTGGACTGCAAAACTAGGCCTCCGACCGCAATCCTATGTTCCTCCGGGACCACCAGGTATTTTGTAAAAAAAATTCCAGTCGGAGGCGTTTGTCTGAAGGAAGCCTCCGACCGCAATTTTCCCCCCATTGATTTCCTAACAACAGCTGATTATACCAAGCTAATTATCTTCAATTAGCATTAACCAAGATGATGGGTGATAGTGAGGGACTCAAATTTCAAATCTAGAAACAGTGATAATGCAATCACCCACAGTATCATGCAGCTCCAATGTACGAGGAATAATTCCACAAGCAGGCACATTAATTGTAATGGACAGAAATTCACAGTCTGTGTGCCCGAAGTACTCGCTTCATGCACATCGCGCGCCGATAACCGGCATTTGCAAGGCCTCTTCGGGAGCGGGCGCACTTCGTACGGACCCGATGAGGATGCAATTTTCGGACCATTAATTCAAAGATTTTTTCTCTTATTTCCATGTGGTCCAAGTCAAAATGAAATGTATACCTCCTTTAAACACATGGCAAAAGGAAGGTTATCCAGATGCTCTTGTCCTTATTTTATTCTCTTTGTTATACCACAGCTGTAGCTGAAGCTATTTGTCAAACTGCACTGCACACATGACTGGCTTTAAATCGCAAACCAGACTTAAGGAATTTGAAATAAATCTGGATTTCATTTCATGCGAATGCCTTAATTTCCCAATATTCCATTTCACGTGACAAAGCTGTCAGCGTTCACAATATTGGAGGAGTGTTTATTATGGAATTGCTCATTTTTATCATTGGCTTTTGAGATAATTATAGAAGCAACTGGTTTGTCTGTACTATATATTTATTTCTTATGTGGCATTTCTAGTTAAATAGATGTAATATGGGATTGGGGAGGATTTTCTCTGGTCACTATGTGTTAGCAATATTGTAAACATAGCAGGAAGGCTGGCTCTGAATGCACCTTCTAGCAAAATCTTAAACTTGTTTTAAAAAAGAGCATGTTTACAATTTTGCTCGAAATAGTGAACAATGGAAGTTGGCCTGTTAATGTTTACAGTGTCACTTCCCCTAGTATTATCCACATGGGCATCGAGAGCAAAAGGGAAAACAAATGAGAGTTTACAATGCTGTGGTTTATCCGGTTTGAATTACAGACACTTATGAACGAAAGCTTTGTAACCAAACTGACATAATCTGACATGACACACCAGTCATTAACATACAAATGAAACAAATTTGTCTTCCAATATTTATTACAAGTTACTGAGAGTGGACCATCATTTTCTGTTAGCAAGCTATGTTCCCCTTTTGAATTCCATATAAGGCTTCTAAAAAATATGCTGTAAGAATGGTGATGCTGAACTGAAACATCTTACCGTAAATCTTTACAGCTTAAAACACAGCACTGTTTAAATGAAAGAAAATGTTTACTTCCTTCCAGCTGTACAAGAGAGGAAAAGCAGACAGCATGATCATTATTTGTTTTACATGTGGTATATCATATTGTCATGTCATCTAAACTTTTTGCTGTTTATGACAATCATTTATGGAGATCTAAACTCAACTACATTCAACCGTAAGTGAGTATTCAATGAAATGCAAAACCTGAGGAACCTATGTAGTTTAAGCCATTTTTAATCAACATTTTGGTATTTCCTTCTCAAGAATCACACATGATATGGATCTGGAAGGCCTTTCGGCCAATTTTCATTTGTCCATCCAGAACAAAGCTGCACTCCCCCCATTGCTGCATCTAACTGTTTCTTAAATGATTCCAGGGTTTTTGCCTTCATCGCTCTGCCCAGGTCCATTCCAAGGGTGGGTCACTGTGTGAAGAACTTCCCGATTAACAGTCTTAAAGTTATTTTTTACTGGTTTGAACCTGCGACTCCTTGTCCTATTCTCATTGTTTAATTTAAAGTAATATTCCAGATTAACATTTCTCACAGCATTTACAATCCTACATAGATCACTTCTCAAACTTTTCAAGTTTCTCTAGTTTTCCCTCATAACTGAGGCCTCAGATATCAGGGGGAGCCATTTCCAGCTTTGGTAGGGATGTAAAACTGGAGGTCTTGGATCAGCCAACTGTTATACACTCCTTCTGTTTTTTTTCCCATTGCAGTCAATAGAAAGGAAAATTGGGCGGGGTGTATAACTGACAATAATCCAATCCTGCCAGTTTTACACCTCTGCCAAAGTTGAAATATACCCCTAGGGATCAGCCTCAAGGCTTTTCTGTCCATGTCTTCAGCACTTGAACATCTCCCTTGTAAATACTTGGAGGAAGTAATTATTCAGAATGTTTATTATATTGGGCTTGTCCTCAGTTTCAAGTCCCTTTGCTCCTTTTAAAGTTCTCACCTCTTCTCTGACTGCCCTCTTGCTATTATTGTACTATTGAAAGAATTTTTTACTGTTATTTTTCGCCTCTGCAGAAATGTTTTTCTGAGGTCTCTCATCAACTTTTAACTTATTCTTGCACGATCTCGTATTCAGCCCAGTGAGACACTTCTGCTTTATTCCTGTAGGATTTGTAGAGGTCTGGTTGGATTTTTGGCTCCCTTAAGCCTGTGTTACCCCGGGGTGGTAAAGGGTGTTTCTCGGCGTAATGGTGGGCATCCAGCTTTTACCGCCCGGTCGGCAAATTCGACTCATGATTTGCTGCGGCGCAAAAACTTACTACTCCACCGTCTAGTTTCACTGAGATCATGACGTCAATCGTCATGCAATGCTCCTCTAGTGCCCCGGATGCAAAATTAGGCCCTAACGCCTCACTAAACACCTGCACCAGGTGTTCCCAAGGATGCAGCAGGCAGCATTGGCGGCGTATTTAAATGGAGGGAGGTCCTACATCGCAGGTCACATTGACTGCAACAGTTGCACACAGCATGCTGCATCATTCTCCAATTTGAAAGCGGCAATTTATCTGCCATTACAGTCTCCTTACAACTTCAGTGAGATAATTTAATGGGGACATTACTAGTTTGGTGGCGCATCATGCTCCATGCTATTTCCAGGCAGCGTCAAGCTCGAAGAAGGGCTCTTGGCCATATCGGCCCACGGATGAGGAGAGGCCGAAGACTTCTGGGGAGGAGGGTTTACCCCCCACAGGTTTACAGGCACCAATGCTCATACCTCCAGCTCACGGAGGAGCAGTGTGTGAGAAGACTGTGCTTCAGAAAGGAAGTGCTGACAGAGATATGCCATCTCCTACAGGCAGACCTACAGCCATCCAGCGCCAAAAGGACTGTGCTGTCCATCGCAGTGAAGGTGACTGTGGCGCTGGCCTTCTATGCCTCCGGCTTCTTCCAGGCAGCAGCAGGGGACATATGCAGTGTCTCTCAATATCTTACACATCGCTGCATTCGGCATGTCATAATAGCTCTGTATGTCCACAGAATGGACTTCATAACGTTCCCAATGAGCAGGAACAATGAGCGGGCATTACGGTTTGGCAGAATTGCGGGCTTCCCGGGGGTTCAAGGAGCCATTGACTACAGACATGTGGCCAAGTCAGCATGGATTTATGAAAGGGAAATCATGCTTGACAAATCTTCTGGAATTTTTTGAGGATGTAACTAGTAGAGTGGACAAGGCAGAACCAGTGGATGTGGTGTATTTGGACTTTCAAAAGGCTTTTGACAAGGTCCCACACAAGAGATTGGTGTGCAAAATCAAAGCACATGGTATTGGGGGTAATATACTGAAGTGGATAGGGAACTGGTTGGCAGACAGGAAGCAGAGAGTCGGGATAAATGGGTCCTTTTCAGAATGGCAGGCAGTGATTAGTGGAGTGCCGCAGGTCTCAGTGCTGGGACCCCAGCTATTTACAATATACATCAATGATTTGGATGAAGGAATTGAGTGTAATATCTCCAAATTTGCAAATGACACTAAACTGGGTGGCGGTGTGAGCTGTGAGGGGGACGTTAAGAGGCTGCAGGGTGACTTAGACAGGTTAGGTGAGTGGGCAAATGCATGGCAGGTGCAGTATAATGTGGATAAATGTGATGTTATCCACTTTGGGGGCAAAAACGCAAAGACAGAATATTATCTGAATGGTGGCAGATTAGAAAAAGGAGAGGTGCAACGAGATCTGGGTGTCATGGTTCATCAGTCATTGAAAGTTGGCATACAGGTACAGCAGGCGGTAAAGAAGGCAAATGATATGTTGGCCTTCATAGCTAGGGGATTTGGGTATAGCAGCAGGGAGGTCTTACTGCAGTTGTACAGGGCCTTGGTGAGGCCTCACCTGGAATATTGTGTTCCATTTTGGTCTCCTAATCTGAGTTCTTGCTATTGAGGGAGTGCAGCGAAGGTTCACCAGACTGATTCCTGGGATGGCTGGACTGACATATGAGGAGAGACTGGATCAACTGGGCCTTTATACATTGGAGTTTAGAAGGATGAGAGGGGATCTCATAGAAACATACAAGATTCTGACGGGACGGGACAGGTTGGATGCGGGTAGATTGTTCCCGATGTTGGGGAAGTCCAGAACCACGGGCACAGTCTTAGGATAAGGGGTAAGCCATTTAGGACTGATGAGGAGAAACTTCTTCACTCAGAGAGTTGTTAACCTGTGGAATTTCCTGCCGCAGAGAGTTGTTGATGCCAGTTCATTGGATATATTCAAGAGGGAGATAGATATGGCCCTTACAGCTAAAGGGATCAAGGGGTATGGAGAGAAAGCAGGAAAGGGGTACTGAGGGAATGATCAGTCATGATCTTATCGAATGGTGGTGCAGGCTTGAAGAGCCGAATGGCCTACTCCTGCACCTATTTTCTATGTTTCTATGGCTTTGTGAGTACCATTCCACATCACAGAGGTCTTCAGAAACCGAAAGGGATACCACTCCCTAAATGTGCAGCTGGTGTGGGACCACACACAGCATAACCTTGCAGTGAATGCCTGCTATCCAGGTAACGCACATGATGCTTTCAGCTTGTGTGAGAGCACTGTCTCACAAATGTTTCAGCGACAAAGGGAAGGGAGCGGCTGGCTGCTCAGGGACAAAGGATATGGCTTAGCCACTTGGCTCATGACCCCACTCCGCAACCCCACCACAGAAGCGGAGCAGCGCTACAGTGACAGCCATGCAGCCACCTGCAACATCATTGAACAGACAATTGGGGTGCTCAAGCAGCGCTTCCGATGCCTGGACCGCTCTGGCAGCAGCCTTCAATACTCCCCTCAACAGGTATCCGAATACATTGTGGTGTGTTGCATGCTGCACAACTTGGCCATTATGAGGGGCCAAGCATTGCCAGTGGGGATTGCAGGCCCACCTTAGGAGGAGGAGGACGACAAAGAGGAGCCTGGCGATGCCCCGACTGAACAGCCACACTATCCATGGGGGAGGCTGCGTGGAGGTGCTGCCGAACCAAGAGCCGCATCTCTCCAGTTCATAATGGACCGGTTCTCTTGAATGGAGGAAGCTGCGGGATGCAACTAATACTGGCCACGCGATGTGCAACCATAAAGGCACATCTCCGGTGAACTTTGGAATGATACACACGACACCAATTGCAAACGGTAAAAGTGAAAATTTACATCCCCAAAGTAACAAACAGCGCCCCCACTCCCCGCCCCCAACAAAACAAATCAGTTCAGTAAACAGCCTTCTGCTGCAAGGCACTCAAGAACAATGCATTTGATTACCTCAACTAAATTATTTACAAGCGTCATCACAATATATGAGGGCATCTACATAATGTTCTCACATCCCTTAAAGGGACTTGCCCAGAGCTTTCCCACCTCTTCCCTTCATCGCCCTTCCACGCCTGCTGCTCCTCCTCAATGAGACCACAGTGCCTGCAACACGGCTGCTGTGTTGGTGGAACAGACAGTGCAGACGGCCGAGGAGTATGCCCTGGACCTGCACTGGGCTTGGAAGACCTGTCTGCGGACTACTGCGCTACAGCATCGGCGGAAACAGTCTCTGATGGATCGGGAGTGGACCACGTTAGGTGCATGGTGGGAGAGTCAGGGTGGGAGCTGGAATCTGTCATCCTGAGGAAGGACAGCACCTTCCATTTCCGGGAAACCAATGACACTCACACGGGGCTGGGACTCAGCATCTGAAGCACGATGTGTCACCACAACTTGCTGGCCTGCTTTGGCACCATCACTTCTCCATTGGACAGTGGAAAAGACAGGGAGGATGGCAGCAGTCAGCGATTGCATGATATCACCAAGCTGGAGCAGAGCTTGTGCCTGTGATGCGATTGCTGCATGCAACCTTACCCATGGCACGTACCACACACTCTGACACGCCACTGTCACTGCTGGGGGCCACCTGCCTCTGTGAGTGGGCAAGGATGGCCTTGCTGGAGTCCTCAGATAGAAACATAGAAACATAGAAAGTAGGTGCAGGAGTAAGCCATTCGGCCCTTCGAGCCTATACCACCATTCAATATGATCATGGCTGATCATGCAACTTCAGTACCCCATTCCTGCTTTCTCGCCATACTCCTTGATCCCTTTAGCCGTAAAGGCCACATCTAACTCCCTTTTGAATATATATAACGAACTGGCCTCAATAATGTTCTGTGGTAGAGAATTCCACAGGTTCACAATTCTCTGAGTGAAGAAGTTTCTCCTCATCTCAGTCCTAAATGGCTTACCCCTTATCCTTAGACAAGCTCCTGGAGGCTTAGGCAACAGGTTGCAACTTCCCCACAACGTTAGCTTGTTGTAATACACACCCGACTCCGTACGACGACGCATCACATGCTAGCACAAGTCTTTTACACGGGTTATACAATACAAGCAGCTTGTTGGAGCATAAAATGTTTCTGGCTTTCTCAAAAGCAATTACTTGTTTTTTTCTCCATACCCAGTTCTCACCTTTACGCAATAACACATGTAGGGGCTCTAAAAGGGTGCTACCAAAGGAAGTTACCAAAATAGTTGAGGAGTCCCAGGAACGACTGCAGCTCCGTGACGTTCTGTGGTCTGGGCGCGTTCCTGATAGCCTCTGTGGGCCGAATGCCGTCCGCTGCGATCTTTCTCCCCAAAAACTCCACTTCCGTTGCCATGAAGACGCATTTCGACCTCTTCAGCCACAGCCCTACGCGATCCAGTCGCTGGAGGACCTCCTCCAGGTTTTGTAGGTGCTCGACGGTGTCCCGACCCGTGACCAAAATGTCATCCTGAAAAACCACCGTGCGTGGTACCGACTTGAGTAGGCTCTCCATGTTTCTCTGGAAGATCGTTGCAGCCGACCGAATTCCAAACGGGCATCTGTTGTAGATGAACAGTCCCTTGTGCGTGTTGATGCAGGTGAGGCCCTTCGAAGACTCCTCCAGCTCCTGCGTCATGTAGGCTGAAGTCAGGTCGAGCTTGGTGAACGTCTTGCCTCCTGCCAGCGTCGCAAATAGGTCATCTGCCTTAGGTAGCGGGTACTGGCCCTGCAGCAAGAAACGATTAATAGTTACTTTATAATCGCCGCAAATCCTGACCGTACCATCACTTTTGAGTACTGGAACAATCGGGCTGGCCCACTCGCTGAATTCCACTGGGGAGATGATGCCCACGCGTTGCAGCCTGTCCAGCTCGATTTCCACTCTCTCCCTCATCATGTGAGGTACCGCTCACGCCTTGTGATGGATGGGTCGTGCCTCTAGGACCAAGTGGATCCGCACCTTCGCCCCGGAAAAGTTTCCAATGCCTGGCTCAAAAAGGGAAGGAAATTTGTTAAGAACCTGGGTACATGAGGCCTCATCGACATATGATAGCGCTCGGATGTCATCCCAGTTCCAGCGGATTTTGCCCAGCCATCTCCTTCCAAGCAGTGTGGGGCCATCGCCCGGGACAATCCAGAGTGGCAGTTCGTGCACCGTGCCCTTGACCATGGCGCTGCCCAGGACAGTGATGAGTTCTTTGGTGTACGTTCTCAGTTTCGTGTGGATGGGGCTCAGGGCTGGTCTGAGTGCCTTGTTGCACCACAGTCTCTCAAATCTTCAATGACTGATGTACCATGACACCCAGGTCTCGTTGCACCTCTCCTTTTCCTAATCTGTCACCATTCAGATAATAATCTGCCTTCCTGTTTTTGCAACCAAAGTGGATAACCTCACACTAATCCACATTATACTGCCATACATTTGCCCATTCACCTAACCTATCCAAATCACCCTGCAGCCTCCTAGCAACGTCCTCGCAGCTCGCACTGCCACCCAGCTTAGTGTCATCTGCAAACTTGGATATATTACATTCGTCCAAATCATTAATGTATATTGTAAATAGCTGTGGTCCCAGCACTGAACCCTACGGCACCCCACTAGTCACTGCCTGCCATTCTGAAAAGGACCCGTTTATTCCCATTCTGTGCTTCCTGTCTGCCAACCAGTTCTCTATCCACATCAATACATTACCCCCAATACCATGTGCCTTAATTTTGCACACTAATCTCTTGTGTAGGACCTTGAGAAAAGCCTTTTGAAAGTCCAAATACACCACATCCACTGCTTCTCCCTTATCCACTCTACTAGTTACATCCTCAAAAAATTCTAGAAGATTTGTCAAGCATGATTTCCCTTTCATAAATCCATGCTGACTTGGCCCGATCCTGTCACTGCTTTCCAAATGCGCTGCTATTACATCTTTAATAATTGATTCCAGCATTTTCCCTATTACCGATGTCAGGCTAACCGGTCTGTAATTCCTTGTTTTCTCTCTCCCTCCTTTTTTAAAAAGTGGGGTTACATTAGCTACCCTCCAATCCATAGGATGCACGCACAATATGTGAAACGGCCTCCGCAACACTCATAGCAACTTTTTGTTGAGCCAGGAGGAGACTTGCTCCTCCTGGGACTCACAAAAAGCACCCCCCCCACCCCCAACAACAACTATGTGCCTTTTGTGCATTGGGGTGGGGATCATCTCTTGGAATCTAGTTCTTTTAAAGCTACTGTCATGTATGTACTTTTGGGATCACGAGGCACTAGATGGCATCATTGTTGGTGGCCATTGGGCTGCACGCACGTGTATGCAGCCTAAGTATAAAAGGCCAGCCATTTTGTAGATTAGTCACTTTGGGCCTTAATAAAGCAGAGCCAAGGTCATACCTCTTGGAGTCAAACAGTGCTCAGTCTAACAGTTATTGCATCCACATTTGACGACGAGGCAACAAGAACCTTTGCATGCAAAAATGAGCACAATTGGATTGTTGGAGCTATTCATGGAAGGAGAAGATTAGGCAGACTTTGTGAGCCGTTTGAGCCAGTTCTTCGTGGCCAACAAAATGGAGGAGGTTGGCGACGCAGATCAGCGCCAGACGGTGTTCCTCACAGTTTGCTGTCCAAAAATTTATGATCTGATAAAGAATCTACTCCTGCCTGTGAGACCAGTAGAGAAGATGTATGAAGAATTATGTACACTGGTACAGGACCACCTTAAGCCAGATGAAGGCATCATTATCTCGAGATACAGATTTCATACGCACGTTCGCTTAGAGGGCCAGAATGCGGCAGAATTCATTGCCGACCTGAGACGTCTAGTGGGAACGTATAAGTTCGGGGCTGCATTGGCAGACATGCTGCGGGACTTCTTTGTAATTGGCATCAACCACGAGGTGATCCTGCGTAAACTATTAGTGGTGGAGACGTTGGACTTGAACAGGGCCATCACGATCGCTCAGTCATGCATGATGACAGATAGATCTAAAGCAGATATCAGTGAAAAATCGAAACTCGGCAAGTACTGTCAATATGATTGATTTGGCGTTTGGCAGAGCGGCACATGGCAGGGCCTACCCGACTGCGTACATGACACCTGTGACTGCCCAAAATCCGCCAGCGGGAATGCATTCGATTTCTCCGTGTTTGCGGTGTGGAGGAAATCACCGGCACCAGCAGTGCCGATTTAAGCAATATAGTTGCAAAAGCTGTCTGAGAGTGGGGCATCTCCAGCGCAAGTGTCCGCAGATGAGCAAGCGTGCTGCGACACACCATGTGGAGGATGATGGTCAGAATAGCGCTGATCCGGATATGCAATCTGAGATACCAGAGGAGGAAGTGTATGGACTGTACTTGTTCCGAACTAACAGCAAACCGATAATGATCAACGTGAAATTTAATGGGGTGCCGGTATCGATGGAACTGGACACGGGGGCGAGTCAATCTATAATGAGCCAGAGGGCATTCGACAAGCTGTGGGATACTAAGGCTGTGAGACCCAGGCTAGTCCAGTCAATGCCGAGTTGTGCACGTACACCAAAGAACTCATAACGGTGATTGGCAGTGCCACGATTAAAGTATTGTTTGATGGTGCGGTTCACGAGTTACTGCTATGGATTGTCCCAGGCAATGGCCCAATGCTGTTCGGCAGGAACTGGCTTGAAAAAAATCCGATGCTATTAGAACGACATCGAGGCATTGTCATCGGAGAAAGATACATATGTCCAAGTACTGAGCAAGTTCCCCTCGCTGTTCGAACCAGGCATCGGCAACTTCACGGGAGCCAAGGTGCAGATCCACGTGGACTCAGATGCAAGACCCGTCCATCATAAAGCTTGGGCAATTCCG
The DNA here is from genome assembly GCF_044704955.1 of Pristiophorus japonicus. NCBI lineage: Eukaryota > Metazoa > Chordata > Chondrichthyes > Pristiophoridae > Pristiophorus > Pristiophorus japonicus. The sequence goes on from NC_091978.1 coordinate 284,024,238, forward strand.
TATATGATGAGAGAGAAGGTCGAAATCAAACTGGACAGACTCCAGCGTGAAGGGATCATATCACCGGTTGAATTTCATGAATGGGACAGCCCCATTGTTCCTGTGCTGAAAAGTGATGGCACAGTCAGAATCTGTGGAGACTACAAGGCTACGATCAACAGGGTTTTGAAACAGCATCAGTACCCGTTACCGAAGGCTGATGACTTGTTTGCAATGCTAGCCAGGGGGAAGTCGTTCACCAAACTGGACTTGACGTCGGCCTACATGACACAGGAGCTGGTCGAGACATCGAAGAGACTTACGTGCATTAACACGCATAAAGGACTGTTTATTTATCACAGGTGCCCTTTTGGAATTCGCTCGGCTGCAGCAATATTTCAGAGGAACATGGAGAGTCTACTGAAGTGCATTCCCAGAACCGTCGTGTTCCAAGATGACATCCTGATCACAGGTAGTGAATCTGAGGAACATCTGAACAACCTGGAAGAGCTTCTACATCGTCTGGACAAAGTGGGACTCAGACTGAAATGCTTGAAGTGACTCATCATGGCACCACAGGTCGAATTCCTGGGGAGGAAAATTGCTGCTGACTGCATCAGGCACACGGACGCAAAAAACAAGGCCATCAAGAATGCACCCAAGCCGCAGAATGTGACGGAGCTGCATTCATTCCTGGGTCTACTCAACTACTTCGGTAACTTCCTACCTGAATTGAGCAGCTTATTAGAACCACTGCACATGCTGCAAAGAAAAGGCGACAACTGGGTGTGGGGTGCATCTCAAGACAGAGCTTTTGAGAAAGGCACTAATCTGCTTTACTCTAACAAGCTGCTGGTACATTATGACCCATGTATTGGCCTATGATGCTTCATCATATGGAATTGGTTGCGTACTCCAACAAGCTAATGGGTCGGGTAAACTTCAACCAGTCGCGTATGCCTCAAAAAGTTTGTCTAAAGCAGAAAGATCCTACAGCATGGTAGAGAAAGAAGCACTAGCCTGTGTGTATGAGGTTAAAAAGATGGATCAGTACCTGTTTGGTCTTTGGTTTGAACTGGAGACAGTTCAATCCGCTCATTTCACTGTTCTCTGAAAACAAAGGTATCAATACCAATGCTTCATCCTGCATCCAGAGGTGGGCGCTGACATTATCCGCTTATGATTATATCATTCGCCATAGACCTGGTACCAAGAATTGTGCCGATGCTTTGAGCCTTCTGCCCGTGCCTACACTGGAGCTTGAAATGCCACAGCCGGCGGACCTATTGTAAGTTATGGATGCTGTTGAGAGTGAAGGAACCACTGTCACAGTTCAACAAGTTAAGACCTGGACCAGCCAGGACCCGATTTTATCGGTAGTGAAGAGTTGCATCCTCAAACGTGATTGGTCTGCCATACCCAAACAAATGTGCGAGGAGACCAAACCTTGCATTCGTTGCAAAGACGAACTGTCCAGTCAGTCGGATTGTATACTGTGGGGCAATCATGTTGTTATGCCCAAGAAAGAGAGAGAGAAATTTGTACGTGAGCTACATAGCACACATCCTGGCATTGTAATGATGAAAGCCATCACCATCTCATGTATGGTGGCTGGGAATTGACTCTGAGATGGAATCGTGTGTGCATCAGTGCAACACTTGCATGCAACTCAGCAAAGCACCAGCGGAATCGCCGCTGAGTCTGTGGTCATTGCCGTGCAAACCATGGTCCAGGATCCGCATAGACTTTGCAGGTCCCTTCCTAGGGAAGATGTTTTTAGTTGTGGTGGATGCATATTCGAAGTGGATAGAGTGTATAATCATGTCATCCAGCACATCCACAGCTACCATTGAGAATCTGAGTGTCATGTTCGCGACACATGGTCTGCCTGTCACATGGTTAGCGACAACGGATCGTGCTTCACCAGTCAGGAGTTTCAAGAGTTCATGAAACTCAATGGTATCAAACATGTAAGGTCAGCACAGTTCAAACCTGTATCCAATAGGCAAGCAGAACATGCTGTCCAAATCATAAAGCAGAGTATGAAGCGAGTAACCCAAGGGTCACTGCAGACCCGCCTGTCATGGATACTGCTGAGTTACAGGACAAGACCACACATGCTTTCCGGGGTCTTGCCTGCTGAACCAATGATGAAGAGAGGTCTTAAGACTAACTATCTCTTCTGCACTCTGACTTGAATAATCATGTTGAATATAGAAGACAAAGTCAGCAAGGGTATCACGGTCACGCAGCTGTGTCACGCGATATTTCTGTAAATGATCCTGTATATGTTCTGAATTATGGTCAGGTTCCCAAGTGGATCACTGATACTCTCATGGCCAAGGAGGGTAACAGAGTATTTATTGTCAAGCTCAAAAATGGGCAAACATGCAGGAAACATATGGATCAGACAAAGCTGCGACACACAGACGAACCGGAACAGTCGGAGGAAGAGACAATCGACGACCAACCAACCTACCCCCAGTCATCAGAGGACTCAGTGGTCATCAGTGAATCGAGACTTTCAATCACTTACATGTTCAATGAAAATGGGCTTTCAATTCCTGACATGGCCATTGCCACTCCCACCAGGTCAGCCACCCAGCCACCAGTCACAACAGACTCTGAACACTCACCCGAGGCTGGAGTTGAACTGAGACCATCAACCCGGGAGCGTGAAACATCGGACCGTCTTAATTTATAAAAGACTGCGTTAATATCTCAGAGGGGGGTATTGTCATGTATGTACTTTTGGGATCACTAGCCACTAGATGGAGTCACTGTTGGAGGCCATTGGGCTGCACGCACGTGTGTGCAGCCCAAGTATAAAAGGCCAGCCATTTTGTAGATTAGTCACTTTGGGCCATAATAAAGCAGAGCCAAGGTCATACCTCTTGGAGTTAAACAGTACTCAGTCTAACAGTTATTGCATACACAACAGCTCCTGAACATTGGGCTGGGTCATTTACAAATACTAGGTCAAGATAAATACTGTCTCTCATGACCTCCTTACGCACTGAATCATGCATTACTTTTAGCACTTCTGACTCTCGACCACTTGTATTTTCCCAATTTATATGACGTTGATTGAAATCACCCATTAAAATAACTTTCCTGTCCTCACACACACTTTATTGAGCTCATTGTGCTTGTTGTGTTGACCTGTGGTCTGTAGTATTACTCTCCTGTTAGTTTGGATTTTCTTCACATCAGAGATTTCTATCCAAATTAGTTGTTTCTGTAGCTTACTCTATCACTCAGGATGTACATGTTTACCTTCCAGTTAGTTGTCCCTGTTCTTAAAAGTCCTTTCAAACTTGCAAAGTATAAAAAAAGGTTCCTGTCACAATTACTTTTGATCTATTCACATCTCAGAATTATAGGACATCAAGCATGAAGGCCTGACTCCTCTGCTTTGTTTACTGTGAATTCTGACCTGTTAAGTTGCCACTACTGTGTCAACAAAATGTTCACTGTGGATCATAGCAGCTAAATATATTTATCTGTGTACCTCATTAGTTAATCAGAAAAGCTTATTATGATGATAAAAAGGTGCAATTGCTTGTTTTCAAATGTTAATCTTTCTTGCCTGTTGGTTGTCAGCAGATGTATCCATTGAAAAGGAAGAACTCCATTGTTTGTGAACCATCGTCCAGAAATTATTCTTGGTCATAATAGGGGACGAATGCTCAATGCAGTTGAATGATATTTTTAGTTAATGCCTCCATTAAACTGAGAAATACCATATGAACATGTTAAGCATTTGGCCACATATATCTCCGACAGTAATTTCAAGACTCCTATCTGTTCAGTTTCTTGTAAGAAAACAAATTTTTAAATCACTGACAGAGGGAATTTCACTCTCTAGAAGGCTGTACATCTCTCGGCTAGATCGATCTCATAGTTTTGATGTTTGAACGAGGATGACTTGCTTCCACGAGTTCACAGGTGTTTCGATGAAGTCCCGATGTTCCAGTCCTGAACTCCAATTGAGGGAGTGGAAGATGCCTGTGCTTGAATTATTTTAACGTGTGGTGATCGTTGCACACCAGCCACTACACGGGCTTGAGAGAGCTAGGTCTTGATCCAGTGGCAAGGATTAACCAAGACGACTGGAGACTTGCTCTACTGCACGGACCTAGCGTGCACACATATCGCAGTGTGGGCTAGTCCGTGCTGCCCCTGGGCCCTCGGCTCTTCTGGGCCCCGTACCCTCATCTGTCGCACCTCCGCCACGATCTCTCGCCGCTCCTCCACCATAAACATTCACTGCATCTCACCACAAACACTCGCTGCTCCTCCTTCCCGACTTTCCCACTCCTCTGTACCTGGGCCCCGCCAATGTTCCTTCCCACGCTCCAAAACGGCGACCTGGGTTTTGATGACGTCACCCAGTCGCCCATCTCAAAATCGTCGCACACTTGGAGCAGCTCGCGCTGGAGGTTGAAGTGGTACACCACTCCAACTCTTTTATAGCCCAACCTGTGGAGCTGTTCTCTCACAGGTCAGGGGGGCCACGATGTTCCAGGGTACGCCGCTCCAGCTCTTTTATAGCCCGACCTGCGGAGCTTATAGACAGTTGGTAGAATGACGTTGCATGCTGCAGAGCATAGCCATGGAAAGAATAATAACCCCGAGTGTTAAAAGTGAAGCATTTTTGTCTAAGACTTTGCATAGAATTGACTTCTTTAATTCGGTCATGGTACATTAAGGATTGAAAATTAATTTCACTCGCAGCTGAATGTTCCAACTCATTTTCTTACATTTTATTGCTAAAGTTGCTTTATCCAAAGGATTGGGGAGGGGGGAAGCCATTAGATTCAAATACACACATTTTGTGTGATTTAGTCAAATAGATATTTGATTGGCACCTATTTTAAAATGTATCATTTAAATTCTGCAAGGTCTTAGTCACCATCTTGAAGATATTAGTCTGTCTTTTTTAAATCAGAGAATATCTGGAGCTTTGGAAGAGAGTCTGTCTAACCTTCAAATTGAGTTAAGCTAGGTAACTTCTATAGTTGGTGAGAACAGGGTAAAAGAACCAGTAAGTAAGAAAATTAATTACCACATAATTCAGCAAAAAAGTTGCATACTAATGATTTTCGATTACATGGAGCAGCAAGTTAAGCACAACAGCTGCTGTGAAAGTCTGTTACTTTACAGCTACTACATCCTCGTTCTATTACAGTTTAATACATTTGTTTGGCAGTTGGGGAGCGGGCAGGTCAGAGGGCCTCCTCGTAGGACTGCTCCTGGGCATGGCCAAGGTGGTCATTAACCAGTCCAGGCAGCGGGCGGTCAAGGGGGTCATTCAGCCCAACTGCCTGCCTCTCTTCCGTGGTTACATTCGAGCCAGGGTGTCCCTGGAGATGGAGCACGCGGAGTCCACCGGTATGCTCGTGGCCTTCTGCGACAGGTGGGCACCGGAGGGACTGGAGTGCGTCATTTTAATTTGACCATATCTGAAAAAGTTACATTTGTTTAATTTATCAGTTTTAGTGCCCCTTTAATGGGCCTCAATTTTGGCCCAGCCCGTTTTTCGGCGCACTTACCGGAGATGGGCTGCTTTTCTCCGTTCAGAAGTGCGCCGAAAAATTTCCTTCCCATTTTGGCCGCTGTCCGGACTCCTCCATGTGGTCGCGCAGCTTGGCCAGTCGAGTCGGCAGTGGAGCCAGCGTCCTGCGCCGAAAACAGTGCCGGGACGTCTGCGGTAGCTCCTCATCCCCAGCCTCTCTGTGTCTTGCTGCAGCCGCTGTGTGTGACCCGACGTTGGCCAAATGTTGTTGTGAGTAGGCATATGGAGTGCAAGTGCACGGACTGCTTATTTGATTTGAAGCTTTAATCACTTTAATCTTAGAAGTTGCACCGGGAGGCCACTCGGCCAGGGCTAGGGGCGGGCGGGCAAGAGAACTGATATTGCTCCTGCCTGGATGATTTTTATCAGTTCTGCTGCCCGCCCACCCCTAGTCCAGGCCGAGTGGCCTCCCGCACCAGCTGGTCCGCTGCCTTCCCAGGTCGAGTTTTAAGATGAAGGTAGGACTTACTTCAATTTTTTATTTGTTATTGAATGCTTATTACGTTTTGTTTCCAAGGTTTAGTGCTTTGTAAGTCTTGGTGCTTTAGGTGCAGGTCCTCTCCGCTTCCCTTCCCGCCCCTATCCCAGGCCGAATGGCCTCCGATATACCTACTGCGCTGATTTCTTAACTCTCCGCAAGGATTTTCTGAAGTGGCCACATACGCTGGCCTAAGTAGATTTGGAGTAACTATTAGCTGGCCAAAGTTGCCTAGATGGGCAGAAATGGCGTAGGTGGCTGGTAACGCCCACTTTTGAGAAAAAAAAACTAAACTAAAAAAATGGTAACTAACTCAGTTACACTGGTGCAAACTGAATGTGCAAAATGGGGATTTTTAAGTTATGCCAGAAAAATCAAGTTACTCCCAAAAAAATGGTGCAATTCCTGGCCAAAATTGAGCCCAATAAGGGGGCATTTGATTTACAGGTTCAACTAAAAAAGTTGATGCCCAAGACAAAGTCTAGTGCCACTTTCTGAAGCTAAGGAAGAGCCCATGAAGGCACAGGATAGAATTAGTTGCTGAAATTACCTGAAAAGGGTTCACTGTTCACTACCCAGTCATGGTACAAATTATACCTAGATATCAGGACAAGTGAAAATACTCTCTGGGACCTAGGAAGCTGTGGTTCACCTATTATAGTAATCCGAAAGCCAGAAGCCAAAATACCTAGAGTAAAAACAGCAAAATAAACTGAAAAAAATAATAACCGTTGTGTTTGGGGACAAAAACAATAATCCATGGTATAAGAGGAGCAGAAAGATGACAAAAAACTGCATAACACAGAACACCCAATGCACTGAGTTGGGAACAAAGGAGTATAGGAACAGGAGTAGGCCATTCAGCCTCTCGAGCCTGTTCTACCATTCAATTAGATCACTGCCAATCTGTAGCTTAACCCCATTTACCCACCTTTGTTCCATATTCCTTGATACCTTGATACCAAAAATCTATCGATCTCAGTCTTGGAATATCTCAATTGTCCCAACATTCACAGCCTTTTGAGGAGAGAGTTCCAGATTTCCACTACCCCTTGTGTGAAAAATTGCTTCCTGATTTCAATCCATAATGGTCTAGCTCTCATTTTAAGATTATGCCCCCTTGCACTATCAGTTTTCCGGCCCCTCTGGCCGAGTGGCCTCCCGGTGCGATCAATCTCTTAGAAATCGCACCAGGAAGCCACTCGGCCTGGGCTAGGGGCGGGAGCAATTCTAGTGGCCGGCATCGGGTCCCACAGAACGGCTGCAGCAAGACATGGAGAGGCTGGGGCGAGGAGCTACTGCGCATGTGCGGACACTCCACTGTGCATGTGCAGACGTCCCGGCACAGTTTTCGGCGCAGAACGCTGGCTCCACGCCCGACTCGAATGTCCACGCTGTGCGACTACAGGGAAGAGGCCGGACAGCGGCCAAAGTGGGAAGGACATTTTTCGGCGCACTTCGGAACGGAGAAAAGCGGCGCAACTCCGGTAAGTGCGCCGAAAAATGGGCTCGGGCCAAAATTGAGGCCCTTATATCGAGGTATGATTTGTACCATGAATGGGTAGTGAACAGAGAACCTTTTTCAGGTAATTTCAGCTACTAATTCTATCTTGTGCCTTCATGGGCTCCTCCTTAGCTTCAGAAAGTGGCAGAATAACATTACACTAGACTTTGTCTTCGGCTTCAACTATTTTAGTTGAACCTGTAAATCAAATGCCCCTTTATTAAAGGGGCACTAAAACCGTCAAATTAAACAAATTTAACTTTTTCAAATATGGTCAAATTAAAATGATGCACTCCAGGAAATAATGCATCTTTATCTACCTTGTTGAATTGTGTTATAATTTAAAAGTCTTTGAACCTTGTAAACTCAAAAGGAATACAAACCAAGGAGGTGAAATTGCCTTATGCCCCGATTGGGGTCAATAACCTTCTGGGGCCGGGACTTTTAGTGCCTGCTGCAGAATTACCCTGACCGCCCCTCAAAGGAAGCGGAGCGCAATCTCGCGCACTCCACTTCCTTTGGGGGCAGTAACCGGGGTGCTACTGGGGCACTGCAGGAAGGGGAAGGCCGCTGCGATTAAAGGGGAGGTCCATTGCATACTCTGCAAGGCCTCTGATGGCCTCCACTAGTGAGTGGGCCAACAGCCCGGCACCCAAGACGGAGTGCTGGGCTGCACAATGGCAGCCTGGACCACGCTAGGGCCACCATCGTTGAGCCAATCAGAGAGTTGGCTGACAAAAAAAACTGGCGGCGGGGGCGCTGGCGCCCTGCCCTACCCTTTAAGGAATGCCCCGAGAGTGGATGTCTGCCAGCTAAGCAACCCGCGAAGCCGGCATTGACATCCACTCATGCCAGCCTTGCGGCCCGCGGGACAATTTCCTCTGCGGGACGTTAAGGCGTCGGTGTAGGGCGGTGAGGGGTCGCCGCTCAAGGCAATGATGTCATTGCTGGTTGCGCGGCAGCCCGGAGTACGAACCGCGGGGCACCTCCGCAAACTCCCGGGAAATTTCCCTGGAGGCGGTAGCATCCCCCTCTCCCGGATGCTAACGGGGCTATAAAAAGAGGCAATTTCGCCCCCCCCCCATGTTTATGCAATGTGTTCTCATAGAGGGTTAAATTAAGTCCTGGTATAATTCTGGTGAATCTGCGTTGCATTCCCTCCAAGGATAATATATCCCTCCTGAGGTGCAGTGCCCAAAACGGAACACAGCACTCCAGATGGGGTCTGACCAAGACTCTCTACAACTGAGGCATAAATTCCTCATTTTTGTATTCAACCCCTTTAGGATAAAAGCCAATATTCCATTAACCTTTTTGATTACCTTTTGTACCTGTATACTAGAGTCTCTCTCCACAGATGCTGCCTGACCTGCTGAGTATTTCCAGCATTTTCTGTTTTCATTTCCGACTTCTAGCAGCTGCAGTACTTGGCTTTTGTATAAGATTTTAGTGAAGGACACTGAAATCCCTTTGCTCTTCCACAGCTCCTAGTCTCTCAACGTAAAGAAAATATTCAAATTTGTCTTTCTTGGATCTGAAGTGAATGACTTCACACTTCGATTTCATCCCTTAAGGCTGGCCATTACATTTAATTGGATGTTAATTTCTCCTTTTTTCATGAACCATTCTTTGGGCTGAAGTTTCCCCAGGAGTTGTTCTTTTTTTGGGGGGGAACTTGATTTTTCTGGGCTATTTTTTAAGTTGCAATTCTGGCCATTTAATTTGTGCTAGTATAAGTGAGTTAGTTAGGTTTTTTTTTAAGTTCAGTTTTTTTTCAAAAGGGGGCGTTCCCAGCCACTTACCCCTGTTTTAGGCGTTTGCCCAGCAAATAGTTGCTTCAAACTAACTTAGGCTAGCGTATGTTGCCACTTCTGTCCGCACAGAAAAACCTTACCTAGAGTTAAGGAATCGGCGCAAGTAACTACACTTAAAGCACCACCAAGCACCAAACAAAGCACAAAGAGTAATAAGCAATTAATTAACAAATAAAAAATAGAAGGAACCCTGCATCTAAAGCACCAAGACCAAAGTAATAAGCAATCAGTCAATCAATAACAAATAAAAAATACAAGTCCGACCAAAACACGGCCCGGGAAGGCAGCGGGCCGCCAATGAGGGAGACCAGTCGGCCCGGGATTGGGGGGGGGGGGGGCGCGGGGGGAATGGAGGGGGGGGGAAGAGGAGAGGAGGGGGGAAAGAGGAGAGAGGGGGGAAGAGGAGAAGGAGGGGGAGAGAGAGGAGGAGGAGGGGGGGAGAGAGGAGGAGGGGGGGTGGAAGAGGAGAGGGGAGAAGAGGAGAGGAGGGAAGAGGAGAGGGGGAAGAGGAGGGGGGAAGGTGGAAATACCCTCTTGATCAAATGGTACAAATCCTCTGGTAGGTCTGGAGCCAGCCCCTTGGACTTCAGTATCTGAGGATCTTGTTTGCCCGAGATGCGGTGGATATTCCCTCCGCTCAGGCGCATCTGTTCCTGCTGTCGGGGCCGCTTACTGGGCTGCCTGCGCAACGCAGTTACTCCCGTCCTCACTCACAGAGGACCTGGCTTCACGTTTGGGGCACTGATCTTGGAGTGCTTTGGTGATGACCACTTGCTGATGACAATGGTCCACAAACCCCTTCAGAGTCCTGTAAGAGTTTGGCACGTCTAGACTGATGTCAGGCATGGCATCAAACACCCGCATGAATCCCCGGTTCATCTGGCCGACAGTTACAAACCCAGACCCGCAGAAACTCTTCAGGAATTTTACAATCAGATCACAGTTGAGAGCCTGCAGAGCACACGCTGGCCGGCGATGAGCGAGCCCATTTGGCCAGGGTTAGGGGCGGCGTGCTTCAGCCCCTCCCATACAGTCTGAAGCGTGTGTTTGCAGAAACAGTCTGCCCAGAGCTACTGCACATGCGCGCAGACTCTCGCGCGCATGTGCAATGATCCCGGCACGGTTTTTAGCGCTGAGACCTGGCTCCGCCCACCACGCGTTCCGATGCGCTGCGCCACAGACTACAGGCCTGGAACCAAAGGGGAGAATACGGAGATAAGAAATCGCCGCCATTTCTGTTCTACAAAGTCAGAGAGGGCAAACTTGGGCCCTTTATCACTACTATTTACCTATGAAACATTAATTTGGAAAGAAAACAACTACATGCAGTACTACAAAGTCTAGCAAGTTCAGTTAGAAAATGCAATAAAAAGCCAAAGCAGCATTAGGTGATATAAATCAGGATATGAATATTAAATTTGCACACTACATTGGTTAGATTGCAGTTCAAGTATTATGTGGCGTTCTGGGCACCCTATTATAGGAAGTATATTCGAGCCATAAGAACACATCAACAAAGAGAGATTATGGAATGGAGATTGCTTTAGCCTGATTTTTGAGCTGAATTGCACCTCAAACCTCATGAACATGTTGGGTGGGTTGCCAGTGCTTGTTGAGCCTCCACAGGCAGATGAATTTGAAAAAATGAATTTAAGGCATTGGTCCGAAGGCTGGTCCCTGGGGGAGGGCATAGAGCAGCCAGTGGTGGTGGTGTGGGGGATACTGTGCTATCTTCGGCGCAATACTGCTCCTCTTAGCTCCACGGTAAAGTTTAAAAAATATATATTTTAATCGAACCTTTTGGTGGCAACTGCTGCTCAGGCCACCGAATGATCCCGAGTTAAACAGGCCCTACTCCTGGTCTGCACTTCGGTACTGAATTTGGTAGAGGGGGCCTTACAAATATAATAGTCCTAAAGCCTGTTTTAGGCAGCTGCCAGGGGCGTCTGAAAAATGGCCTGACCCAATATCGGCTCGGACATATTTCAGGCATCCTTGGGGATGGACGGGCGGACAATGGTCCCCAAAATTGCCCCCTGAAATTGGCCCTCATTGTGCCTGTAACTCGCACCAAGTCCCGCTCAATCATCACCCCTGTGCTCGCTGACCTACATTGGCTTGCGGTTAAGCAAAGCCTCGATTTCAAAATTCTCATCCTTGTTTTCAAATCCTCCATGGCCTTGCCACTCCCTATCTCTGTAATCTCCTCCGGCCCCACAATGCCCCAAGATGTCTGCGCTCCTCTAATTCTACCCTCTTGAGCATCCCTGATTATAATTGATCAACCATTGGTGGCCGTGTGTTTTGCTGCCTCGGCCCGAAGCTCTGGAATTCCCTGCCTAAACCTCTCCGCCTCACTACCTCTCTTTCCTCCTTAAAACCTACCTCCTTGACCAAGCTTTTGTTTCCCTGCCCTAATTTTCTCCTTATGTGGCTTGATGTCAATTTTTTTGTCTTATAATACTTTCGAGAAGCGCCTTGAGATGTTTTACCACGTTAAAGGTGCTATATAAATACAAGTTGTTGTTGTTTTACATGTGAAACACGTGCAACAATGTCTACGTCTACAATTATAAAGAAATGCATGAAAAAGTGGGATTGTTTTATTGGATCAAAGGAGCATAATGAGATTTTTCATAGGGATTTTCAAAATTATGGAACGTCTTGAAGGGGTAAACGTATCTTTCAACTGGTTTGTGAATCAGTGAAAATGGGACATAGACAGAGATTATCTCTAGGAGCATGAATATAAAAGGATGGAGATGCAATTACAGTAGAAGGGTCCAGTGGAAAATCTAGCACAAGCACAGACACAATGGCTTCCTTCCATGCTATAATTTCTGTGATTCTACAGTTGAAGACAGATAGAAAATATGTGCCTCAACAAGCACAAAGTCAAGAGTTAGACAGGGTCAGAAAGCGGTTACGAGTCTCAAAGATTTGCTTGGCAGCTGAGGTGTTAGCCTCTTGGCTGACTGAAGTGAAGCACTGAGACATTAATTAGAAATGACAGCAAAGACAGTCCTGGATAAGAGGAACTACATTATGTCTGCTGCAGTTCTTCAATACTTAGGGAAGTTTCACTGTAGAAGGAAGTATTTTCCAAAATTTTGGAATTAAAAAAATACTAAGGCCTGGATATTTACAGGGAGGATGCAGGTGAGATCGAAAATGGTCGAAGAACCCGATAAGGCTGAGGACGCGAAGCTCCTGATGATCTTAACGGCGGGACCTCTAATGCCTCTAACATCTTGTAGCTCAGCCTCCCGCCCGGCACCCGACCAAATGGACAGCCTGGCCAACGGGTGGGAGGGAAGACTAGCGGCAGGGCCCTTGCGGATGGACTCCGGCAATCAGGAGTGGGGTGGGTGGGTGAAGCTGGAGATTGGGGTGATGGAGGCTGGTGATCGGAGCTGAGGGAAAGGAGGTTGGTAATAAGGGCTGGGGAAGGCTGAAGGCTTCCTTGAGGGGTCTGGGAGAGCACTTCTGCAAGGCACTTAGCTTATGGACCCTCAGCTCCCACCTCTGCCGAGTTTTCTGACCCTTGGGGAACACGTGTAGGATTTCAAATTTCAAATCGTGCTCCCAATTGTAATGTAGGAGCCTGATTTAAACATGTTAGTAAGCATCCCGCCTCTCCATGGCGCGTCACTCGGACTCCCTGATATCCGCTGCCATAGCATGGTGAGTTGGGGTTGCGTTCAACGCATTTCACATTTGAATCCCCTCTCCTACTTGTCGTGGAAGGGTGGGGGTTTAATATCAAGACCCAAAGAGTTCTCTGACTTGTTAAAATAAAATGTAATTTTTATCCCTTGGCAGCATCCTGTTAAGTTCTATGTAACCAGTCCTCAAAGCCAGAAAGAAGCCACTCAGCTGACATCAGCATAGGTCCAGCAGTGAGGGGCTGCAGAGCACTACTTCAAACCAGCATCCTTCTCACTCCATGATACTGAGACCCTAGCAGCACCATCAGTTTAAACGCACTGTCTTGGCTGGTTAATGATGTTGATTGAATCTGTACTGAATTTTAATTATTACTTCTTCAAATAAATTCAGGAGCAACAAGTGTTGCTGAAGTTCTTTCAATGTAGATCCGTGTGTGACGGGCAGTTCTGTGGAAGTGAGATTATCATTCATCTCCTGAGAGAAGTAACAGAAAACAAACAACACACTAAATCTCAAGCTATGATTTCATTTGCCAAATTGGGAAAAGCTGTTCATAAAATCGTACCATCATAAATTCGGCCCACCGTGTCTATGCCGGCTGAAAAAGAGCTATCCAGCTTAATCTCACTTTCCAGCTCTTGGTCCCCAGCCCTGTAGGTTAAGGCACTTCAAGTGCATATCCAAGTACTTTTTAAATGCGATTAGGGTTTCTGCATCTACCACCTTTTCAGGCAGTGAGTTCCAGACCCACACCACATTCTAGATGAAAAAAAATCTCCTCAACTCCTCTCTAATCCTTCTACCCCTGGTTACTGACCTCTCTGCTCAGAACATAAGAAATAGGAGCAGGAGTAGACCATTTGGCCCCTCGAGCCTGCTCCGCCATTCAGTAAGATCATGGTTGTTCTAATCTTGACCTCAACTCCACTTTCCTGCACGCTCCCCATAACCCTTGACTCCCCTATAATTAAAAAATCTGTCCATCTCCACATTAAATATATTCAATGACCCAGCCTCCACAGCTCTCTGGGATGGAGAATTCCAAAGATTCACGATCCTCTGAGAGAAGAAATTCCTCCTCATTTAAATGGGTGATCCCTTATCCTGAAACTATGCCCCCTAGTTCTAGATTTCCCCACGAGGGGAAACATCCTCTCTGCATCTATCCTGTCAAGCCCCCTTAGAATCTTATATGTTTCAATAAGATCACCTCTCATTCTTCTAAACTCCAGTGAGTATAGGCCCAACCTACTCAACATTTCTTCATAAGACAACCCCTTCATCTCATAAATCAACCTGGTGAACCTTTTCTGAACTACCACCAATGCAAGTATATACCTTCTTAAATAAGGAGACCAAAACTGTACGCAGTACTCTTGGTGTGGTCTCACCAACGCCCTGTACAGTTGTAGCAAGACTTCACTACTTTTATACTCCACCCACTTTGCAATAAAGGCCAACATTTGCCTTCCTAATTACTTGCTAACTTTTTGTGTTTCATGTACAAGGACCGCCAGATCCCTCTGTACTGCAGCATTTTGTAGTCTCTCTCCATTCAAATAATAATTTGCTTTTTTATTCTTCCTACCAAAGTGCATAACCTCACATTTTCCCATATTATACTCCATCTGCCAAATTGTTGCCCACTCACTTAATCTATCTATATCCCTCACAACTTGCTTTCCCACCCATCTTTGCATTATCAGCAAACTTGGCTACAGTACAGTCGATCCCTTCATCCAAGTCATTAATATAGATTGGAAATAGTTGAGGCCTCAGCACTGAACCCTGTGGCTCCTCACTAGTTATAGTTTGCCAACCTGAAAATGACCCATTTATCCCGACTCTCTATTTTCTGTTAGTTAACCAATCCTCTATCCATGCTAATATATTACCCAAACCCCGTGAGCTCTTACCTTGTGCAGTAACCCTTTATGTGGCACCTTATTGAATGCCTTCTGGAAATCCAAATATACTACATCTACTGGTTCCCCTTTATCCACCCTGCTCGTTACATCCTCAAAGAACTCTAGAAAATTTGTCAAATACGATTACCCTTTCACAAAACCATGCCGACTCTGCTTGATTGTTTTATGATTTTCTAAATGTTCTGCTACTACTTCCTTAATAATGGACTTTAGCATTTTCCCAATGACAGATGTTAAGTTAACTGATCTATAGTTTTCTGCTTTCTGTCTCCCTCCTTTCTTGAATAGGGGCGTTATATTTGCGGTTTTCCAATCCGCTGGGACCTCTCCAGAATCCCAGGAATTTTGGTAGATTACAACCAATGCCTCCATTATCTCTGCAGCACTTCTTTTAAGACTCTAGGGACCTGTCCACCTTTAGTCCCATTAGTTTGCCTAGTACTTTTTCTCTAGTGATAATGATTGTTTTAAATTCCTCCCTCCCTATAGCTCCTTGATTATCTATTAATATTGGAATGCTTTTAATGTCTTCTACCGTGAAGACTGATACAAAATATTTGTTGAAAGGCGCTACCACTTCCCTGTTTCCCATTATTAGTTCCCCAGTCTCATCCTCTAAAGGACCAATGTTTATTTTAGCTATTCTCTTCTTTTTTATATACCTGTAGAAGCTCTTACTCTCTGTTTTTATATTTCTTGCTAGTTTACTCTCATAATCCATCTTCTTCCTCTTTATTTTTTTTTTAGTGGTCCTTTGCTGGTTTCTAAAAACTTCCCAATCCTCTGGCCTGTCACTAATCTTGGCAACATTGTATGCCTTTGTTTTCAATTTGATACCATCCTTAACTTCCTTAGTTAGCCATGGATGGTTCATCGTTCTCTTAGAGTCTTTCTTTCTCACTAGACTATATCTTTGCTGAGAGTTATGAACTATCTCCTTAAATGTCTGCCACTGCTTATTTACCGTCTTACCCTTTAATCTGTTTTCCCAGTCCACTTTAGCCAACTCTGTCTTCATACCTTTGTAATTGCCTTTATTTAAGTTCAACACACTAGTTTGAGACCCATGTTTCTCACCCTCAAACTGAATTCCACATTCTACCATGCTGTTATCACTCTTCCCGAGAGGATCCTTTACTATGAGATCATTAATTAATCCTATCTCATTACGCATTACCAGATCTAAAATAGCCTGCTCACTGGTTGGTTCCACAACGTATTGTTCTAAGAAACTATCCCGAATACAAGCTATGAACTCGTCCTCAAGGCTACCTTTGCCAATTTGATTTGTCCAATCCAAATGAAGATTAAAATCACCCATGATTATTCCAGTACCTTTCGTACAAGCCTCCATTATTTCTTGATTTGTACTCTGTCCTACAGTGTGGCTACTGTTAGGGGGCCTATAGACCACTCCCACCAGTGACTTATTTCCCTTATTATTTCTTATCTCCACTCAAACTGATTCTACATCTTGATCTTCTGAGAAAATATCATTTCTCACTACTGCACTGATCTCATCCTTTATTAACAGAGCTACCCCACCTCCTTTTCCTTTCTGCCTAGCCTTCCAAAATGTCAAATACCCCTGAATATTCAGTTTCCAGTCTTGGTCACCTCACAACCACGTCTCTGTAATGGCTATCAGAACATACCCATTTATTTCTATTTGTGCCATCAACTCATCTATCTTGTTATGAATGCTGCATGCATTCCACTAAAGTTCTTTTAAATTTGACTTTTTTCCATTTTTCCTTACTCTGATGCATTCCCTACTTTCTGGTCTTATGGTTGTATGTTCTGTCCCTTCCTCTCACACTCTGGTTATCATTACCCCGATCACTACCCTGCACTATTGCCTTCTCCGTTCACTTTGACTTTTTAAATTTCCCCTCACCTGAACTCTTCCCCCTCCACTATTTAGTTTAAAGCCCTATCTACAGTCCTCGTTATTCAATTCGCCAGGATACTGGTCCCAGCATGGTTCAAGTGAAGCCTGTCCCAACTGAACAGCTCCCTCTTTCCCCAGTACTGGTGCCAGTGCCCCATGAATCAAAACCCATTTCTCCCACACCAATCTTTGAGCCACGCATTCATGTCTCTGATCTATTGACCCTTTGCCAATTTGCTCATGGCTTAGGTAGTAATCCACAGATTATTAACTTTGTGGTTCTGCTTTTTAATTTAGCCCCTGGCTTCTCATACTCCCTCAGCAGAACCTCTTTCTTTGTCCTACCTATGTCATTAGTACCTACGTGGACCACGACAATTGGATCTTTCCCCTCATACTCCAAGTTCCTCTCCAGCCCAGAGGAGATGTCCTTAACACTGGCAGCAGGCAACTAAGGGAAATAGGTACTTCCTATCCACTCTACCTAGGCACCTCAAAATTTTATACACCTCAATTAAGACTCCCTTCAGTCTCCTTGGTTCCAAAGAAAAGAACCCCAGACTATCCAATCTTTCCTCATAGCTAAAATTCTCCAGGCCTGGCAACATCCTCATAAATCTCATCTGTACCCTCCCTTGTGCAATCACATCTTTCCTGTAATGCGGTGACCAGAACTGTACGTAGTAGTCTAGCTGTTTTATACAGTTCAAGCATAACCTCCCTGCTCTTAAATTCTATGTCTCAACTAATAAAGGAAAGTATCTGGTATGCCTTCTTAACCACCTTATCTACCTGTCCTGCTACCTTCAGGGATCTGTGGATATGCACTCCAAGGTTTCTCTGTTCCTCTACACTTCTCAGTAGCCTACCATTTATTGTGTATTCCCTTGCCTTGTTAGCCCTCCCCAAATGTATTACCTCGCGCATGTCCGGATTGAATTCCATTTGCCACTTTTCTGCCCACCTGACCAGTCCATTGATATCTTCCTGCAGTCTACAGCTTTCTTCCTAACTATCAACCACACGGCCAATTTTTGTATCATCTGCAAACTTCTTAATCATGCCCCCTACGTTGAAGGCTAAATCATTGATATGTACCACAAAAAGCAAGGGACCTAGTACTGAGCCCTGCGGAACCCCACTGGAAACAGCCTTCCAGTCACAAAAATACCCGTCGACCATTATCCTTTGCTTCCTGCCACTGAGCCAATTTTATATACAACTTGCCACTTTCCCTTGGATCTCATGGGCTTTTACTTTTCTGACCTATCTGCCATGTGGGACCTTTACAAAAGCCTTGCTAAAATCCATGTAGATTACATCAAGCGTGCTACCCTCATCGACCCTCATTACCTCCTCAAAAAATTCAAGTTAATCAGACACGACCTTCCCTTAACAAACCCAAGCTGGCTGCCATTGATTAATCCGTGTCTTTCTAAATGACAATTAATATTGTCGCTCAGGGAGTCCCACCCTTTTTCTTTGTGGAAATGTATGTGCTCTGAACCCTCACTGTCTCCTCCTTGAATGCCTCCCACTGAAGTTAATGAATTTTTATAATCTTGGCAAAATTCTATAAAAATAGCAATAATTTCTATGTTATTTTACATTTTTACCATCTGGATCACAGCATGTACACCTCAAACCGCCACATTAAATCAGTGCACTTGGCAGACTTCCTGTCAATGGCAGTTTCCCACAGCAAAGTGAGATGTCTGAGAAGCATGTTACAGAAACATGCAATATGTTAACCCTCACCATCTATAGGACCCAAATTTCCCCATGAGTTGCACCGTTTTTTTGGGTATAACTTGATTTTTCTGGTGTATCTTTTTAGTTGTGAATATGGCCATTTAATTTGTGCCAGTGTAAGTGAGTTAGTTAGGTTTTTTTTTTCAAAAGGGGGCGTTCCCAGCCACTTACACCATTTATGCCAATTTGGCCAGAAAAAAGTTGTACTAAACTAACTTAGGGCAGCGTATGTGTCCACTTTTGTCCGCATAGAAAGACCTTACTTACAGTTAAGGAATCAGAGCAAGCCCATTTTGCCAGGGCTAGGGGCGGCGTGCTTTGGGCCCCTCCCATACAGTCTGAAGCGCGTGTTTGCAGAAACGGTCTGCCCAGAGCTACTGCACATGCACGCAGACTCTAGCGCTGTTTTCAGTGCCGAGACCTGGCTCCGCCTCCAATCCATTGGGCCACGCTGTACCACGACCGAAGAGAGGCTGGGGGCTGGCCAGAATACCGACGTCTTTTCTCGGCGCGCTTGGAAGCAGACAAAAACAGTGCACCTCGGGTGAGGGTAAAACAGGTTAGGGAAATTCTAGCCCATAGATACTTATACTCTGATGTGCTTTGCATGAGAGCCTAACTTTAGTTAATACCTGTCATTTGCAAGTAGTTCCAGAAATGTAATGGACTTATGAACGAACATTAATATTTAAATTAGTTCCACAAACACTGTTACTAGCCAAGCCTTCTACAGTACAGACTCCTTAATGGGATCATTTCTGTGACCGAATGTTCCCAGTGCACAGAAATTCCTTTGAAGAACACACTGTAAAATGGATTAGTGATCAATTAGTGCCTCAGAACATATACTTTATTGAACTAGGTGGGTATTGTCTGATTCCATTAACAGGATACTCAATGATTGCTGGCCACAATAAGTACCATTAACAGGTTTCACAGTGACTGAAAAAAAGATGTGCATTTATTGAATGACCAATCATGTCTATCAATTATAATTAATTACTTTTGAATTGTATTGATTCTTAGATAAGCTGTTTGCAACCTTGGCATTCTATCTGACCCTGAGTTGAGCATCCGATCCCATCTCTCCATCACAAAGGTCACCTACTTCCACCTCTATAATATCACCTCTGCCTCCACCCCCAACTCAGTCCATCTCCCGCTGAAACCCTCAGCCAAGCCTATGTCACCTTCAGACTCAACTATTCCAAAGCCCTAGTGTCTAGTCTCCGATCCTCCACTCTTCATAAACTTTAACTCATCCAAAAATCTGACCCATGCATCTGATCCTGCACAAAGTCTTGCTCACCAATTACCCTTATCCTTGTTGACCTCCATTGGTGAACAGTTCTCAATGCATCAAACTTAATATTCTCATCCCCTAGTTATGTTCACTCTAGTTCCTTCATCGTCTTGCCCCTCTCTATCTCTTTTAACTCTGGCCCTACAATCCCTCCTGAACTCTCGGTTCCTTCAACAGCCAATTGTGAACCCCTCCCTTCACTCCTGTTGACACCTAGGCCCTGTTGTTATATATGTATACTTGTATTTACTCTGTACAGCCACCAGAGGGCTCATCCCCTGGAGTCCCAAGGGATCCCATAATCCCTTGGGAGCACAGGTATTTAAGGAGGCATCATAAGTTGGAGAGGCACTCTGGAGACCTGCAATAAAAGACCAAGGTCACACTTTACTTTGAGCTCACAGTGTTCAGTCTGACTCTTTCTCCATACACAACAACTGGCGACGAGATACAGAAAGCGAACCCAAAGATGCAGAGAATAGTGGGCATCCTGGAGAAATTCTCGGAGGGAGATGAATGAGAAACTTTTGTGGAGCGACTCGACCAATACTTCGTGGCCAACGAGCTAGATGGGGAAGAGAGCGCTGCCAAATGAAGGGCGATCCTCATCGGCGTCTGTGGGGCACCAACGTATGGCCTCATGAAGAATCTGCTCACTCCAGTGAAACCCACGGAGAAATCGTACGACGATTTGTGCACACTGGTCCGAGAGCACTTGAACCTGAAGGAAAGCGTTCTGATGACGAGGTACCAGTTCTACACCTACAAAAGGTCTGAAGGCCAGGAAGTGGCGAGTTATGTCACCGAGCTAAGACGCCTTGCAGGACATTGCGAATTTGAAGGACATTTGCAGCACATGCTCACGGATTTTTTCGTACTTGGCATTGGCCACAAAACCATACTTCGCAAACTTTTGACTGTAGAGACCCCAACCTTGAGTAAGGCCATAGCGATAGCCCAGGCGTTCATTGCCACCAGTGACAATACGAAGCAAATCTCTCAGCACACAAGTGTTACTACAAGTACTGTGAACAAAGTGATGTAGTTTTCGAATCGTAACGTACAGGGCAGGTCACACATACCTGCAGCTACACGTCCACAGATGTCTTAGAGTCCACCCTCAAGGGTGATGAATGCAAGGCCATTAATACCTTGTTGGCGCTGCGGGAATGATCATTGTTTCCATTCATGCCGATACAAAGGGTACGTTTGCAAGGGCTGTGGAACAATGGGACACCTCCAACGAGTGTGCAGGCGAGCGGCAAAGCCTGTTAAACCTGCAAACCACCATGCTGCAGAGGAGGACAGATCCACGAAGGATCACAATGAACCAGAGCTTCAGTTAGAGGAGGCAGAGGTACATGGGGTGCACACATTCACCACGAATTGTCCCCGATAATGCTGAATGTTGAACTAAATGGACTCCCGGTATCAATGGAGCTGGACATGGGCATGAGCCAGTCCATCATGGGCAAAAGGAGTTTCAAAAGGTTGTGGTGCAACAAGGCCTCAAGGCCAGTCTTAACTCCAGTTCGCACGAAACTAGGAACTTACACGAAAGAACTGATTCCTGTAATCAGCAGTGCTACCGTAAAGGTTTCCTACAATGGAGCGGTGCACAAGCTACCACTCTGGGTGGTACTGGGCGATGGTCCTACGCTGTTTGGCAGGAGCTGGCTGGGAAAGATACGCTGGAACTGGGACGACGTACGAGTGCTATTGCCCGCTGACGACACTTCGTGTGCTCAGGTCTTAAACAAATTTCCTTCGCTGTCGGGAAATTCCAAGGAGCAAAAGTGCAGATTCACCGAATTCCGGGGGCGCAACCCATCCATCACAACGTGAGGGCAGTACCATACATGATGAGAGAAAGGGTAGAGATCGAGCTAGACCGGCTGCAAAGAGAGGGCATCATTTCCCCGATGGTGTTCAACGAGTGGGCCAGTCCTATCATCTCAGTCCTCAAGGGAGATGGCACCATCAGAATCTGTGGCGATTACAAAGTAACTATCAATTGTTTCTCCCTGCAGAACCAATACCCACTACCAAAGGCCGACGACCTTTTTGCAACGCTGGCAGGAGGAAAGACGTTCACGAAGCTGGATCTGACTTCAGCCTACATGACACAGGAATTGGAGGAATCATCGAAGGCCCTCACCTGCATCAACACGCACAAAGGTCTTTTTGTTCATTCACCGGAAACACTTGGATCAAATCAAACTCAGATTCACGGACTATCCTGAGCAACCCACCTTGGACCCTACCTTTTTTGATCCCCCAACATACACACCAGTGGCAACTGGCACCACGGTTGACCACGAAGCAGAACCAATTATCCACAGCAGCCCAGTAGGGCCCAACACACCAGGCAGCCCAGCAAGGCCAGCTGCACAGCAGCCCAGCGAGGGCCCAACAAGTGATTCAACAACTCCAGCTTTCACACCGAGACGGTCAACCAGAGCAAGAAGGGCCCCAGATCGACTCACATTGTAAATAGTTACACTATTGACTTTCGGGGGGAGTGTTGTTATATATGTATACTTGTATGTACTCTGTACAGCCACCAGTGGGCTCATCCCCTGGAGTCCCAAGGGATCCCATAATCCCTTGGGAGCTGAGGTATTTAAGGAGGCTTCACAGGTTGGAAAGGCACTCTGGAGACCTGCAATAAAAGACCAAGGTCACACTTTATTTTGAGCTCACAGTGTTCAGTCTGACTCTTTCTCCATACACAACACCTATACTCTGGAATTTTCTCCCTAAACCATTCCGCCTATCCACCTCCCTCTCCTCCTCCCTGAAACCCACCTTTTTGACCAAGCTTTCTGTCACCCTTCTGTAGTTAGGGCTTTAAACTAATTAGTCGGGGGGAGGGTTCAGGTGAACAGGAATTATTAAGTTAAAGAGCAAGGAGAAAGCAATAGAGCAGGGTAACACAGCGGGAAATGATAACCAGAGTATAACAGGAAGGGACAGAATGTATAAACATAAGAGTGTTTCAGAAAGTGGGATCAAAGCAGGGAAAAATGATAAAAAAACAAATTTAAAGGCTCTTTATCTGAATGCACGCAGCATTCGTAATAAAATAGATGAGTTAATGGCACAAATAGATACAAATGGGTATGAGCTGATAGCCAATTCGGAGACATGGTTGCAAGGTGACCAAGGCTGGAAATTAATTATTCAGGGATATTTGACAATTTGGAAGGATAGACAGAATGGAAAAGGAGGTGGGTTAATAAAGGATGAGATCAGTGCAGTAGTGAGAAATGATATTGGCTCAGAAGATCAAGATGTAGAATCAGTTTGAGTGGAGATCAGGAATAATAAGGAGAAAAAGTCGCTGGTGGGCGTAGTCTATAGGTCCCCGAACAGCAGCTACACTGTTAGACGGTGTATAAATCAAGAAATAATGGAGGCTTGTAAAAAAAAGAACGGTAATAATCATGGGCAATTTTAATCTTCACATTGATTGAGGAAGAGTTCATAGATTGTATCCGGGATAGTTTCTTTGAACAGTAGTTGCATAACCAATCAGGGAGCATGCTATCTTGGATCTGCTACTGTGTAATGAGACAGGATTAATAACTGATCTCCGAATAAAGGATCCTCTACGAATGGGTGACCATAATTTGGTTGAATTTCAAATTCAGTTGAAGGGTGAGAAAGTTGGATCTCAAACTAGTGTCCGAAGCTGAAATAAAGGAGACTACAAAGATATGAAGGCAGAGTTGGCTAAAGTAGACTGGGAAAATAGATTAAAGTGTGGGACAGGTGATGAGCAATGGCAGGCATTTAAGGAGATATTTCATAACTCTGAACAAAAATATATTCCAATGATAAGGAAAGACTTTAGGAGAAGGGATAACCATCTGTGACTAACTAACGAAATAAAGGATGGTATCAGATAGATACTGGTATCAAATTGACAACAATGGTATAGAAAGTGGCCAAGATTAGTCGGAGGCCAGAGGATTGGGAAACTTTTAAAAACCAGCAAAGAACAACTAAAAAAATAATAGAGAAGGAAGATAGATTATGAAAGTAAACTAGCAAGAAATATAAAAACAGATAGTAAGAGTTTCTACAGGTAAATAAAAAGGAAAAGTGTCCCTTAGAGGATGAGAGGATGAGGATTAATAATGCGGAACAGGGAAATGGCAGAGACTTTGAACAAATATTTTGTATTGGTCTTCACGGTAGACGACACTAAAAACATCCCAATAATGGATAATCAAGGAGCTATAGGAAGGGAGGAACTTAAAACTATCACTATCACTAAAGAAGTCATACTCAGTAAAATAGCGGGACTAAAGGTGGACAAGTCCCCTGGACCTGATGGCTTACATCCTAGGGTTTTAAAAGAAGTGGCTACAGAGATATTGGATGCCTTGGATGTAATCTACCAAAATTCCCTAGATTCTGGGGAGGTCCCAGTGGATTGGAAAACTGCAAATGTCATGGCCCTATTTAAAACAGGAGGCAGACAAAAAGCAGGAAACTATAGACCAGTTAGCCTAACATCTGTTGTTGGGAAAATGCTGGGGTCCATAATTAAGGAAGCAGTAGCAGGACATAATTCAGTCAAGCAGAGTCAGCATGGTTTTATGAAAGGGAAATCATGCTTGACAAACTTGCTGGAGTTCTTTGAGTATGTAACGGGCAGGGTGGATAGGGGGGGGGGGAACCAGTGGTTGTGATGTATTTGGATTTCCAGAAGACATTCGATAAGGTGCCACATAAAAGATTACTGCACAAGATAAAAGTTCACAGGGTTGGAGGTAATATATTAGCATGGATAGAGGATTGGCTAACTAACAGAAAACAGAGAGTCGGGATAAATGGGTAATTTTTCGGTTGGCAAACAGTAACTAGTGGGGTGCCACAGGAATTGGTGCTGGGGCCTCAACTATTTACAATCTATATTAATGACTTGGATGAAGGGACCGAGTGTAATGTAGCCAAGTTTGCTGATGATTAAAAGATGGATGGGAAAGCAAGTTGTGAGGACAGAAAAAATCTGCAAAGGGATAGAGAAAGGCTAATCGAGTGAGCAAAAATGTGGCAGATGGAGTATAATGTGGGGAAATGTGAGGTTATCCACTTTGGCAGAAGAAATAAAAAAGCAAATTATTATTTAAATGGAGAAAAATTACAAAATGCTGCGGTACAGAGGGACCTGGGGGTTCTTGTGCATGAAACACAAAAAGTTAGTATGCAGGTACAGCAAGTAATCAGGAAGGGAAATGGAATGTTGGCCTTTATTACGAGGGGGATGGGAGTATAAAAGCAGAGAAGTCCTGCTAAAACTGTACAGAGTGTTGGTGAGGCCACACTTAGAGTACTGCTTACAGTTTTGGTCTCCTTATTTAAGAAAAGATATACTTGCATTGGAGCAGTTCAGAAAAGTTTCATTAGGTTGATTCCTGAGATGAGGGGGTTGACTTATAGCTTGAGTAGGTTGGGACTATACACATTGGAGTTCAGGGGAATGAGAGGCGATCTTATTGAAACATATAGGGCCCGAAATTGGCCGAAGCCAAGGCCCGCCCAAGTGTCGCCCAAAGGACCTCCGATGGCCGGCGAGAGACCGGGTGGTACTTTGCGGAGGAAGATTACTCTAAAAGAGGTGGCAGTACAGCCCGGCGGCAAAATAATGGCTTATGCCATCAATCTGAGTGGCAGCGGGCGGGAGCTCTCAATCTTGGTGGCAAAGCCTCTTGCCGCCCAAGTGCCACTGAGGATGGAGTCAGGCCCAGGGAGGGTGGAAGAGCTGAAATTAAAAATCATAGCAAACAAAAAAAAACACTGGAACACCTTCAGGGGACCCTATCCAGGGAAGTCGCTGTAAAGAGCATTTTTTTAATATGTTCGCTAACCTTTGTTTCCATTCTTCGTATATATCGTTGGGGTTAGGACAGCCTCCATGCAGCAGTCCTTCCCCCTGCTGGCGCCGACTCCCGCCAACTGCCGCCCGCACCAATCTGGCATCTCGGCGGGCGGAAGGCCACCTATGCTACTTGGCCGCCAGAGGACATCAGCGGCCGGTTCCCGGCGGTACTCCCCTCCTGCTCGCTGCAGCCCTAGTGCAAAATGGCAAAGAGAGGAAAACAGCAGCAAAACCCGGCGGCAGTTGGCGGAAGTGGGTGGTAAGGCCACCAAATATCAGGGCCATAAGATAATGAGGGGGCTCTACAAGGTAGATGCAGAGAGGATATTTCCACTCATAGGGGAATCTAGAACTAGGGGTCATAGTTTCAGAATAAGGGATCACACATTCAAAACTGCGATGAGGAGGAATTTCTGTGGAATTCTCTACCCCAGAGAGCTGTGGAGGCTGGGTCATTGAATATAGTTAAGGCGGAGATAGACAAATTTTTGAACGATAAGGGAATAAAGGGTTATGGGGAGCGGGCATGGAAGTGGAGCTGATTCTATGATCAGATCAGCTATGAACTTATTAAATGGCGGAGCAGGCTCAAGGGGCCAAATGGCCTACTCCTATTTCTTATGTTCTTCCTAATATCTCCTTCTTTGACTTGCTGTCCATCTTTTTTTGATTATACCTTTGTGAAGTGCCTTGGGACGTTATGCTGCATTAAAGTTGTTATATAAATGCAAGTTGTTGTTGTAAGCAAGCTTGGCAGCCATTTTGCTTACACCAAGGTTCCACAAAGAACATGAATGACCAGTTAATTTGTTTTTAGTGGTGCCGTTTGAGGGAGAAATGCTGACCAGAAGAATTCCTACTTTTCTTTCCATTAGCCATAGAGCTTTAGTGTCCACCTGAACCACCAGAATATTCAGTAATAGTTAGTTATTTTATTCAAAAAAATGGCATCTCCAATGTCATCTAAATTATATATTCAAGTCCTGCAGTGCAGTACAGAATGTTCCCTTTAACATGATGTCTTGACTGATTTGCAGGAAGGTTTAAATAGCAGTCAAAAGCACCAGTGGACTGCTTTAATCAAGAGGCACCATCTGTAAAAGCGTGTCTTGTGATTGTACATACTGGCTTTTAATCTGCACCCCATGTTTTACAGCCATTCCATCAATTTAATCTGCACGCCATGTGTAATGTATTTGCTTCATGGGTTCTTTGCTTAAGAATTCATAGCAACACATTGCTATTAAGTACTAGTTGGTTTATTAACAAAGGTTTAACAATCACACTATACATTACCAGTTCATCCACTAGGCTCATAGCTGCATACCTCATCATGGATGACCTAGATCAAACTGACTGGGGTTTTATTGAGTCTTGTGAACATCACGTGACTGGCTAAGCCACTCACAATGCAACAGCTCTACAACTATTTTAATAGAACTGAGCCAAGTGCCCCCTTTTGGTAAGGGCAATAGAACCCACAAATTTACAACTAAAACTTTAAAGGGAACTTAGATCAAATTAAAATTCGGTTGCCAGGGATGATGATGCACTCCAATCCCACCTCTCGTGGAAGGCTGCGAGCGTACTGATGGACACCGCGTGCTTCATCTCCAGGGACACCCTGGTGCGAACTTAGCCGCAGAAGAGAGGCAGGCAGACAGGCTGAACGACCCCCTCGACCGCCCGCTGCCTGGACCTGTTAATGGCCACCTTGGCCAGGCCCAGGAGCAATCCTGCAAGGAGGCTCTCCAATCTGCCCACTCCCATCCGCACCGGGTGCCCAAAGATCAGGAACGTGGGACTGAAGTGTATCAAGAGATCGAGGAACAGCCCCTTCAAATAATGGAATAGGGGCTGCAACCTTACACAGTGCACAAAAACATTGAACACGGGCTCCTCCAGACTGCAGAAAATGCAGGCGGCCTGGGAGTCTGTGAACCGACTTAAAAACTTATTGCATGGGACTGCCCCGTGCAACACCCTCCAGGCCAAATTTCCAATAAAGAGAGACCTCCCGCATAGAAAGCCCTCCATTGGGGACCCCCATCTCCTCCGGACAGGAAGATGGTATGCCATGGTGGTCTGGGCGGAGGCGAGGATGGCAAAATGGATGGAAATGCAAGAGCAGTCGGTGCAGGAATCCCCTCCGTGCAGAACTGAAAGGCATGGAGGGAAGCAAGAGCTCTACAAATCTGTGAGCATACTCAGAGGTGCATACATTACACCATTCTTTACAGCCCATTCCATCAATTAAATCTGCACCCCATGTTTTACAGCCGATTTTTGGAACGTGGCCCATTACCTTCCTTTTACCAAGGCTTGGCTCCTGGTTCAATCTATTGTGTTTGCTAGACTATTTGCACTCTGACACAGCTTCTAGAAAATTAAGTGTGAAAAGTGTTTTTATTTTTTATTTGGTTAATAAGAGAAATTAATTTTGTCTGCATATTTTTAGTCCTTATTTGGTTCACGCCAAGATCGCTTACAGAAATCCTACACATGTCATGTTTTATTACCAGGTTACATGCCTCATTATTGCAGAGGTACACTCTTCAGGAGTAAGCCCCTTTAGCTGTTGGTAGAGATAACAGGTTAAAAATTCGAGTAGGCCGAAAAACAGGCATGAGGATTGCGATGTGTGATCAGCCCATGCCCACTGATAGTAGTGCAGGCAGCACCTGACATTGGTACTGCCTGGTAATTAACATTATTGATGTGTGAGGCCCAACAATGAGAGCGCTGCCGAGTTTCTGAACCCTTAGCGGGGGCCCAGGTTCATGCGAGACTACCTCTATTTAAAGCTGGCCTCCACTTTTAAATGCTGTCTGCACCTCTACAAGGGAGGGTGCTTTCTGCATTCAGCATCTCATTGAACTGGTTGTCAAGGAAATTGTCAAGCAGTTGTGGCTCAACAGGGTAAAGTATGGGCATCTAGGTTCTCAGTCGCAGCACTGGTGGCAATGTCCCCTGTATGCCACACTGCCTTCTGCACCGCCTGCATCCCCAATGCCTGGTCCATTTAAATTTTTGCACATGCGTGGAATCTACAATGTAGAAGCCAGTGAACATTATCTAGCGGCCTTAGTGCAAGGAGTAGAATGGAGAAGACATGTATGGAGGAGACAAGTCTTCCAAACGCACAGTAAGAAGGCAGTAGGACCAGATAGCTGAAGCGGTCATTGTTATGTTCAGAATAAATCCACAGGACTATATCGCAAGCTCAAACTGTTGTGACCTTGGTCTCTTTATTTCAGACTCCAGAGTGAGGCAGCAGCATAGTGAATCACCTTTTATACCTGCTTGCCCCAGGGTGCACAGGTGACCCTTAGGTCTCCCATAGGTGTGCCCCCTGGTGGCAAGTCTTACATTTGGGTAAGGTCTACATACATACATAAAATCATTCCCCCCCAAAGTCTTATTGTGCAAGTTATTTGCAAGTTGAGGCGATCTGGCGCCCCCGGGTCGATCGCCTGGGTTGAAGTCTTGACATGTTGGGTTCGTGGTTGACGGCGAAGTTGATCGTGTTGGTGGGTTGCTGGGGGCCAGGTCCTTACAGTGTGGTTCCTGGTTATCTGTCGTTCGCAGTTTGGTCTCGTCCCACTGCTTTACTCGTTAGCCCGGTACATGGTTTCACAATCAAACACCCCGTTTTCATCACGTACACCCCATTCCCCCCCCTTGGCTAATGCGGGGCCCTGAACATGGTCGACATCACTTATTCTGATGTCGCATGGAGGGGCTGTGCAATTATGGTGCATTCTTTGCTGATGGCATGGGAAGGTTCGGTTCTGAGTGATTCAGTTTGGTGACTGCGTAACACCCAGGATAGCCGGGTCTGTAGGGTGTCTACCATGGCACACATGGTGCTAGGTTTAGTGATTTGTGTGCTGACCCTGAGGTCTGGCAAGCCTAGGATGGCCCCAATGGCCTTGAGTCTTTTGTTAGTGGCGGGAGGCCGAGTGGTCCCCATGGACATTGGGCCGTAGTATGGGGGCCCCAGACCACCGACTTTGTGTAGCTGCCCTGCCTTGCTTTGCAACGTTGGGATGGGTGTGTTGTCTTTTTGGCGGATGGGTTGCCACATCCCGTCTAGCAGTTCACCTTTGGCAGGCAGTAACGTGGGATCCTGGCTGGTCCAGGTCCTAAGCTGGGGGGCCGTTACAGTTGACCACTCGCTTTCGAGCACTTCCACAACCGCGAGTGGGTCTGCAGGCTGCGCTGTTTCCACCGGGGGTAGGCAACGGTGGCCAACTGAGAGCATGGGTGCCGCTCTCTGTGCCTGGCCCGTGGCAGATCATGTTACACTGCACAGACTGTGTTGAACATTCTTGAAACAACGCATCGATAATGGTGCTTCTGCTCTCCCAAGCTTGTGGAATGAGCAGCTTGTCTGACTCGAGCAAATATTGGGACATTCTTTGGTACGTCTCTTTAGTCCCGTGAACACAGGCTGCTGCTTTGTTTAACTTATCGAATACATGTTCAATCATTTGGGGCTCGCCCGCTACTTTTGCTAGCTGCACAACACTCCCGACCCTGTGCAGTAACATCTCACTTGCTACGATTGCTTTGTTAGATTGCTTTGCCACTTTAGCTCGTTGTAAGGTATCCCCAACCCCATATAATGGTACATCATTGGCCGTGAAAGACCACTCGCAAGGGTTACATGGTGCAATTTATTTGAGCGTAGTGGGTTCCTGGCCTTCACCCCGGTCGCCCCTTTACCTTTGCCCTAAACCCAGTCGTCTTCCTTGCTGGGCGACACATTCCTCCGTTCTGTTGTGGCGACCTTCCATGGGCTGGACGCCTTCTCGTCCCATGGTCTGGACACTCTCTCATCCCGTGGTCTGGACGCCCTCTCGTCCATGTCCGTGATGCCGACTGCCGTAAACTTCCTCCCCAGGTATTTTGCCTCTGGCATCGGGATCGTTCTGGCCTGAGTCCCACTCCACATGATCGACCTGAAGCCTCTTCCATCGTCGTGAAAGGGTCGTCGGCTTCAGGTGGTGGGTACCGCGCCTGTACCGCTGCTCAGTTGAAATTTACCTCCTCGTGGTTGTGATGAGCGGCCTGTGCCTAGGGAACTGCAAATGGATTTGCACTTCGATGCCTGGTTCAGTTGGAAGAGGGGGTTTGCTCGGCCTTTGGGAAAGGGGGGCCTCGTTCGCCGGAGAGGGTATGCAGAGGTCTTCCCAGTTCTATCAAATCTTCCCTATCCACCACAGTGGTAACTCGTGCACTGCTCCCTCATGGAATACTCTTGTGTCCGCACTACCAATAACTGGTATCAGTTCCTTGGTGCAGGTGCGCAGTTTTGCCTGTATCGGGCTCAGCTCGGGTCATTTGGCTTCGTCGCTCCACAGTCTCTCAAAAGCCTTGTTGCTCATGACTGATTGGCTCGCCCTCGTGTCTAGTTCAATGGAGACTGGAATGCCGTTAAGTTCAACTTTTAACATTATCGGAGGGCTTTTGGTGGTGAAGGTGTGTATCCCATATACTTCCTCTTCATCCTCAGGTTCAATTGCCTCTTCTGCTTGTTCATTGTGATCTTCGCTGGATCGGTCGTCCTCTCCTGACTCTGCCAGGTAGTGAGTCAGAGATCGTTTGCACATTCGCTGGAGGTGCCCCATTGTTCCATAGCTCTTGCACACATAGGGCATAAATCGACATTGATGAACTCTATGGCTGCCCCCGCAGCACCAACATGGTGCTAATTGATACGCATTCACGCCCCATGGCGGACTCTAGAGTCACTCTAGGCCTAGGTCTGGCCTCTGCAACTGTGTGGCCCTGCCCCGTGCCATTCTGCCTGCTGCAAACATTATTTTGTGCACGGTGCTCGCCAGTGAGCTTCGATTCTGTGAAGATATCTGTTTCGTGTTATCGCTCGTGGATATGAAGGCTTGGGCATGATAGCCTTGCTCAGATCTAGGGATTCGGCAGACAGCAGTTTGCGAAGGATTGACCTCGTGGCCAATTCCAAGCACGAAAAAGTCCCGCAACATTTCGCCCAGGGATCCTGCAAATTCACACTGTCCCGCAAGGCGTCTTAGGTCGGCGACAAAACTTGCCACGTTCTGGCCCTCGGAGCGACGGTTCAATATAAAAGCGGTACCTGCCCATCAGAATGCTCTCCTTTGGCTTGAGATGTTCCTTAGCCAGCGTACACAGCTCTGCATCAGATTTGTCCGTTATTTTGACCGGTGCCAGCAAGTTTTTTAAGAGGCCATATACCGATGACCCACATACGGTGAGGAGATTCGCCCTGCGCTTGGCCTCCGTCTCAGCCTTGTCCAATTTGTTGGTCACAAAATACTGGTCGAGGCGCTCAACGAAGGCTTCCCAATCATCACTCTCAACAAATCTTTCAAGAATACCAACAGCAGCCATTACCGCGTGAAAGTTCGTGATCCGTTACTCGTCGCCAATTTGTTATGTTCAGAATAAATCTACAGGATTATATCACAAGCTCAAACTGTTGTGACCTTGTTGCGATCTTTATTTCAGACTCTAGAGTGAGGAAGCAGCATGGTGAATCACCTTTTATACCTGCTTGCCCCAGATGCACAGGTGACCCTTAGGTCTCCCACAGGTGTGCCCCCTGGTGGCAAGTCTTACATTTGGGTAAGGTCTACATACATACAGAACAGTCATTGCCAACAGTCTTGTCCTGAGGAACTGGAACCAGTGCCGAAAGAAGTTTAATAACCTCACACGAGTGGTCAAAGGCATCTTCAAAAACTGTCTCCCACCAACTGCACCACCAGCCTCACACACTGCTCAATGCATCACACCCCCATCACTCATCTACCAACAATCTCTAGCAATCACCACTCACACCTCACATTCATAGCTTCACCTCACCCTCACACACTTATCACTCCTGCAAGCCTCACACACACATCTCACACCTTGCACACACTGACAGCTATTCAACCATGACAGGTACATCACCCAAATACATTGCACCACATTCACT
Organism: Pristiophorus japonicus; assembly: GCF_044704955.1. Classification (NCBI taxonomy): domain Eukaryota; kingdom Metazoa; phylum Chordata; class Chondrichthyes; family Pristiophoridae; genus Pristiophorus; species Pristiophorus japonicus. The sequence goes on from NC_091978.1 coordinate 284,057,006, forward strand.
GACACATTTCCCTTTCTCTTGCAGGGCAAGGCGGTGCATAACAGGACACAGCAGCAGCTAACTGATGGGGGACAGGCACTGCTGCATATGCTGACCCAGCTGGAAGCGATTTTGCTTGACACTAATAGGAGGGGCCATCACTAAGGCCATGGCAATCGGTGAGGCTGTAACATTGAAGATGACAGTATGCTCATATCTAATCCTCCTTCCCACAGTCTCTTCTCACTTATAAGTTGCTGATGCTGTATGCATGAATTTCTTGCTTTACCCTTCCTTCCCTCACCACAACCCTACCCTTGCCTTTCTCCTTTCAGATACCCAAGATCTCCAAGCTTCCCAGCCAGTGCAGGAAGAGCAAGAGAAGAGTGTTGGAGTAGAAGAGACACCAATCTAACTTTTAGTTTGATCCACGTGTTTGCGGCAGATTTGTCCATTGGTAAGTTTAACGACCAAAATCCTATTCCCCTCTTTGGCAATCACTGTGCCTGCAAGCCATTTGGACCATAAGGACAAAAACATCAGGGTCATTGACATCAATACAACGCGCCCTCACATTCCTGTCATGGTAGTCACATTGTGACTGACGCCTGCTCTCAACAATTTCTTTCATTGTAGGGTGTATAAGGGATAACCTGGTTTTGAGCGTCCTTTTCATGAGCAGCTCTGCGGGTGGAACCCCTGTGACTGAGTGGGGTCGGGATCTATTGGCCAACAGGAGGCATGATAAGCAGCTTTGTAGGGAACCCCCTTGGATTCTGAGCATTCCCTGTTTGATTATCTCCCCTGCTCGTTCCGCCTGGCTGTTTGAGACCGGCTTGAACGGTGCCATTCTGGCATGGTTGATTCCATTGAAGTCCTGGAATTCAGTGCTTGTGAAGTACGGGTCATTGTCACTGACCAATACATCCGGTAGACCATGGGCGGCGAACATTGCCCATAGACTTTCTACCGTGGCAGAGGATGTGCTTGAATTTAAAATGGCACACTCAATCCATTTGGAGTAGGCGTCTACTACAACCAAAAACATTTTTCCCATGAAAGGACCTGCGTAGTCCACATGGATGCGTGACCATGGCTTGGCGGGCCAGGACCAGGGGCTAAGGGGGGCTTCCCTCGGTGCGTTGCCCAGCTGAGCACACGTGTTGCACCTGCGAACACAAAGTTCCAGGTCTGCATCTATCCCTGGCCACCAAACGTGTGACCTGGCAATTGCCTTCATCATGACAATGCGTGGGTGCTCATTGTGAAGTTCTCTGAAGTTCTGGGACATGACTACTCGGTTTCCCCATAGTAGGCAATCGGCCTGAATTGAGAGTTCATCCTTGCGCCTATGAAATGTTTTAAACTCCTCAGGGAATTCCCCGTATGTGGCTGCCCAGTCCCCATTCAGGACACATTTCTTAACTAAAGACAGTAGCGGGTCTTTATTTGTCCAGACTTTAATCTGACGGGCTGTCACAGGTGAGCCTTCGCTTTTGACAGCTTCAACAGCCATGACCATCTCAGCATCATGCTCAGCTGCCCCCTCAGTGGTGGCTATTGGTAGCCTGCTGAGTGCATCGGCACAGTTTTCAGTGCCCGGTCTGTGCCGAATTGTATAGTCATAGGCGGCTAACGTAAGTGCCCACCTCTGTATGCGGGCCGATGCATTCGCATTTATGGCCTTGTTGTCGGCCAAAAGGGACGTTAGGGGTTTGTGATCTGTCTCCAGCTCAAATTTCCTGCCAAACAGCTACTGGGGCATTTTTTTTAATGCATATACACACGCTAGCGCTTCCTTTTCTACCATCCCGTAGCCCTTTTCTGCCCAGGACAGACTTCTGGAGGCATAAGCTAATGGCTGTAACTGACCATTGGCATTCACATGCTGCAACACACACCCGACCCCATAGGACGACGCATCACACGTTAAAACTAGTTTCTTACACGGATAATATAACGTTAACAGTTTGTTGGAGCATAACAAATTGCGTGCTCTATCAAAAGCCCTTTCCTGGCTGTCCCCCCAGACCAAATCACGACCTTTGCATAGGAGCATGTGTAGCGGCAGTAACAGCGTGCTCAATTTGTGAAGAAAGTTGCCAAAATGGTTCAGGAGTCCCAGGAACGAACGCAGCTCCATCGTGTTACGGGGTCTAGGTGCTCTCTGGATTGCTTCCATTTTGGACGCAGTAGGTCTGATCCCGTCTGCTGCTACCCTCCTCCCCAGGAATTATACCTCTGGAGCTAAGAAGACGCACTTCGCCTTTTTCAGTCGCAGCCCTACCCAGTCCAGTCTGCGTAGCACCTCTTCCAGGTTGTGGAGGTGTTCTTCAATATTGCGACCCGTGATGAGGATGTCGTCTTGAAAAGCCACCGTCCTTGGAATCGACTTGAGGAGGCTTTCCATATTTCACTGAAAGATTGCAGCGGCCGAACGAATCCCGAACGGACATCTGTTATACTCAAACAACCCCTTGTGTGTCGTGATAGTGGTCAGCTTCTTCGACTCACTCGCCAGCTCCTGGGTCATGTAAGCTGAGGTCAGGCCCAATTTTGAAAAAGGTTTGCCACCGGATAGCGTCGCAAAGAGGTCCTCCGCTCTCGGTAGCGGGTACTGGTCTTGGAGTGACACCCGATTGATGGTGGCTTTGTAATCGCCACATATCCTGACCGACCCATCCGCCTTGAGCACCGGCACGATCGGGCACGCCCAGTCACTGAATTCGACTGGCGAGATGATGCCTTCCCTTAGCAGGCAGTCCAATTCACATTCTATCTTTTCCTGCAACACGTACAGCACTGCTCTGGCCTTATGGTGTCCTGGCTTGGCGTCCGGGTTTATGTGAATCATTACCTTGGCCCCCATGAAAGTGCCAATGCTGGGTTGAAATAATGAGTCAAATTTGTCCAGGACCTGTGAGCATGATACTCGCTCCACAGAAGAAATTGCATTGACATCGTCCCATTTCCAGTTCATGACAGGAATGGGGTACTGAAGTTGAATGTTCAGCCATGAACTCATTGAATGGCGGTGCAGGCTAGAAGGGCCGAATGGCCTACTCCTGCACCTATTTTCTATGTTTCTATGTTTCTATGACAGCAAGCCAACTCCTCCCCAGTAGTCCGGGACTGTCCCCCGGGACAATCCAGAGTGGCAACCTGTTCTCCGAATCTTTGTGGGTCATGACTACCGTGGCGCTGCCTAGCACCGGAATGATCTCCTTTGTATATGTCCGTAGCAGTGCGTCAATCGGCAATAATTTTGGCCTCCTGGCCTTGGACACCCACAACCTTTCGAACTGTTTGATACTCATCAGGGTCTGGCTGGCCCCCGTGTCCAGCTCCATTAATACTGGGATGCCATTGAGGAGCACTTTCATCATTATCGGTGGCGTCATGGTATACGAACTGTATATGTGCTCCACATGAACTCGCTGAACTTCAGCTTCCAGCGATTTCCCCCAGTATTCATTTGGCCTCATAGGGCTTACATCGGGCCCGTCCTCCTCGTACATCAACCTGGCTGCAGGCTTCCTGCACATACTCGCCAAGTGACCGCTGACGTTGCAGTTTCTGCAGGTATATTGCTGATACCTGCAAGCTCTGGCTTGGTGTTTGCCTCCACACCTTCAGCAAGAGCTAGAGGCTCCATTGTTGGAAACAAAAAGGTCCATTACCAGTTGATCGTCTCTGAGTGTCTCTGTAACTTTCCTTAAGCGCACCATTAACAGGTGTTGATGGCCCCATTACTGGCCGCATTGTCCATTGCGATGGCATGAATCGCCGTTCAGCTAGCCATTGTCTCTGCTGAATTCCCCCTTTGGGTTCGACTGCATGCTGGGGCATGGCCGATTGCCCTTGTCTGCCTAGAGAACTGTGTGCTGCGTTAACAATGTTGACTCCCTGGTCGTTTGCTGCATTGAGCCAAGATTTTTGCCATACATCATTCTGGTCTCTACCTCCCCTGAGATAATTGTCTGGGCTATCAGAGCCGCCGCTTCCAAGGTCAAGTCTTTGGTTTCAATCAGTTTCTTGAAAACTGCAATGTGCCCAATGCCCTCAATAAAAAAGTCTCGCAGCACCTCCGCTTTGCATGCACCTGGGAACTTACATAGGCTCGCCAGTCGCCGGAGATCTGCCACGAAGTCTGGAACGCTTTGCCCTTCTCGCCGCCGGTGCCATGTGCATGCGGCTCGCCGGTTTAAGGTGTTCCCCGAACAATTTACTGAGCTCTTCGAACATCTTGTCCGCCGGCTTATCTGGCGCTACAAGGTCCTTCATCAGGGAGTATGTTCTGGATCCACAAACCGTCAGCCGAATCCTGTTCCAACCATTCCTTAGTGACAAAACTTTGCAGTAGTCTCTCAATAAAGTCGTCCCAATCATCACCAACACAGTACCTCTCTTCTGTGCTGCTAGTGGCCATGCTCGCGTGGTTTAAATCCCAGTTTCTCGTCGCCAATAATATGTCCTTACTATACTGTATAAATGCACACGAGGCCCATACTTGAGAGAAGATCACTTTGTGACCAGTTACCTTTATTACCAAGACCTTAAGAGAGTGACGGTGGGTGGAGCTTCCCCTTTTATATCGGAAAGTCCAGGTTAGGAGTGTCTCCCACAAGTTCGCCCCCTGTGGTCAGTGTTCTCAAGGTGTACAACTTAGGTCAGCTTATACATGGGTTACAATGACAGTTGAATACACGACACTCATTGATAGCAATGGGTGCTCTGTACAAACGGAACTCACCATTACTATCAATGGGAACACTCCATTTTCATTCGTGGTCCAGGCCCACGTGATCCCAGGATGCCCATAGGTTCCTGGGATGCGTGGGTCTCTGCGCTGGGCTGCACATCAAGGCTTTGGAGCTGAAGTGTTCGATCCTCAAGTTCCACCAGGTACTTTCGTAAAAAGGATTTCGGTCGGACGCAGCCTCCGACCACAATTTTGGCCCAATGAAAATCTTGCTCACAATCCTTTCAATACGTGACTATATGAGCATGCTCACAGTGTACTGCTGTTACTGAGATAGTAAAGGCTGTGGAAACAGTGAACAGAGCTAAGCAAGGCAATGACACCCATTTTAGTGAAATACAGGGAACATCACCCTGGCTAAAGCATGTAGTTATACCAGAAATGAATGAAAGCTTATGGTATTGTCCAGCAGGAGACAAACAAGCCTGAACCAATGCCTGGCTTTATCATTGCAAACGTCCTCATTTATTTTCTGTCCCTGAGCACTCTTTTTAATACTCTTCGCAGGCAAGTGAGCAGCATATCAGTTGGTGTAAAATGAGAAAGCGGAATGTGATGCATCCTACTATGTGTAGGTCTGATCGTTCAGCAAATGTTTCATGGCTCCAGTGCTTAAGATATTACATCAGTGAAAATGTAATTCACAGCATCCTTCACCACGATGAACAGTTGCCAAGGAGCTATGAAATTTTCTCGAACCCTGATGCAGTGAATGAACCCTGCTGCTTGTTTTAGCAAATTCAGCAAGCAGCTATGGGTTTACAAGAAGTATTTCTTTCCCATTTTTGGAGTGCTTTGTAACACGTGTTTTAAACACAATGGGCGAGAAATCCATGTGGTTTGTGCCACACGTTGAGATGGCGCTAAAATGCCGTTGAGAGCTGTAATGCCACCTGATGCCGGTTCCAGCGCCGCACGACACTTCGGTGTTGCTGGTAGTGCTGCCGCTGAAGGCCATCGACGGGAACCTCGCCATCACGGAGATTCCGACGTCAGTGAGTGAGCAACGCTCACTTGATGCCTGATCTCCCAACTTCGTTACAGTCAATGAACTTAACGGCTGGAGAAAACAACGACTGTTTCCGGTGGCGTGCAGCAGCAGGAAGCTAGCTCCAGTGAAGCTATTTAAAGGGATCATCACCAATTACTTGCACTCGACAGGTTTGAGTGGCTGTATGCTACTTCCTGCTACTGGAAGAGTTTTTACTCCTTTCAAGATTCTTTGGTATAAGGGAGTTCTGTGGCAAGTACAAAACTCCATAATTATTTCTGAAAAGCTCCAATCTACAACACTTGCTAAAAGTCATGGGGGCTGTACTGGCAGTGGACCTCGCTCCCCAGGATTAATGGTGGAGGGAGCGGAGGCAGCGAGACAATCGGCCTTCCAGATGGGCTGTCTGTGACCGGCTCATCAGACTCTAATTCGCATGAATGAAACCCATAGCTCACCACATCTCCATCATACAATCCCTGTCTCATGCCGTATCACACGTCCTCCTGGGTGCATAAGTGAAATAAGAGAGACCACAAAATATTCCAACACAGTTAATAAATTTATCTATAAACATATCACTCACATCACATGAATTCTACTAACTAATAACCCTTGTGCCTGCCATAGTTGAATAGCTGTCATTGTGCGTAAGGTGTGAGTGTTGCTAGGTAGAAATTGCTGGTGGGTGAGCACTGGGGATGTGGTGCATTGAGCAGTGTGTGAAGCCTGTGGTATAGATGGCGGTATGTGGCATTTGTTGAAGCCTTCACTCACACTGACCACCAATGTGAGTTCATTAAACTTCCTCCTGCACTGTGTGTGGGTCCTGGGGAGCACAGTGCTGCCCATGACGTGGAGTGCCACCTCTCTCCACATAGTCCGGCAGACTTGCGGCGAGGCCTCCTGCTAGTTGCCGGGTACAGGACCAACTGCCTTCTCTTCACTGCTAAAACCAAATGCCTCCACAGCTTCCTCGGAAACCTTTGGCCTCTCTCAATGGGGCAGCAATCTGAGAATGAGGTGCTGCAGCATCAATGAATCTCCCTTTCCAGTGAAAAAAGCCTGTGGCAATCATTACTTACGTTTAGACTACACTCGCTATTGGTCCATCTTGTCGATAGTGGTATCAAGCGGTACTTACTCACCAATAACCTGCTCACCGATGCTCAGTTTGGGTTCTGTCAGGACCACTCGGCTCCAGACCACATTACAGCCTTGGTCCAAACATGGACAAAATAACTGAATTCCAGAGATGAGGTGAGAGTGACTGTCCTTGACATCAAGGCAGCATTTGACCGAGTGTGGCATCACGGAGCCCCAGTAAAATTGAAGTCAATGGGAATCAGGGGAGAAACTCTCCACTGGCTGGAGTCATACCTAGCACAAAGGAAGATGGTTGTGGTAGTTGGAGGTCAATCATCCCAGCCCCAGGACATTGCTGCAGGAGTTCCTCAGGGCAGTAACCTAGGCCCAACCATCTTCAGCTGCTTTGCCAATGACCTTCCCACCATCAGAAGGTCAGAAGTGGGAATGTTCGCTGATGATTGCACAGTGTTCAGTTCCATTCGCAACTCAGAAAACAAAGCAGTCCATGCCCGCATGCAGCAAGACCTGGATGACATTTAGGCTTGGGCTGATAACATTCATGCCACACAAGTGCCAGGCAATGACCATCTTCAACAAGCGAGAGTCTAATCATCTCCCCTAGATATTCAACGACATTACCATCACCAAATCTCCCACCATCAACATCTTGGGGACCACCACTGACCAGAAACTTAACTGGACCAGCCACATAAATACTGTGCCTAAAAGAGCAGGTCAGAGGCTGGGTATTCTGTGGCGAGTGTCTCACCTCCTGACTCCCCAAAGACTTTCCACCATCTACAAAGCACAAGTCAGGAGTGTGATGGAATACTCTCCACTTGCCTGGTTGAGTGCAGCTCCAACAATACTCAGGAAGCTCGACACCATCCAGAACAAAGCAGCCCACTTGATTGGCACCCCTTCCACCACCTTCAACATTCACTCCCTCTGCTGTGGCTGCAGTGTGTACCAGCTATAAAAAGCACTGCAGCAACCCACCATGACTTCTTTGACAGCACCTCCCAAACCCGCGACCTTTACCACCTTGAAGGACAAGATCAGCAGGCGCTTGGGAGCACCATCACCTGTAAGTTCCCTCCAAGTTACACACCGTCAGTTTTGGATCAATAATAATAGATCAGGTTCGGGATCTGGATGAATGTTAAATAAGAGACAAGACAAATGAAGTAAAGATAAAACACCGTTTACTGAGAGAAAAGAAACATCATAATACAGTTTACGAAGAAAAGAGAAGTATGATAAGATGCAACAAAGCTCACGGCCTTCAGCCCGTCGGGAACTCCGCAACAACGGCCGTTCAGGAGCCTTGGGGGTCCCGGCACCGCTCGCGAATCACGGTCCAAGGTGAAGTTCAAAGAGCTACTGGACAGTTCCGTTCCTTTATAATATTGAACAAACATACTATTGAACAAACATGGGTGCATGTGGCTTATGGCCAACTCCTAATATGTAAGGCCCCAGCTGTTCTTCCACAAAGCATGAGACCGCGAGGCGCCGACCGTCCCATAAACAAGATGGTGTGCGCATCAAGGTCTCTCTCTCTCTCTCTCTGCATCAACAACATTCCACGAGGCATCAAGTAGAAAACACACTGTAAATGTCAAAATATCATAATTAACCCTATGTGATTAACCCTATACAATACACCATCCTGACTTGGAAATATATCGCCTTTCCTTCATTGTCGTTGGATCAGAATCCTAGAACTCCCTCCCTAACAGCACTGTGGGAGTACCTTCACCACACGACTGCAGCAGTTCAAGAAGGCGGCTCACCACCACCTTCTCAAGGGCATTTAGGGATGGGCAATAAATGCTGGCCTTGCCAGCGATGCCTACATCCCAGAACTAAAAAAATTCTAATTTCAGTGTAACGCCAATGAGCTTGGGCTTTTAGATGAGAATCATGGCTGCAATCATTTTAATGAGGAGTGAGGAGGAATTTTGCCTGCAGCCTAGACGATTTTCAGGTGGCACTACTTAACTATTTTTAGTCTAAACACTATCCATTTCTTGGCTATAACGAATTTTTAACCCAATGACTAAACACAATCCACAGAAAAGCCGACATGTTGTCATCAATTATTGTGTGGTGGAGTTTAGTCGATTGGAAGCAGAATTTCTGCCATGTAACACAAGGGCTGATTTTCCTGTGCCCTGCTCCCAAATCGTGCCCAAAATTGGTGCAATGCAGAGGAAAAACGCACCGGGTGCCCTCCAACAGCGTGCTGGGATGCACCCCTCAGTGTGTCTCTGTCAGTGTCTCTATCTCTCTGCCTGTCTGTGTGTGTCTCTCATTCTCTGTCTGTCAGTGTCTGTGTTTCTGACAGCGAGGGGAGGGGGAGGAGGGGGGTAGAGGGAGAGAGGGGGGGAGCAGAGGGAGGGAAGGGGGAGGGATGGGGGAGAAGGGGGAGGGGGGAGAAGGGGGAGGGATGGGGGAGAAGGGGGAGGGATGGGGGAAAAGGGGGAGGGATGGGGGAGAAGGGGGGAGTGGGGAGAAGGGGGAAGAAGGGGGGAGGGGGGAGAAGGGGATAAAGGGGGGAAGGAGATTGGGGGGAAAGGAGATGGGGGGAAAGGAGATTGGGGGGGGAGAAGGAGATTGGGGGGGAGAAGGAGATTGGGGGGGAGAAGGAGATGGGGGGGGGAAAGGAGATGGGGGGGAAAGGAGATGGGGGGAAAGGAGATTGGGGGGGAGAGAAGGAGATTGGGGGGGAAGGAGATTGGGGGGGAGGAGATTGGGGGGGGGGGGAAGGAGATTGGGGGGGGGGGGAAGGAGAAGGGGGAGGGAGGCTGAACGGGCCGGGCCCAAGACTTTGGGCAGGGCCCGTCCCCAGCACCAGATTTACAGGTAGGTAGCGTTGGGTCGGGTCGGGGGGGTGGTGGGAGGGAGGTCGGTTCGGTTCGGGTCGGGGGGAGGGAGGTCAGGTCGGGGGGAGGGAGGTCAGGTCGGATCCAGTCCGGAGGCGGGGGGGGGGGAGCGGGTGTGGGGTCCGGTCCAGGGGCGCGGGGAGGGGAGCGGGTGTCGGGTCCGGTCTGGGGGGAGCAGGTGTCGGGTCCGGTTTGGGGGCGGGCGGGGGGGGGAGCGGGTGTCGGGTCCAGTCCAGGGGCGGGGGGGGAGGAGCGGGTGTCGGGTCCAGTCCGGGGGCGGGGGGCGGGGAGCGAGTGTCGGGTCCGGTCCGGAGGCGGGAAGCAGGAGTCGGGTCGGGTCGGGAGGAAGCAGGAGCTGGCCGTGGGAGGAGTCTTATTCACGCGGCCATTCGGCCAGGGCTAGGGGCTACGTGCTTCGGGCCCCTCCCACACAGTTTCGTGCGCCAAGAGCTACTGCACTTGCGTGCCCACTGTAGCGCGCATGTGCAGAGGTCCCGGCACTGTTTTCAGCGCAGGGACCTGGCTCCGCCCCCTACAGCTCCTGCTGCGCTGCGCCGAGGGCCAGAGGACCTGCAGGGAGGTGGAGAATACGGAGGGTTTTTTTAGGCGCACTTTGTGGCGCGAAAAACGGGCGTCCAGGTCGGGACTGCGCCGTTCTAGGCGCGGCTCGAAACTTGGGCCCAATAATGCTGCAGAAAATCTAGGAAATATCATACAGGTTCTATACAGGTTCTAATCATAAAATGCAAATATGGATTAAGATAAAAGAACTAAAAATGAAAATATGGATTGAGCCACGAGAATGGAATTTTCTTAAAAAGTATTTTTAAGCTATTGAGGGAAAACAAATTATGACAATAATGTGAACACAGTGAAATCAGACTGTTAAACATCACCAAACATGCCTGATTGAACAAATGAATATCAATAATGTAGCTATTTTACAACTGATGGACAAACGCAAAGATGCAGCGAGATATCTTCCTGCTGCACAGAAATTTAGCTTCTACTCGCAATGCATATGTAATGCTTTTACCATTAGCATCTCTGAAATACTTTACATTTTCATTTCAAACATCTCCTGTTACCCCTTTCATGCACCTGCAGTCATTGCAGCATTGCTAATGAGGCCTATTCTTCAAGGTCCTGTTAAGATGTTTACAATGTTCAATACTGCCAATCAGGAGCACAGCCAAGTCCACAGTTGAGTGACTTCAACTAGCACCTACAGAGACCCAATAAGGATGACACACTGTCAGCTGTGCAGGGAAATAGGTCAGGTTCCAGCTTATGTCTTATTCCCTCCTCACTATAGAAAAAATGCGAATGTGGCCATGGCAACAGGATCTCGTCAGATACTGCAAGGTCACGAAAGGGCAGTACACAAAAGGTTTTGTGAAATGAACTGAAGAAAAAAGCATTATGGTACATTGAAATTGCTGCTGAAAATAAATCTTGCAGGCACTAGAGTAAAAGAAAAATAATTTTAAAAAGTTGATTTAATGCAGAAAAATGAGTCAAAATATTTAGGAACAATAAATCAATTGCAGGCAGCCTGAATACTGCATTCGTATTTAGTACATTATTACAGATGATTTCGCCCTCCCGAATCTCCATTCGGATGACATATTAATTTTTGTACCAATAATACTGATGTTCTACTGAGACAACAATGGTTAGCAACACAGATTGTATTTTTCAGCAAAGGTATTCCGTTAATTGAGGTTAAATATTAATGTTTTTAATGAGTGTTAGTTATGTAGGTAAGTGAAATTAGAATATGTTTAATGATTTCACAGTCAGTCATCCATTTTCAGAATAATGTAATATTTTTAAATGTGAGATCTGAAGGGAGTGTTTACACACTGTAGCCTTCTTTTTAACTGGCGTGCAGAGGGCTAAGATCATGGCAGTGTGCTGCGCACTGTCATCAAGCCGCACTTGTGTCTTGCACCCTTTAAACAGGCGCATTTTGGACAGAGTCTAATGTCCTAGCTCCAGTCAGGTAAGGGCCTCATTAAGATACAAAAGTTGGGCACTGATGACATCATTCAGACCCCAATGTTATTTCAATCTAAGGCCATGTGGCTCACACCCAGTGCTGATCGTGCACAGAAAAGCTGGTGTGAGTAGGCTCCAGACCCAGAAGAGGCCCAGGTAAATAAACATTTGTAAATTTTGGATGATTTTCTTGTGGGCAAGGAGGAGCAGGAGTGCTCCCTTTGGTCTCACAAAAAAATGGCCTTGGCCTCATGCTGGTGGGTTGGAGCGAGCCTGCCACTCACCCCACCAACCCACACTTAGTTTAAATCAGGGCCGGTGTATTAGTGCTGTGCCATACTATGCTGTGGAGAATTAGATGCGCATCTACATCAGTGATTCCATACTCAGCATGTTCTCATCACAGCATTGCTGTGATGGCAAGTGAAGGTCAGGCACTTCCTCATGGGAGGGAGCTAAAATCACCTCTGAGCTGCTCTCACAGACTGCCCACTGGTTGGTTACAGGGCAGCATTGCTCAGACCAAGGATAACATCACCACCTTGCCTCATAGCACCATTGTATCTTGTGGAATACTTCTTTATTTCATTCTATACCTATCGTTCCAATCACTAGTCATCCAGATACTTCTTAAATGGTGTATAATCTTCTCAGCCTCAATTGCTTTTGCTGGGAGTTTGTTCCCTATATCAGCTACTCTATGAAAAACACTTTTTCTACCAAATATACCCACATAGGAAAAGACAACCCCTCCTCCTCTTTGGTTCCAAGCAAGTTGGCAGTGTTTTTTTTAGATTCTAATGACAGAAGAGGCCTTCTTTCAAAATTAAAGAGAGTCAAACTTCTCGTGATTTGGGGAGCTGCCCCATCACGGGAACTTAATGCCACGCACTGCAGAGTGTGAAATTTAAAAGATCTGCATTCGAAGGTTGGGGAGTACTTTATACAGAAAATACTTCCTCAGGTAGCTTTTCCTTCTCATTTTCAGTTCTGGTGGCTTTTCAATAAAAAAGATTACTGCCACTCATGGGGGCCGAAATTGGTGGACCGCCCAATTCTCGGCGGTCTCGTGATGGTCGGTCAATCATCACCGCCCAGTACCACTGGGGCAGAGCTGGCAGTAGGATAGTGAAAAAAGTGGCAATAATTCTCAATATTACCTAATTTTTCTGCTTTTCTTGGTTCATTTTTTCCCTCTTGCTTTTATGAAGCGCCTTGGGATGTTTTTCTAAATTAAAGGCAAGTTTTTGTTTATTGGCTAAATGAGCCCGACTTCTATAAAATTCTGAGCTATATTTTTCTTTGCCAGGCACCATTGCTAGGATACACAGTCCTTATAGAGGCCTACACTAACACTATCAATCTGGAACTGCAATTTGGATAAGAGTAAAGCATTTCTAGGAATTGAGATGTAACCAGCTCCACTTTGAGATATTGGCAGCACATAGAGTTCTAATGAGTTATTTCTTTCGGGCCGAACTTGTGGACTTACCACCCGCTGCTGCCCACTGCCGCCGATTTTTCTGGGCGGTCTCCCCTCCGAACGAGTTTGGTGGAGGCCTCCCGCTGGCGGGGAGGGAAGACTGCTGGGGACCGTGCAACGCATGTAAGTGTCCTTCCACCCGCCGAACTGCCAGTTTTGTCCGGGTGGGAGTCCACTGCAGCAGGAGTATGGACTGGCGCGTGGAGGCAGGTCTAACCTCAACGGTAAGTATGAAGACCTGCAAAAAAAGGTTAGGAAACTTCTTTTCTTTATTTTTTTTTATAGCGATTCAGGTGGATGGGGGTTCCTGAAGGTTTTCCAGTGTTTTTTTTTATTTTTATGGAAATTTTTAATTTTATCTGGAGTGCGTCCTTTCAAATTCTTATTGAAGGGAACAATATTAGATTTGACCTGAAAATATTCTTATTAAAAGGTCTGATTCACTGAAATGCCCATGATCTAAGACACTATACAGTGAGAGATCTGTATACTCACTAGTATCTTGTATGCACATTTTATGCTTTAGAACTGCTGGTTATAGGCAAACTGAGGCAGGCATTTTGTGTAGAACTGTTTTCCTGTGATATCATGAATATAATTCCTTGAAAGTGAGAGGGCAAATAGATAAAGCCACAAAAAAGCCCAGTAGTTTTTGGGGTTTTATCTGCCCTCTTGAACATAAGAACATAAGAACATAAAAATTAGGAACAGGAGTAGGCCATCTAGCCCCTCGAGCCTGCTCCGCCATTCAATAAGATCAGGGCTGATCTGGCCGTGGACTCAGCTCTCTCCCCGTAACCCTTAATTCCCTTATTGGTTAAAAATCTATCTATCTGTGACTTGAATACATTCAATGAGCTAGCCTCAACTGCTTCCTTGGGCAGAGAATTCCACAGATTCACAACCCTCTGGGAGAAGAAATTCCTTCTCAACTCGGTTTTAAATTGAGCATCCCTGATTACAATTGCTCAACCATCGGTGACCGTGTCATCAGCTGCCTAGGCCCTAAGCGCTGGAACTCCCTCCCTAAACCTCTCCGCCTCTCTACCTCTCTTTCCTCCTTTAAGATGCTCCTTAAAACCTTTGATCAAGCTTTTGGTCATCTGGCCTAATTTCTTGTTATTTGGCTCGGTATGAAATTTTTGTCTTATAATACACCTGTGATGTGCCTTGGGATGTTTTACTTCGTTAAAGGCACTATATAAATACAAGTTATTACTGTTGTTTATATAAAGGAGCATAGAGTACAAGAGCAAATAAGTTATGATGAATTTGTACAAAGCAATGGTTAGCCCACTCATGGAGTACTATGTGCGGTTTGGGGTTTCCTATAATAGAAAGGACATTAAAGCCATAGAAGAGCGTACAGTGTAGATTGAGCAAGGTGATGCAGGGACTGGAACCTATAGTTATGAGGAGAGATGTGCAATACTGGGGCTATTTGCACTAGAGCAAAGAGATTTAATAACGGTTTGGAAAAGTATGAATGATTTTGATTATGGTGAATAGGGAAAGGCTATTTCCTTTGGGGAGTCAGTTACAAAAGGTCATCAACTTAAAATTCTCACTGAGAGTGAGAAGTCAGGTTAGGAGGTGAGGGATTAGAAGGAATTTATTTACATAGAAAGTTGTTGGAGCACGGAATGCTTTGCCACAGAGTGGTTGAGGCAGAGACTCTTGCATATTTTATTGCAAAAGTAGATAAATATTTGATGCCATGGAAGATACAGAGCAATGGGGAGAAAGCAGGGGGATTAGTTCTGAATTCCTTGAGTAGAGCCAGCACAGACACGATGGGCTGAATGGCCTCTTTCTGCATTCTAAACTTCAATGGTTTTATAAATGTAATACTTTAGAATGTTGGGTAAGTAGCATTTTAGTTTGCTGATTATCTATTGATGCATTTTATGGCTTTAATTAAAACCTTCACACTAGCTCCCTCCTTAAAATGTAACAAATAAAATGAACCTTTTGGTCAGGCTATTGCTTTTGATAATTACTCTTTCAAAATAAATGACACTGATACTGTCATTAGCAAAGCAACAGGAGAGGAGAGCACAACATTGCAAATTCAGCTCGTTTTTTCTTCCTGAATGATTATGAGCTCCTTAATGAAAAAGCACACAACAATCAGGCTAGATTATTTCATTTCAATGCAGACTGGAGAAGACTGCTGGGTGGACAAGTTTGACAATGACAAATTGCCTTAGAGCTGTGGCTCAACCATCCAACTTGGATTTGTCGTAAGAGATGTCTGAAAGATAAGAGCAAAGTTGTCAAATGAACCCATTATCTGTGCTCTGCCTAAACATTTTCCCGGGAGTATATCTTCCTCCATTCACTTATATTCCCAAAAAAAAGTCAAACTTGTCCACCCGGTAGTCTTCTCCAGTCTGCATTGAAATGAAATAGTCTCGCCTGATTGTTGTTGTGCTTTTCCATGAAACCACAAGGAGCTCATAATCATTCAGGAAGAAAAAACGAGCTAAGTTTGCAATGTTCTGCTTTCCTTCTGCCTTGTTAATGACAGTATCAGTGTCATTTATTTTGAAAGCAATTATCAAAAGCAATAGCCTGACCAAAAGGTTCATTTTAATTGTTTCATTTTAAAAAGTGGACATGAGTACAGGACCATCTTGTTACAGTAGCTATTCTGAAAAATATTTTTTCTTAGTCTAAAATTAATCTATATATTTGCCTAAATTTTCTGACTCTGGGTCAGCAATGAGATGGGATTCTTCCGAACCGCCGGCGTTAATGGGATCCATGGGCCTTTACACTGCAGTCCGCCTGGAGGCCCGAGACCGGAACTCCCTGCAACCTGGACACCTGGAGGTAGGTTCGGATGTGTTTTGTGGGTCGGAAGCATGCTCCAGAGGTACGCCTCCAACTGCAAATTCTACCCCAATAATGTTTTAGCATAGCTTTGTTGCCCTTTTAGGTGCCTCTTGGACTTGGCTACATATGGCAAGTGACCGGCCGCTGTCCACAACCAGATAAGGCTCAAGCATCCAAATTCTATCCTTTCGTAAGATAAATCTTCCTCGTACGCCAAAATTATCCTGGAAATGAAAATTATTCCAACGTCCCACTCTCCACCACAAACCATTTTATATAATTAGGAATGGTATTATTGAAAGACTATTAATAGGAGTTATCAAATCCAATGGTATTCAAATCTAACCATAAGCATTAAGTCTATACATAATTACAAACATTATGTTGAATTCAGATCTGAAATTACAATATGTGTAAAAATGTTAACCATTAAATTAAAAAACTCAATGTGAAGATCAATAGTGTAAATACCAACAAGATTCAAAAAAGTAAAAGATGAGATTAATCAGGGATAAGTGATTAGACGGCACCAAAGTTTTAAAACCTGAAGATTGTAGGGGGAAGGAAAACTAGGGAGGCAAGGAGTGCCACGGTTTTGAGGAAAGAATGAGTTACAATAGGAATGGTGAAATTTGTTTTAGAAGAGCCTCCCCATATATCGGAGCAATGTAGAATGGTATTCAGCTTTACAGAAAGTTCTGAGTTGGTTTAGGGGAAATAAAAGTGTTCACATGAAAGATAAAACCAAGCTTCTTAGCTTTAGCAATGGAGGTGATGAGGGAGTTCTATTTGAGTTCAGAGAAAATAGTGGAACCTCGAATATTGATGGATCAAGGACGATGGATTGGAGTAGATAGCTCGAATTGAATAGATATCACCATCGACACAATGGATTGAATGGCCTCCTTCTATGGTTTGATTTTTATTATTCTAGGATTTTATGAACCATCAAAGGGGAGCTGTTGACTGGAGTTGCAACGGCCATGAAAAACTGGTGCAGTGATAGAACTCTCACTACCAAGTCAGAAGATCATGGATTCAAGCCCCACTACAGGTCTTGAACACATATTCTAGACTGACACTTCAGTGCAGAACTGATGATATGCTAAACCGAGGCCCGTTCTGCTTTCCTTCTCAGGTGGATATAAAAAAATCCCATGACACTATTTAAAGAGGAGCTGGAATGTTCCCCACTGTCCAATATTTCTCCCTCAACCAACATCACCAAAGCAGATTATCTAGTCATTTATCTCATTGCTGTTTGTGGGACCTTACTCTGTGCAAATTGGTTGCTATATGTCCCATTAAAACAATAAATACACTTCAAAAGTATTTCATTGGCTGTGAAGTGTTTTGGGATATCCTAAGATTGTAAAAGGCACTTTGTAAATGCACTTTCTTTGCCCTGCCGAAAGATCAAGATGTAATAATTCAGGAATCATTTTGCAGAGGAATGAAGGCTTGTACAGTGAGAATATGAGATCTGCTATCAATGAAAAATGTAGAGTGGAGTGATCAGCAAAAGAATGAACAGAACAATAAGTTAAGGAGATTGTTAATACAAAGAAGAAACAGATTAGGACAGAGGTTAAAGCTTTGCGAAAAGCTGAGTGAAAAGAAAAAGAGTCTGAGGATGAACCATCAACCCCGGGTCGGACTTGAGGGGAAATTAGAAAGCCGCGAATATAGCTTTGGTTGAGGTCATGTGATATTAGCGTCTTTAGAAATGCATGTTACCAGACACTATCAAAGATTTTAATGATGTCTTAGGCAATAATAGATGATTCTCAAGAGCAGAGTTGCAGAGGTAAGTAACATAGTGGCCGATTTTCATCAAGACCTCCGCCCACCCAAAGTGTCGCCGATGGTCGCTGAAGTACCGGATGGTACTTTGGGCGGGATATTTATGGACGAGGTCACTCAAAGGTCGGGGGCAGCAAATGGACGACATACGCTGCCAATCTGGGCGGCAGCAGGGGCCCAAGTGCTGCGGAGGATGGAGTCGGGGCCCACGGAGGGTCGAAATGCTGGGGAAAAAAATCACCAATGGACCCCATGCAGGTCAGTCGCTGTTGAAAAACATTTTTTAAATGTTCACTTACCTTTTTTTCAGGTTCTTCCTACTTACCGTTGGGGACAGACCAGCCTGCACACAGCGGTCCACCCCCATTCTGCCGCTGAGTCCCGCCGACTCCCGCCCACAGGAATCTGGGAGCTCGGTGGGCGGGATCTCAGTTGCGCCACTCGGCCGTCCGCTGACGTCAGCGGGCGGTTCCCGGCGGCTCTCCCCTCCCGCCCACTCCAGGCCACCTTGAAAGTGGCACTGGGTGGATCAAGAAGGGCAATGTCTATGGCAGTGGGCAACAGTCGGCAGGCGGTGAGTGATGAATTTCGGCCCCATAAGAAAGAAGATCAACTGTAGAATGTTGAAACCATGGATTAAGCCAGATCTTTCACGATAATGGATCATTTGTGAATTAACACAGCTTCGGTACTTTATAAAGCACTGACGCAAGCAATATGGCAGCGGTTGGAAGGCTAAGCAGTGTCAGGTGAACACAACTAAATTTCCAATGAGAAGTAAAGGCAAGTAAGAGAGATTGCAGAGACAGTAAAGAACAGGACGAAGTTGAGAGTCATACATATTGAAGATGATGGGAGGGATATCTCTAGGATTGGAGGTCTAAATGGAGAATTCGGGAGACCTGTTTGTGATAAAACTTTCTGTTTGCCATGAGAGTGAAGCAGAACAGAGCAGGGTCTAAAAGTCCTTGGACCCGTTCCACTGGCGTAAATACAGCAGTGTGGGTGCTGCCGTAATATCTGGAATCAAGGCAGGGTTATATGATTAGAATATCATCAGTGACCATGAAACATACCACCGGATAGCCAGTTGGTGCCATCATGCACAGTAATGTACAGTTGCTAGCTCTTCTAAAAGGAAAGATGACTTCTTTGGTTCACTTTTCTCCTCGATCTTTAATCTCGATGATACAAGTATTGCTAAAAAATAATGAATCTAACAATTCTTGGGCCCACTGACAAAATGGCATTGTAACATCGGCACTAGAGGTCCAGAAAGGTCAGAAATTTGCTGGCTCGCGAAAACGCTGGACCAAAAATTATGGTCAGAGACGGATGACTCCGACCAAATTTTTTTTTACGAAAGTACCCGGAGGAACGAACACTTGCGCTGAAAGGCTTTGATGCGCAGCCCAGCGCATAGGCTCACATATTCCAGGAGCGTATGCGCATTCTGGGATCACGTGGGCCTGGACCACCAATCACAATGTAGTATTCTCATCTTACGAATGTTTAGTGTAAGGCCCATGCTTTCGTACGCCT
Organism: Pristiophorus japonicus; assembly: GCF_044704955.1. NCBI lineage: Eukaryota > Metazoa > Chordata > Chondrichthyes > Pristiophoridae > Pristiophorus > Pristiophorus japonicus. The sequence continues at coordinate 284,076,382 of NC_091978.1, forward strand.
CAGTGAAGATATTGACGATGACACTGCTCCCCAGTCATCAAGATCCACGGCATGGCCCTGGACAAGTGTGGACCACTTTCCATACCTCGGGAGCCTCTAATCAGCAAGGGCAGACATCAACAACGAGGTTCAACACCACCTCCAGTGTGCCAGCACAGCCTTCGGCCGCCTGAGGAAGAGAGTATTCGAAGATCAGGCCCTCAAATCTGGCACCAAGCTCATGGGCTACAGGGCTGTAGTGATACATGCCCTCCTGTATGGCTCATAGGCATGGACCATATACAGTAGACACCTCAAATCGCTGGAGAAATACCACAACGATGTCTCCGCAAGATCCTGCAAATCCCCTGGGAGAACAGATGCACCAATGTTAGCGTCCTCGATCAGACCAACGTCCCCAGCATCGAAGCACTGACCATACTCGACCAGCTCCATTGGGCGGGCCACACTGTTCGCTTGCTTGACATCACACTCCCAAAGCAAGCGCTCTACTCGGAACTCCTACATGGCAAGTGAGCTCCAGGTGGGCAGAGGAAATATTTCAAGGACACCCTCAAAGCCTCCTTGATAAAATGCAACATCCCCGCTGTTATGTATGTAAACCTGTAATTACCATATCTAACCACCAGAGGGCTTATCCCCTGGAGTCCCAAGGGATACCACAATCCTTTGGGAGCACCTATATATAAGGAGGCCTCACAGGCTGGAGAGGCACTCTGAGATCTGTAATAAAGGACAACAGTCACACTTACTTTGAGCTTGTTGTATCTAGTCTGACTCCTTATCCAAGATATAACAACTGGCGACGAGATACAGATGACGAACCCCAATGCAACAATACAAAGAACTGTGGGCATCCTGAAGAAATTTTTGGAGGGAGATGATTGGGAAACCTTTGTGGGGCGACTTGACCAATACCTCGTGGCCAACGAGCTGGAAGGAGAAGGGAACGCTGCCAAACGAAGGGCGATCCTTTTCACTGTTTGCGGGGCACCAACGTATGGCCTCATGAAAAACCTGCTCGCTCCAGCAAAACCCACAAACAAGTCGTATGATGAGTTGTGCACACTGGTCCGGGAGCATCTAAACCCGAACGAAAGCGTTCTGATGGCGAGGTATCGGTTCTACACGAACAAGAGGTCTGAAGGCCAGAAAGTGGCGAGCTACATCGCCGAGCTAAGGTGCCTTGCAGGACATTACGAATTTGAAGGACACTTGGCGCATATGTTCAGGGACTTCTTTCTACTTGGCACTGGCAAGGAAGTAATACTTCGCAAACTTTTGACTGTTGAGACCCCAACCTTGAGTAAAGCAATAACAATAGCCCAGGCGTTTATCTCCACCAGTGACAATACCAAACAAATTTCCCAGCACATTAGTGCTGCTGCAAGTACTGTGAACAAAGTAACGTTGTTTTCGAATCAAAATGCACATGGCAGGATTTACACGCCTGTAGCTGCACGTCCACAGATGACTCAGAGTTTGCCATCAAGGATGGTGAATACAAGGCAATTAACACCTTGTTGCCACTGCGGGGGTGATCACTGATTCCACTCATGCCGCTTCAAAGGATACGTTTGCAAGGGCTGTGGAACAATGGGACACCTCCAACGTATGTGCAGGTGAGCTGCAAATACTGCTAATCCTGCAAACCACCATGTTGCAGAGGAGGACAGATCCACGGTGGATCATGACGAACCAGAGCCTCAGACCGAGGAGGCAGAGGTATATGGGGTGCACACATTTACCACAAAGTGTCCCCCGATAATGCTGAAGATTGAATTAAATGGACTCCCGGTGTCCATGGAGCTGGACACGGGCGCAAGTCAGTCCATAATGAGTAAAAAGACTTTCGATAAGTTGTGGTGCAACAAGACTTCAAGGCCAGTCCTGACTCCCATTCGTACCAAACTTAGAACGTACACAAAGGAACTGATTCCCGTAATCGGCAGTGCTACCGTAAAGGTCTCCTACGATGGAGCGGTGCACGATTTACCACTCTGGGTGGTACTGGGCGATGGCCCCACACTGTTCAGCAGGAGCTGGCTGGGAAAGATACGCTGGACCTGGGACGACATCTGAGCACTTTCATCCGTCGACGACACCTCATGTGTCCAGGTCCTAAGCAAGTTCCCCGCGCTGTTCGAACCAGGCATCGGGAAGTTCCAAGGAGCAAAAGTGCAGATCCATTTGATTCCGGGGGTGCGCCCCATCCATCACAAGGCGAGAGTGGTACCTTACATGAGGAGAGAGGGTGGAGATCAAGCTGGACAGACTGTAACGAGAGGGCATCATTTCGCCGATTGAATTCAATGAGTGGGCCAGTCCAATTGTCCCAGTCCTCAAGGGAGACGGCACCGTCAGAATCTGTGGTGATTCCAAAGTAACTATCAATCGTTTCTCATTGCAGGATCAATATCCGCTACCAAAGGCAGACGACGTATTTGCAATGCTGGCGGGAGGGAAAACGTTCACGAAGCTGGACTTGACCTCGGCCTACATGACGTAGGAGCTGGAGGAATCTTCGAAAGGCCTCACCTGCATCAACACGCACAAAGGTCTTTTCGTTTACAACAGATGCCCGTTTGGGATTCGATCAGCCGCGGCAATATTCCAGAGGAACATGGAAAGCTTGCTGAAGTCGGTCCCGCGCACCGATGTCGTCTTCCAGGACGACATCTTGGTTATTGATCGGGACACCGTCGAGCACCTGCAGAACCTGGAGGACGTTCTTAGTCAGCTTAATCGTGTGGGGCTCAGGCTAAAATGCTCGAAGTGCGTTTTCCTAGTGCCTGAAGTAGACTTCCTGGGGAGAAGAATCGTGGTGGATGGCATCAGACCCACCGATTCGAAGACGGTGGCAATCAAAAATGCTCCAAGACCACAGAACGTGACGGAGCTGCGGTCGTTTCTCGGACTCCTGAACTACGTTGGTAACTTCTTACCGGGTCTTAGCACATTGTTAGAACCCCTGCACTCTTTACTGCGTAAAGGAGATGAATGGGTATGGGGTAAAAGCCAAGAAAATGCCTTTGAGAAAGCTAGGAAGCTGTTATGTTCAAACAAATTGCTTGTGTTGTACAATCCATGTAAACGTTTGGTACTAGCATGTGATGCGTTGTCCTACGGGGTTGGGTGTGTATTGCAACAAGCTAATGAATTTGGGAAATTGCAACTGGTTGCTTATGCATCCAGAAGTCTGTCTATGGCCGAGAGGGCCGACAGTATGATTGAAAAAGAAGCGTTAACGGGGCAAAGAAAATGCATCAATATCTGTTCGGGCTCAAATTTGAATTGGAAACCAACCATAAGCCGCTTATATCCCTCTTTTCTGAAAATAAGGAGATAAATACAAATGCATCGGCCCGCATCCAGAGATGGGCGTTCACGTTGTCCACATACAACTACGCCATCCGTCACAGGCCAGGCACAGAAAATTGTGCCGATGCTCTCAGTAGGCTGCCATTGCCCACCACTGGAGTGGAGATGGCACAGCCTGTAGATCTAGTTATGGTAATGGAAGCATTCGAGAGTGAGCAATCACCTGTTACCGCCCGACAGATTAGAACCTGGTTGAGCCAGGACCCCTTACTGTCGTTAGTAAAAAAACTGTGTGCTCCACGGGAGGTGGTCTAGTGTCCCGTTAGAGATGCAGGAAAAAATAAAGCCGTACCAACGGTGCAAAGATGAAATATCCATACAGGCAGACTGCCTCCTATGGGGTAATCAGGTAGTTGTGCCAAAAACGGGTAGGGACACTTTCATCAGTGATCTCCACAGTACCCACCCATACATTGTAATGATGAAAGCGAAAGCCAGATCCCACGTGTGGTGGCCCGCTATCGATGCAGACTTAAGAGTCCTGTGTGCACAAATGTAATACATGTTCCCAGTTAAGCAATGCACCGAGGGAGGCGCCACTAAGCTTATGGTCTTGGCCCTCCAAACCGTGGTCTAGGGTTCATGTCGACTATGCAAGCCCATTCTTGGGAAAAATGTTCCTTGTGGTTGTAGATGCGTACTCCAAGTGGATTGAATGTATGATAATGTCGGCAAGCACGTCCGCTGCCACCATTGAAAGCCTACGGGCCATGTTTGCCACACATGGCCTGCTTGATGTCCTTGTAAGTGACAATGGGCCATGCTTTACCAGTGCCGAATTCAAGGCATTCATGATCTGCAATGCGGTCAAACATGTCACGTCTGCCCCGTTTAAGCCAGCGTCCAATGATCAGGCAGAATGAGCAGCTCAAATAACCAAGCAGAGCTTGAAAAGGGTAACTGAAGGCTCACTGCAGACTCGCTTTTCCCGAGTCCTACTTAGTTACGGCACAAGACCCCACTCGCTCACCGGGGTCCCTCCGCTGAACTGCTCATGAAAAGGGCACTTAAGACAAGGCTCTCGTTAGTCTACCCTGATCTATACGAACAGGTAGAGAGCAGGCGGCTTCAACAGAATACATATCATGATCACGCAAATGTGTCACGAGAAATTGCAGTAAATGATCCTGTATTTGTGTTGAACTATGGACAAGGTCCCAAGTGGATTGCTGGCACTGTTTTGGCCAAAGAGGGGAGTACGGTGTTTGTGGTCAAACTCGCAAATGGACTCACCTGCAGAAAACACTTGGACCAAATCAAACTCAGATTTACAGACTATCCAGAACAACCCACAATAGACTCTACCTTTTTCGACCCTCCAACACATATACACACACAAGTGGCAACCGACCCAGCGGTTGACCACGAAGCAGAACCCATCACCCCTAGCAGTCTTGCAAGGCCAGCTGCACAGCCGAGCAAAGGCCCAACAAACGACTCACCAACACCAGCATTTGCACCGAGACGATCAACTAGGGAAAGGAATGCCCCAGATCGACTCACATTGTAAATAGTTACACTATTGACTTTAGGGGGGGGGGGGGGGGAGTGTTGTTATGTATGTAAACCTGTAATTATCATGTCTAACCACCTTATTTCCTGGAGTTCCAAGGGATCCCACAATCCCTTGGGAGAACCTGTATAAAAGGAGGCCTCACAGGCTGGAGAGGCACTCTGAGATCTGTAATAAAGGACTACAGACACTTACTTTGAGCTTGCAGTATCTAGTCTGACTCCTTATCCAAGACATAACATCCACCGACACCTGGGAGTCCTGGCCAAAGACTGCCCGAAGTGGAGGAAGAGCATCCAAGAGGGCGCTGAGCACCTCGAGTCTTGTCACCGAGAGCATGCAGAAAGCAAGCGCAGGCAGCGGAAGGAGCGTGCGGCAAACCAGTCCCACCACCCTTTCCTTCAACGACTATCTGTCCCACATGTGACAGAGACTGTAATTCCCATATTGGACTGTTCAGTCACCTAAGAACTCACTTTTAGAGTGGAAGCAAGTCTTCCTCGATTTTGAGGAACTGCCTATGATGAGTATCCTCATTCATATTAATGGATGCTCTGAGCTCCCATTGCTATCAATGAGAGTACCCCTAAAATCAAATAAAACACAAACATATATTTAAAAAACACCTCACTTTTAAAAAATTAATAGAAATTGCATTAAATTGAATGTTTTAGAGAAAAATTATTTTTGGGAAATTAAAAAAAAAATGTTTTAACAATGTTAAAAATAAACTTACCTTCATAGATACGGTTTTTAATATAAAAATCAGTAATAACATTTATTTTTTCTATCTATTAAAACTCTCATGCTGATAAAAGCAAGTCTTCCACCTGCTTTTACCAGGCATAAGAGTTTGAAGGACATTCACTGGGCAAGAGTTGGGCAAATAGCCCAATCTCCATCCGCGAAGGCCTTTCTGCCAAGGATGCGTGCGATCTATCAAAAGACAGCTTGATATCGTAAATGCCGGGTTCAGGCACAGGCACATCGTACACACCCGGAGAGGCCGCAATTTCAGGGCCGCTGTGTCTCCACCCATAGGAATCATGGCAGCCAATTTACACTGGGGACTTGGACGGGTGGAACTTCCATCTGCTTCAAACAGGGCTTCTGGCATCAGAGGGACGAGGCTTTTTCACACTGGAAATCGGCTCTTAGTTGTTGCTCCCTTCCACCCAGGTCAGGCACATCATCTAATAGGCTCCCGTTATTAGAGGGCTAATCTAGAGACAAGTTCAGTATTTTTCATCAATATCATTGAGATTAGAGTTACAGGAAAAAATTGAAGAAAAAACAGTCAGCTTTCCCTTTGGAAGAGTTATCAACCGTACCGCCAGGGCGGAAAAGCAATGTGTGAGGAGGACACAAAAAATCTGCAAAAGGACATAGACAGGCTAAGTGAGTGGGCAAATATTTGGCAGATGGAGTATAATGTTGGAAAGTGTGAGGTCATGCACTTTGGCAGAAAAAAATCAAAGAGCAAGTTATTATTTAAATGGAGAAAGATTGCAAAGTGCTGCAGTACAGCGGGACCTGGGGGTACTTGTGCATGAAACACAAAAGGTTAGCATGCGGGTACAGCAAGTGGTCAGGAAGGCCAATGGAATCTTCGCCTTTATTGCAAAGGAGATGGAATATAAAAGCAGGTAAGTCTTGCTACAGCTATGCAGGGTATTGGTGAGGCCACACCTGGAATACTGCATGCAGCTTTGGTTTCCATATTTATGAAAGGATATACTTGCTTTGGAGGCAGTCCAGAGAAGGTTCACTAGGTTGATTCCAGAGATGAGGGGGTTGACTTATAGGGAATGGTTGAGTAGGTTGGGCCTCTACTCATTGGAATTCAGAAGAATGAGAGGTGATCTTATCGAAACGTATAAGATTATGAAGGGGCTTGACAAGGTGGATACAGAGAGGATGTTTCCACTGATAGGGGAGACTAGAACTAGAGGGCATGATCTTAGAATAAGGGGCCTCCCATTTAAAACTGAGATGAGGAGAAATTTCTTCTCTCAGAGGGTTGTAAGTCTGTGGAATTTGCTGCCTCAGAGAGCTGTGGAAGCTGGAACATTGAATAAATTTAAGACAGAAATAGACAGTTTCTTAAACAATAAGAGGATAAAGAGTTATGGAGAGCGGGCAGGGAAGTGGAGCTGAGTCCATAATCAGATCAGCCATGATCTTAGTGAATGGCGGAGCAGGCTCGAGGGACCGTATGGCCTACTCCTGTTCCTATTTCTAATGTTCTTATGTTCTTATATACGGTTGATAACAAAAGAGGTAGAAAGGCAGATTCATAGGTTGCAAAAGACAACATTAGCAAAGAACCAGGAAGCTGCTAGGGAATATAAATGAGGCATCCACCACTTTGAAAAGATTGAACAACAAAGAAGTTAGAAAAGTAGAAACAAAGACAGCCTATGTAATTACTGCATGTGAAACTTCTGTGGTTGGGAAGGGAGGTTTCATGGTGGACTGCCAGTTGGGGGGACAGGTGGAAGTAGGATTTGGGACCAAACCTGGACCTGCGAGAGAACTATACCTCTTTGGACCCATCAGAAATCTAGGCACTTTCAGTAGCAGGTCCGTCCATTTGTGGGTAGCTATATGATAATGGGATTTAAATGTGAAAATACATCATATAACATATTATCCTCATTTACACTCTCACCAATGCTGCAAGGCAAAGACATAACTGCTAGGTCCAAATCTGGGGCACTGTTGCCAGGTATTGCAAAATCAGCATGTGCAACACATTACTGTGTTTCATATTTCAAATATTTCTTGCTCGATTAAAAGTCATTTCATGAATTAACATTTTGTAAAGCACATGAATACGATCCAGCCTTTGGATCAGAACTACACTCAAACAACCCCAGCCCAGATGACCCAGTAAAGTCTTCCTCACGAACATTATTAAGGGGTTTAGCAGCTTTGAAAGTGGATAAGTCCTCAGGCCCTGATGAAATGTATCCCAGGCTGTTATGCAAAGCAAAAGAGGAAATAGCAGAGGCTTTGACCATCATTTTCCAATCCTCTCTGACTTCAGGTGTGGTGCCAGAGGACTGCAGGACTGCTAATGCGGTACCTTTGTTTAAGAAGGGAGAATGGGATAGACCAAGTAATTACAGGCCAGTCAGTCTAATCTCGGTGGTGGGAAAATTATTGGAAAAAATTCTGAAGGACAGGATAAATCTTCATTTAGAAAGATACGGATTAGTAAGAACATAAGAACATAAGAAATAGGAGCAGGAGTAGGCCATACGACCCTGCGAGCCTGCTCCGCCATTCACAACTCTCTGAGAGAAGAAATTTCTCCTCATCTCTGTTTTAAATGGGCGGCCCCTTATTCTAAGATTTTGCCCTCTAGTTCTAGTCTCCCCCATCAGTGAAAACATCCTCTCTGCATCCACCTTGTCAAGTCCCCTCATAATCTTATACATTTCGATAAGATCACCTCTCATTCTTCTGAATTCCAATGAGTAGAGGCCCAACCAACTCAACCTTTCCTCATAAGACAACCCCCTCATCTCCGGAATCAGCCTTGCGAACCTTCTCTGAACTGCCTCCAAAGCAAGTATATCCTTTCGTAAATATGGAAACCAAAACTGCAGGTGTGGCCTCACCAATACCCTGTACAACTGCAGCAAGAATGAGAGGGGACCTCATGGAAACGTTTAAAATTCTGACGGGTTTAGACAGGTTAGATGCAGGAAGAATGTTCCCAATGTTGGGGAAGTCCAGAACCAGGGGTCACAGTCTAATGATAAGGGGTAAGCCATTTAGGACCGAGATGAGGAGAAACTTCTTCACCCAGAGAGTGGTGAACCTGTGGAATTCTCTACCACAGAAAGTTGTTGAGGCCAATTCACTAAATATATTCAAAAGGGAGTTAGATGAAGTCCTTACTACGAGGGGGATCAAGGGGTATGGCGAGAAAGCAGGAAAGGGGTACTGAGGTTGCATGTTCAGCCATGAATTCATTGAATGGCGGTGCAGGCTAGAAGGGCCGAATGGCCTACACCTGCACCTATTTTCTATGTTTCTATGTTTCTATGACTCCATCCCCTTTGCTAAAAAAGGCCAAGATTCCATTGCCCTTCCTGATCACTTGGACAGTGATCAAGGACAGTCAGCACGGATTTGTTAAGGGAAGCTCATGTCTGATTAACTTGATTGAATTTTTTGTTGAGGTAACAAGGAGGGTCAATGAGGATAATGCGTTTAATGTAGTGTATATGGATTTCAGCAAGGCTTTTGATAAACATAGAAACATAGAAAATAGGTGCAGGATTAGGCCATTCAGCCTTTGAGCCTGCACCATCATTCAATAAGATCATGGCTGATCATTCACCTCAGTACCCCTTTCCTGCTTTCTCTCCATACCCCTTGATCCCTTTAGCCGTAAGGGTCATATCTAACTCCCTCTTGAATATATCCAATGAACTGGAATCAACAACTCTCTGTGGTAGGGAATTCCACAGGTTAACAACTCTCTGAGTGAAGAAGCTTCTCCTCATCTCAGTCCTAAATGACTTACCGCATATCCTTAGACGATGTCCCCTGGTTCTGGACTTCACCAACATTGGGAACATTCTTCCTGCATCTAACCTGTCCAATCCCGTCAGAATTTTATATATATTTCTATGAGATCCCCTCTCATCCTTCTAAACTCCAGTGAATACAGGCCCAATTGATCCAGTCTCTCCTCATATGTCAGTCCTGCCATCCCGGGAATCAGTCTGGTGAAGCTTCGCTGCACTCCCTCAATAGCAAGAATGTCCTTCCTCAGATTAGGAGACCAAAACTATACACAATATTCCAGGTGAGGCCTCACTAAGGCCCTAAGGGCAGATGGCAGAATGGTCACGAAAGTAAAAGCCCATGAGATCCAGGCCAAAGTGGCAAGTTGGATCCAAAATTGGCTCAAAGGCAGGAAGCAGAGGATAATGGTTGATGGGCGTTTTTGTGACTGGAAGGCTGTTTCCAGTGGGGTCCCGCAGGGCTCAGTACTAGGTTCCTTGCTTTTTGTGGTATATATCAATGATCTAGACTTAAATATAGGGGCTATGATTAAGAAGTTTGCAGATGATACTAAAATCAGCTGTGCGGTTGATAATGAAGATGAAAGCTGTAGACTGCAGGAAGATATCAATCAACTGGTCAGGTGGGCAGAATAGTGACAAATGGAATTTAATCCGGAGAAATGTGAGGTAATGCATTTGGGGAGGGCTAACAAGGAAAAGGAATACACATTAAATAGTAGGACACTGAGAAGTGTAAAGGAACAAAGGGACATTGAAGTGCATGTCCACAGATCCCTGAAGGTAGCAGGTCAGGTAGATAAGGTGGTTAAGAAGGCATACGGAATGCTTGCCTTTATTAGGCATAGAATACAAGAGCAGGGGGGTTATGCTTGAACTGTATAAAACACTAGTTAGGCCACTAGTTGAGTACTGCGTGCACTTCTGGTCACCCCATTACAGGTAGGATGTGATTGCACTGAAGAGGGTATAAAGGAGATTTACAAGGATGTTGTCAGGAGTGGAGAATCTTAGCTGTGAGGACAGATTGGAAAGGCTAGGTTTGTTTTCCTTGGAACAGAGGAGGCTGAGGGGAGACTCAGTGAGGTGTATAAAATTATGAGGGGCCTGGATGTAGTCGATAAAAAGGGCCTATTTCCCTTAGCAGAGGGGTCAACAACCAGGGGGCATAGATTTAAAGTAATTGGTAAACATAGAAACATAGAAAATAGATGCAGGAGTAGGCCATTCAGCCCTTTGAGCCTGCACCACCATTCAATAAGATCATGGTTGATCATTCACCTCAGTACCCTTTTCCTGCTTTCTCTCCATATCGCTTGATCTCTTTAGCCATCAGGGCCATATCTAACTCCCTCTTGAATATATCTAATGGACTGGCCTCAACAACTCTCTGCAGTAGAGAATTCCAGAGGTTAACAACTCTCTGAGTGAAGAAGTTTCTACTCATCTCGGTCCTAAATGGCTTACTCCTTATCCTTAGATTGTGACCCCTGGTTCTGGACTTCCCAAACATCGGGAACATTCTTCCTGTATCTAACCTGTCCAGTCCCATCAGAATTTTATATATATTTCTATGAGATCCCCTCTCATTCTTCTAAACTTCAGTGAATACAGGCCCAGTCGATCCAGTCTCTCCTCATATGTCAGTCCCGCCATCCTGGGAATCAGTCTGGTGAACCTTCGCTGCACTCCCTCAATAGCAAGAACGTCCTCCCTCAGATTAGGAGACCAAACTGAACACAATATTCCAGGTGAGGCCTCACCAAGGCCCTGTACAACTGCATTAAGACCTCCCTGCTCCTCTACTCAAATCCCCTAGCTATGAAGGCCAACATACCATTTGCCTTCTTCACCGCCTGCTGTACCTGCATGCCAACTTTCAATGATTGATGTACAATGACACCCAGGTCTCGTTGCACCTCCCCTTTTCCTAATCTGTCACCAATCAGATAATATTCTGCCATCATGTTTTTGCCACCAAAGTGGATAACCTCACATTTATCCACATTATAATGCATCTGCCATGCATTTGCCCACTCACCTAACCTGTCCAAGTCACCCCGCAGCCTCTTAGCATCCTCCTCACAGCTCACACCGCCACCCAGCTTAGTGTCATCTGCAAACTTGGAGATATTACACTTAATTCCTTCATCTAAATTATTGATGTATATTGTAAATAGCTGGATCCCAGCACTGATTACCCTTACCATCCCAATGCCCCCCAACCCTCAACTGAATAATCAGTACTCCTCCACTTTGAATACCTTTTGGAAGAAGCACTGAAGTGTAAGCAAGGGCACAGAATGAACTCTGGGTGGCCGACTTTACTGACCATCACCTAAAGTGCTTTGGAGTACCACCATTGACTGAGCTCACTGAGTTCTGAAGGACATAGCTGCCAGACAGAGCCTGTGTCAGGTGGAGAGTGAACACTGGGGAGTAAGCTACTTGAGCTCATCTTCACCAACCTATCTGTTGTCAATAATATCATTGTTAGGAGGTACCATCACATAGTCCTTGTGAAGAGAGTCTCATCTTCACAATGAGAACACCCTCCATTGTGTTCTGTAATGCTAAGTGGGACAAAAAGGACTGCTCTAGTAGCCCAAAACTAGGCACCCTGTGGCACTGTGGGCCATCAGCAGCAGCAGGATTATATATCACTATAATCTGTAACCACATGGCGTAGCAAATCCCTCACTCCTTCATCTCTATCAAGTCGGGAGATCAAATCTGTTTCAATGTGAAGTGTAGCACCAGACAAAACAGGAGCAGGTCCAGGTGTGCCTTAGAATCAGGTGCCAAATACTAAAGCTACAACACATGTTAAACACCAAAAGTAACAGGTAATAGACAGAGCTGAGAGGTAAATAACCAACAGATCTGAGCAAAGTTCTGTAGGCCTACCAGTCAAGAATGGTGATGAATCAGGCAACTATCTGGAGGAAGAGCCCAGGGTCACTGCAAAAGAAAAGTAGTATATTGGGTAGTACAGTTCCATGGGTAAGACTACCCTCCGATCCCCCTCTGAAGTGACTATTCTTTATGTGTCATCTGAGAAAGTGAGGGAGTGAATTTCAGCAGGGGTTCGCTGGTCTGCTGTAACTTCTGTGAATAAATCACGGAATCCTGGAAAAAGATTGTAAACTGCATTTTTCCAGGGTTTTTGTGGCTTTTCTGCTAAATTACAGTAGACGAACAGGAGAATCCTCACAGAAATTTACCCGGATACATTGGGTCCCGGCCTTCCCCAGCAGTTTCCAGTCTGCCTTGTTGGGGGAACTTCTGCCCATCCCAAACAAGGACACCAGAACAAAATGGGGGCATGGCTGGAGGTGGGGACTCTCATGTGGGAGCTTTTGTGTCTCAGCTTCATGGAGCATCTGTTGACTGGTATATCGGGTGGGAGCCCTGGATGATTGCTTAAATTTTGGGGTGGATATTTCAGTCCCCTTACAAAAGGCACCTGGGTTGTCTTTCGAGGGTGTAGGGATTTGGTATTCCTTGGCAAGATCAGCACCAGAGGGCGGTCGTGGACAGATCCTGTCATTTACGCTGGAATGAAAAGCCTGTGGATTTTAGACCCATTGGGGCTGAAATCGATGGCCTTACCGCCCGCTGACGTTGACATTCCTCCTCGAGTTGCGCCCAGTGCCAATTTCGATTTGGTCTAGAGCGGGTGGGAGGGGAGAACCGCCCACTGACGTCAACGGACGGCCACGTAGTGCAACTGACCTCCCGCCCGCCGAGATGCCATATTGATGCGGGCAGGAGTTGGCGCCAGAACGGGGGTAGACCGCTGCGAGAAGGCTGGTCTGTCCCCGACGGTGAGTATGAAGAGCTGAAAAGAAAGGTTAGTAAATAATCTTAAAATGTTTTCTTTACAGCGACTTACTTTGATGGTGTCCCCTGAAGGTCTTCCGATGTTTTTTTTTTATGCTTTTTATTTGCAGCTCTTCGACCCTCCATGGGCCCGACTCCATCCTCGGCGGCACTTGGGCGGCAAGCGCCTTTGCCGCCGAGAATGAGAGCTCCCGCCCGCTATCGCTCAGATTGACGGCGCAAGTCCTTCTTTTGCTGCCGGCTGTCCTTTCAAGGACCTTTTTGCCGAAAACCCCGCCCAGAGTACTCGGCGGCCATCGGCGGTCCTTTGGGCAGCACTTGGGCAGCCCTTGGCCTTCACCAATTTTGGCCCCATGGAGTTTGAGGATGATGAGACTGAAGTGTTTAAAATAATGAAGGGAACAACTTTTCATCCCAGTGGAGGAATCAGGACAGGAACACAAAGAGATATTAATAGATTAAATAAATGGGCAAAACTGTGGCAAATGGATTTCAATATCGCCAAGTGTGAAGAAGTCATCTACTTTGGACCCAAAAAGGATAGATCAGAGTACTTTCTAAATGATGAAAAACTGGAAACAGTGGAGGTCCAAGAGACTTGGGGTCCAAGTGCATAGGTCATTAAAATGTTATGATCAGGCACAAAAAAGAATCAAAAAGGCTAATGGAATGCTGGCCTTTTTATCTAGAGGACTAGAATATAAAGGGGTAGAAGTTATGCTGCAGCTATACAAAGCCCTCGTTAGACCACATCTGGAGTACTGTGAGCAGTTCTGGGCACCATACCATAGGAAGGATATATTGGCCTTATATTTACACTGCAGTGTAGATTTACCAGATTGATACCTGGGCTCTAAGGGTTAACTTTCTTGTAGAGATTATACAAATTAGGGTTGTATTCCCTGCAATTTAGACGGTTAAGGTGTGATTTGATCGAAGTTTTCAAGATATTAAGGGGAACTGATAGGGTAGATGGAGAGAAACTATTTCCGCTGATTGGGGAATCTAGGACTAGGCAACATAGCCTAAAAATTAGAGCCAGACCTTTGTGGAATGAAGTTAGGAAACACTTTTACACTCAAAGGGGCCGATTTTCATCAAGGCCTCCGCCCGCCCAAGTGCTGCCCAAAGTGACGCCGATGGCCGCCGAGGTACCGTACGGTACTTTGAGCAGGATATTCATGGCCAAGGTCCCTTGAAGGTCGGCGGGCGGCAAATGGACGACGTACGCCACCAATCTGGGTGGCAGCGGGCAGAAGGTCTCATTCTCAGCAGCAGAGGCGCTTTGCCACCCAAATGCTGCCAAGGATGGAGTCGGGCCCACGGAGGGTCAAAGACCTGAAATAAAATCACCAATGAGAAATACAAAACCTATCCAAAGACCTTCAGGGGACCCCATGCAGGTAAGTCGCTGTTGAAAAAAAAAACGTTTAAATGTTCACTTACCTTTTTTTTCAGATTCTTCAGTCTTACCGCCGGGGACAGACCAGCTTGCAGCCAGCGGTCTATCCCCGTTCTGCCGCCGACTCCCGCCCGCAGGAATCTGGGAGCTCGGCGGGCGGGAGCTCAGTTGCGCCACTCAACCGTCTGCTGGCGTCAGCGGGCGGTTCCCGGCGGCTCTCCCCTCCCGGCCGCTCCAGGCCACCTCGAAAGTGGCACTGGGCGGATCTTCAAGAGGAATGTCGGGGGGAGTGGGCGGCAGTCAGCGGCAGCGGGCGGTGGGATGATGAATTTTGGCCCCAAAGGGTGGTAGACATTTGGAACTCTGCAAATGGCAGTTGATGCTATATCAATTGTTAATTTTAAATCTGAGATTGATAGATTTATGTAAAGCAAAGGTATTATGAGATATGGGGGGAAAGCGGGTATATGGAATTAGGTCGCAGATCAGCCATGAGCTCATTGAATGGCAGAACAGGCTCGAGGGGCTGAATGGCCTTCTCCTGTTCCTATGTTCCTATGATATTATCTTAAAATAAGAACTAAGCTGGTTAAAAGTAGATGAAGGCAACATTTCTTCAAAGAATTATGAAGGTATGGAATGCTGTACCCCAGAAGGCCAGGGATACAGAATCAATTGAGGCATTTAAAAGGGAGCTAGATAGGTGTTTGTGGAGAAATTGTTTTAAGGCATAAAGAGCAATGGCAGAGAATTGAGAGATGAAGCTGCTAATGCTACCAAAATGGCAGAGCAAGCTTGATGAGCTGAATGACCAATTCATTTTCCCGATACTATGAACAGCTGACAGTAAATCTATTTACACTTGGATAATGACTTCTTGTACAGGTATTGTACAAGGATGATTTAATGTTTTACTATATTATCATTTACTAGAAACAGTTGTGAAAGTTACAATAGAAAACATATGGTCATTTAAAACACATAAAGAATAGTCAGCACTTGATGTTTTAAGTCCAGACAGATGAAGATGATTGCTGAGTTTTGCGACTGCTTCATTTTGGCTGACAGGATGAAGCAGCAGTTGCTTCATTTGTACATCCAGGTCTGTGAAAAATTAGCCCCGTGGGAAGGTGAAAAGATATAAAATACGGATTACTTGGTCTGTCTGACATACAGAAACTGGAAGTGTCAGTCATGCCATGATTTAGTATTTTGTTTCTCCAACTGCATACCGAAGCGTTACAATGAGTGTAGTTAGTGCATAGATTGTGTCTAACTTCTTGACAAATTTTAAATACTGACATGGCATAACAGCAGCGCTGTTTTTGGGCAGCAGTCAGCCTCACTAACTGGTAGCCCAATGCTGGAAGCAGAAGAAACATTTGAGTGCAGAAGTCAGAAATAAAAACAGAAAATGCTGGAAATACATGAAGAAATACAGAAAATAAAGGTAGATTTTGTTCACTTGTTTGCTATCCAGTTTGGACAAGTCGACCTATTCTCACTTAAGCAGTGTAGTCAGCATTGTGCCAGCCGGGCGTGAGAAGGTCACCTGCCGAGTTGTCAGCTGCAAATTAAATCAAATTATGTTCTAAAAGGTTGGCTGACAGCTCCAGTGAAAAATACTGAACTCTGAGCAGTCACATAAATTCATATAAGTTAGCATGTTGGAGCTATCTATAGATCTATCCATCTTGCAAGCTGCGTAACCATGATGATTTTCAGCTGTATCTGTGCTATCATTTTATTGGCATTGGTCTACTGGAGATAAATATTGTTTAAATCTAATCTATTTATATAAAAGTTTTGAGAGCATCCGTCATACACCAGACACCACACTCCAGACATCACACTTTGTGTAAAAACATGTGAGCAGTCTTTTAAAAAAAATATACAAAAAGAGAAAGAAACGCAGTCAGTTCCTGCTCACCTAGAGATAAACCTGGCCCCTTCCCAAACAGCCACCAACAATAACAACCAACACCATAATAAGCCTCGAATTGACCTTAGGACCAATATAGACCGTGTCCTTACTGGGAGCACTTAAGTAACTAAACCTTACATATTCCAGACCCCATACTCCTGACTAGCTTTGCCATGGATAGTCAGTTAATGGATGAGTAGTTTTATGAAAACACCTGAGGTGAGAATACCAGCGGCAGGTCGGTGTCATAACAGGCCAGCGGCGAGCGTCCCCTGGACCACGTCAGGGAGCAGCGCGAGCTGGTGCAAGAGGGCGACGGCAGTGAAGAGGGCAATTGGATTGCACATCACCAAGGTCCTGGTCGATGATTGGAGCGTGGGCAGGTACAACAGGAATGGCGAGGTCGGGGCGAAGGAGCGGCGAGTGATCGTGGAGTAATGTGATCGGGGCCCAGGAGAGGCGAGGGCCCAGGGGCAGCACGGGCCAGCCCACAATGCGATATGTGTGCGCACTAGGTCCGTGCAGCAGAGCTGGTCTCCAGTCGTCTTGGTTAATCCTTGCCACTGAACCAAGACCTAGCTCTGTCAAGCCCGTGTGGTGGCTTTTGTGCAACGGCAACCACACGTTAAAAAAATCCAGGCACAGACATCTTCCACCCTTCAACATGTAGTTCGGGACCTGGAATATCAGGTCCTTCATTTAAACACCTGTGAACTCATCCCTTTTTGCTGTGGAAATAAGTCATCCTCGATATGAGGGACCGCCTAAGAAGAAGGAAGTTTTATGCCAAACACAATAGAGTTATATATCAGCTTCATGGAAAGTGGTTATGAAGAGATTTCTAATTTAAAAGTAAATTCCAATTTCCTCATAAATAACATATATAATTTCATTGGTGTTTGTGAATTGTTGCTGCACAGAATGCTGCCACAAAACCTACATAACAAGGCATTGTACATAAACAAATTTACTTGTGTGAAGCATTTTGAGATGTTTAGGTGTGATACAGTGCTATATAAATGCAAGTACTGTTGCTCTTCTTGTAATTCTAATAGTGGTTAGAGGATCTGTGCTTATTGAGTTGTAAGACCCGAAATTGCCCCTTCTCTTAAGGCCTATTACCACCGGAAATCGGTGGCCACGCTGCGGAGTGCAATGGCAGGGCCAGATTAACCCATAGGCTTATAAGGCTGTAGCCTTAGGCCCTCATATTTTTTATGCCCTCAACTTTAGGCCCTAATTTTTATATCATTAACCCTAAATCTTTGTCACAAGGTTGGTTAAGCAATATCATATATATCTGCATAATTATATCTTCAGGGGTGCAAAATATTGCGTCCTTATGGCTCAAAGTGTGCACAAAATTCTGTGACAATCTTAAATATGTATAAATATCCGAAACAAATTCACCCAGAGAGTTATGTACGCTGTTCATAGGATAAATGCATACATAATATGTTTGATAATTGTGAATGCGTACAAAAGAATGAAGAATTTTCATTTTTCTTTTGAAAGTGGAAATGTAGATGTCAAAATCAAATGTCAAAAATATTTAGTAGAGTTTGTATGTCTTCATTGATACCCCATGATATCCTACTAGAAATTACTAGGGGTAAAACAGGAATATTCCAAATTAAGTCTGAAAGACTATATTGGAATTATGCATTTGTTTTTTAGGAGAGGGCAGCTTCGATAAGCCCGTGTGACCCTTAGCCGCTCTCTTTTTCCTATATTCTAATGTCATTCTGACCTGTTTTCTCAAGTCAAGTCGTTTTTGAGTCAAGATAGTCATTTCAATACTGTGTTGTCATGTATCCTACATGGCTACTGTTGGTACTATCACAAGATGTGCCACCAGAGGGCACAGCAGTGGGAGACTTGTAGGTTACCTGTACAGGTGTGCCTGGCCTAGTATAAAAGGCAGGCCACCAGATGTGATCCTCACTCTGGAGGAGTTAACAAATGAAGGGCTACGGTCACTACAGTTCAAGTACAAAATATTGCCTCATGGAGTCATTACTAGAGCATCTAAGGACATAACAACTGGCGACGAGATTACGAACTTTCACGCAGAAATAGCTACACTTGGTATGTTGCAGCAGTTCGCTGATAGTGATGATTGGGATGCCTTTGTGGAGAGACTAGAACATTCACAGCAAACGTCCTGGCAGGAGGCGACCCGGCCACACTGGCTAATAAGCGGCGAGCTATCTTGCTAACCAGTTGTGGGCCAATCGTCTATGGCCTCGTCAGGCACCAGCGAAGACAACGACCAAGATGTACAAAGAGCTCGTGATCCATGAGCAACTCAAGCCCAAGGAGAGCATTCTCACAGCCAGACACAGGTTCTATACCCAACGACGGCCCGAAGTCCAGGAAGTCGCGAAGTACGCCGCAGACCTCAGGAGGCTGGCGGCACCATGTGAGTTCGGCACCCACCTCAACGAAGTGCTGCGGGACATTTTTGTCATTGGAATTGGCCATGAGGGCCTTCTTCACAAGCTAGTGTCAGCGGATACCACAGTCACACTGCAGAAGGTCATCTCTGTGAGCCAGGCATTCATGACCTCGACCTGCGGCTCTAGGCAGATGACTCACCCTCAGGACTCAAACCCGGCAGGTACTGTGCACAGAGTGGCGCCGTTTAGAGGCTGCACTGTAGAGCGCGAACCCTTTCAGGAAAGAGAGTACAGGCCCCTGAGTCCCTTAACTCAGAGTCCGCCGAGGGGGGCTAATCGAGTAGCACCATGCTGGCGTTGCGGAGGGAATCACAGGGCTCACCAGTGCCATTTTACAGACTATGTATGCAAAGGCTGCAGCACAAAGGGCCACCTCCAGTGAATGTGTAAGAGAAATATGACTCATTGTGTCGATGAGGAGTGCGCAGATGGCCAGGAATCCAGAGTGGATTATGAATCGACAGGCAGAGAGGCAGCCCAGTCCTACGGGGAGGTACATAGCATGTTTACCTGCACCACCGAGTATTCCCCGCTGAAGATGAAAGTCGAGATAGAGGGCGTTCCAGTCTTCATGCAAGTGGACACGGGGGCGAGCCAGTCAGTGATGAATCAAGAAGCCTTTGAGAGGCTATGGGACAATCAAGCTGAATGACCCGAGTTGGTCCCGGTTCAGGCAAAGCTGCGCACCTACACTGATGAACTTATCCCAGTCGTTGGTAGTGTGAATGTAAAGGTACTCCATGATGGCGTGGTGCACAAGTTACTTCTGTGGATTGCTGCAGGTGATGGACCAACGCTGCTCAGCAGAAGGTGGATGGAGAAGATCCATTGGAAACAAGAAGACTTCACCCCTCCAGCAATCGACGCCCTCCGTGCTCAGAGGCAAAGCAAGCCCTCACCTGAGGGTGGACCCGGCACCGGAGAACAGACCAGCACGGCACCCGAGACACAGACCGCTTAGCACGACTGCATGGAGATGATCCAACTGAGACGACCCGAAAGCACTTTCCAGGCTCCAGTGGCAGGACTCCGGAGGAAGAAAATCGGATCCAAAGGCGACTTCCCAGCTTCGGAGGTAAAACTGGGGGAGAAGAGGATCACCACAGCCGACATCATGGATGGAGGAAAGATGGTGTCCAAACCACGAGGTGAGAGGCGCTGAAGAAAAAGATGGCCGCGGCCAGACCACGAGGTGCAGCGCTGATGGAGCAACACGTGGCACTAAACGGTGAAGCGGATTGGGGTAAAGCAAGCAAGGCTCTCTTAAAGGAGGCCGGCAGCCCACCACAGTTAAAGGAACAGTTCCACACACTTAAGCAATGTAATAGTAATTCTAAGTCAGAGGAAAAAAGCGTCACTGATCATGTAAAATGTGCAACTGATAATCTGAATTGTATATACGCAACCAGCGAGGAAAAGTCGCACGATTATGTAAAATGTGTAATTGATGATCTGAACTGTGCACATACAACCAGCGAGAAAAAGTCACGCGATCACAATCGGACCCCCAGTGTGTCCAGCATAAGTAATGAAAAGTTGTGTGATGCAGGGTTTCAACTGCATGCAGCCAATGCAGCGGGCAGACACCCATCAGGAGCACACAGGTCCAGCGAGCTACCCAATGCTGTAGCCTGTGTCCTGGGGACCAGAGTCATGCACCATGGAGTGTGGCCACAAGCAGCCAACACACACAAGCTGCAGAGCAAGCGGCCTCAGCAGGGCAACGGCACCGGTATTGATACCCTGCCCCTGATGGGTTAAACCTCTCAGGCACCCGATGGCACCAACCGCCACGAGCCTGAAGGAGCAGACTGCACCAAGGCCATACCCCAAGATGTAGGATCACCCACCACAGTTCACCCGAAGGAAACCGGCACCAGCCAGGATGCCAAACCAAATGACGCCAAGGTCAGCGAGTCAGCAGTTCTCTGTGCACTGCTAGACGACAGCTCCTCAAGGAGCAGCAGTGAACCAGGGCGCAAAGTAAGGACAGGGAGGTCACAGGCATCTGTGAACCGGCCCGACGCTAGGGACCACGGTAATAGTCCCAAGAGCAGACTACGTGAGCCAACCGGGTTCCCACTGCCAGCACTGGGCACTGAGGCGCCACCAGACTGCAGGGACACAACCCAGCAGCTCTGGAAATAGCTTGTCCTCACTGCATCGATAAGGCATTTAACATCCTTGTCATGCTACCGAACCACAAATATAATGCAAAACCCATTTTCCTGAACTTGAATGTACATGAATGCTAGGAGCACCCGCCATAATCAATGTTGGGGATGGAGAATGGAGTAGTCAGGGACACACACACACAAACAGCAACCACCAGCATGCTACTGCACCAACCATAAGAACATAATAAGAACATAAGAATTAGGAACAGGAGTAGGCCATCTAGCCCCTCGAGCCTGCTCCGCCATTCAATAAGATCATGGCTGATCTGGCCGTGGACTCAGCTCCACTTAACCGCCCGCTCCCCGTAACCCTTAATTCCCTTCTTGGTTAAAAATCTATCTATCTGTGACTTGAATACATTCAATGAGCTAGCCTCAACTGCTTCCTTGGGCAGAGAATTCCACAGATTCACAACCCTCTGGGAGAAGAAATTCCTTCTCAACTCGGTTTTAAATTGGCTCCCCCGTATTTTGAGGCTGTGCCCCCTAGTTCTAGTCTCCCCTACCAGTGGAAACAGCCTCTCTGCCTCTATCTTGTCTATCCCTTTCATTATTTTAAATGTTTCTATAAGATCACCCCTCATCCTTCTGAACTCCAACGAGTAAAGACCCAGTCTACTCAATCTATCATCATAAGGTAACCCCCTCATCTCCGGAATCAGCCTAGTGAATCATCTCTGTACCCCCTCCAAAGCTAGTATATCCTTCCTTAAGTAAGGTGACCAAAACTGCACGCAGTACTCCAGGTGCGGCCTTACCAATACCCTGTACGGTTGCAGCAGGACCTCCCTGCTTTTGTACTCCATCCCTCTCGCAATGAAGGCCAACATTCCATTCACCTTCTCACCCAAGATTGAAATGACCTGCCAAGGGTCAACCAGACAGAGCCCACATAGAACTAAGCCCACAGCACAGTCAATGCAGAGGCGATTTGCACTAAAGGCTCAGGGGGGAGTGATGTCATGTATCCTACATGGCTACTGTTTGTACTATCACAAGGTGTGCCACCAGAGGGCACAGCAGTGGGAGACTTGGATGTTACCTTTACAGGTGTGCCTGGCCTAGTATAAAAGGCACCAGGTGTGATCCTCACTCTGGCGTTAACAAATAAAGGACTAAGGTCACTACAGTTCAAGTATAACACATTGCCTCGTGGAGTCATTACTCGAGCATCTAAGGACACAACAGTTTTCTTTGGGAAAAACTGATTCACTAAAATAGTTTCTAGCCTGGCTTTCTAAATGTAAAATTTTGCAGTTCATGTAACTATATAAGAATTAGACTTTGCCATCCCCTCGTTTTATCAACTTGTCAGTATTTGTCCTCATAACATCATCAGAATGACAACACATTATTTACTGTTAGGTTATTCATATATGTGTGCCAAACAAACCATTTTTAATAGTTTTTTTTATATGTCATTATATTTTATAGTTTATTATTGTCGATATGTATGTAAGATTTTCATTTATTTTTAGAATTGGCATCAATCTGTTTCCGAAATTGTTTTTAAGACGTTGAGCCTAGTGTAATGATTATTCAGCATGTCGAAGGAGGATGGCAAAAACTAAAGGAGGCCGAACAGAAAACAAAGCGAAGAAGCAGTGCTGAAAGGAACTCCCTCTCTCTTAACTTTTTTTGCTCCCACTAAATCTAATGAGGATATTGAAGCGACGACCAGCAGAAGTAAACCTGCTGCACCTGATGAAAAGGACCTGCCTCATGTATCTTGGCTACATGAACATGCAGATGAAGTTGTTTCACCCCAATCCTCTGAAGATGAGACAGTATCCTTCTCTAATGACCCAGCCAAATGGGACATCACTTCAAAGGACCTCATTGAATATTGGACTGAGAAGAATGCCAGAACTTGGATTCTGATTTTGTAGTTACAAAACGTGAGTATACCAACAGAATCGATATCTGACCAAATCAATGTTTGAATATGTGAAGCCCAACAGACTGGCAAATGCGAATGGCTCATTTATTCACCTTCTACAAAAGAAGTGTTTTTATTGCTGCTTGTTTTCTGAAGGAAAAAAGTGTGTCATGTTCTGTGACGACTTCAATGATTGGAAGAATATTGCATACATAGATAATCATGCAATAAGTGAGCAGCATATATTGTCAGTGGGTATATATCGTGTCCGAAAGAAAGTCAGCAACAGAATTGATTCTCAAGTGGAAAAACAGTTTTTGGGAAGCTCGATCGCATTGGAAGAATGTCCTGAGACGCATAATTGAAAACAATGTTTTCCTTGCTGGGCATGATCTGCCATTCCACAGCTCTGGTGGGACTATTGGATCAAAACATAATGGCAACTATCTTGGCATTCTGGAATTGATTGCTAAATTCAACCCTTTCTTGGCTCAGTACATCAATGAGCATGGAAATCGTGGAAAAGGCCATACATCATATTTATCAAAGACAATTTCTGATGAATTAAGAATTGTCTGCTGACAAAGACGACCCTATCAGCAATTGTTGATGAGATCAAGGCTGCAGGGTACTTTTCAGTGTCTGTAGACTCAACACCAGATGTGTCACACACAGATCAGCTCTCAGTCATTTTGCATTATGTGCTACCCTGTGGACCAGTGGAACGTTTCATGACCTTCATAAACATCACTAGCCTCACAGGGGAGAAGCTTGCCTCATACCTACTTGACTTTCTCAACAAAAATGGTATTGACTTCAGTCTTTGTCGTGGCCAAAGCTACGATAATGCTTTGGTTGATTACATACCATGCACAGCACACTCACTAAATATTGTTGGCCAGTCTGCTGTGGGCTGTTGCGTTGAAGCAATTTCATTTATTGGATTTGTTCAAGAATTATATAATTTTTTTCACTGCATCAGCCAGATGTTGGAAGATTCTTACAGATTCACTACTAAAGGGGTGTCTAGTGCCCAAATCACTCTCCGGGACACGGTGGAGTGCCAACGCTGAAGCTGTGACGGCACTCATTCTGGGATATGAAACATCCTCGAGTCCCTAGAGAGAATCAAAGATGATGAATCTCAAAAGCCAACAACAAGAAAAGATGCAAAGATAATGAGTGATGCAATGCATAACTTGGAGACTGGTATTTTGTGTGAAGTCTGGAGTGTTATACTTTAACCATTCAACAGATGCACTCTAATTTTGCAAAGTGCCCAAACTGACCTTTCCACTGCTGTAAACTTACTGAGGAGTCTTGGAATTGTTCTTCAACAAATCCGGGGCAGTTTTGATGAGTACTAGGCTCAGGGAGTTGCAAGGACGGCAAACCAGGAGTATAAATCAGCCAAATGCCGCAAAAGACAAAAGACATGTGATGACGTAACTTCACACACATTCAATGACAATGAAGCCTTCAGAGTTAATACATTCCTCACAATCATTGACAAACTGAAAAGTGCATTGGAATATTGAATCAATTACAGAATCATAGAATCACAGAAGTTTACAGCAATCCGCGCTCCACTTCCTGTGAGGGGCAGTCAACCAAATTTCACTTCTGGGGCGCGATTTCAGCGGCAGGCACAGAATGTCTGGCCCCAGAGAGGTTACTGCCCGCAACTGGGGCAATAGCCAATTGCAACCCCCATAGATTTACATAGTGTAAAAAGCCTGAAGGATGTTTTTAAGTTTATAAGAAATTGTGTGTATTGTAATGTATTTGCTTCATGGGTTCTTTGCTTAAGAATTCATAGCAACACATTGCTATTAAGAACTAGTTAGTTTATTAGCAAAGGTTTAACAATCACACTGCACATTACCAGTTCATCCACAAGGCTCACAACCACCTGCCTCATCGTGAATCCCCTGAACCCAACTGGCTGGGGTTTTATTGAGTCTTGTGAACATCACGTGACTAGCTAAGCCACTCACAACTCAACTGCTCTACAAACCTGTGAGCACACACATGTTATCACTGTATTGCAGACAAATAATTAAGCAGACTTTCTGGCAATATAAAGTTAACAACTGCCAAAACTGTCCATATTGAAAAAATCTCAAGTGTGAATTTTTCAGTTACAAGCTGTGTCTATCACATGGGCCACAGGAGCAGCCACGTTGAATTAATAGATTCTTCCCCAATCTTCTTTTTCTCTTTATTTCTGTCCTATTTTCTATTTTAAATATGCTCGCTACACAACCAACCTGACTGAGATTTCAAGCATTTTCTCTAGACCCTTTAGGTTTAATAGTGACCTTGTACTATCACTATAGCCCCACTTCATTAGCTCTCTCTTGACAAGATAAATGCTGGAAATTACTGGTACGGTCTCTATACATGGAAATTGCAATCCTCAGATAAGAAGGATGGAGATTGCAATTCTCCAGTTGAGATTCCTGCTAAATGTGGAAGAGTTGATAAGCCGACTAACATAAAAAGTAGGCTCATTTATTTAAGAATGTGGCGGGGCACTTTCATTCATCAGCAGTAAACTGCAGATTAAGGCAGGAGGATAGTACAAGCTTTTAATACAATGAAGGGACTGAAGAACCAGTGAAAATGATTATGAGCTGAAGAAGCAGTGAAATTAAAGAATGCCTAGAAACTCGTGGCCGCCATGAAAGTTGCCAGTATCACCGCGGCCCCGGGTTAACGGCCGCTGAAAATAGTCGCGCCGGTAGGAGAGAAAAATTTGTGCTGGGGTCTAAAGATTTTTAGCCCTGTGCTAAACTTGCCGTGTAACGCCATCCTGGTGGTGTTTGTGCAAGCATCAGAGACGAAGTTGCCGTCCAGAAGCGACGTTCCATCTTCCAACAGCCTCTGGAAGTGAGGCAGTGAGTTCACTAGGTACTGTGGGAAATTGAAAGGGCAATACCTTCTGAACTGATAAAAATAATAATGAAGTAAAAAATGCAGGTTTCAGCCCTTACTGCCTTTTTTTTTAAATTAAAATTAAAAAGTCCCATATGGCAGTCTTCAGATCTTAAAGCTGAATTCCCTTCCACACCTCAAAAAATGGGAAAAGTGTTTCAGCACGAGACAAATGGCTCAGCAAGCCAGGACGGGGCACCCAGAATCTCACACACAGCACTCCAACTTTATGCAGGGGGTCAACACTGCAAGAGACGTCCTCTACCACAGGGGCCAGGAGGCCCTCCAGAAAGAAGCATGGGGGAGTACATCACCGAGGCCGTCACTGCCAGTAGTGTCACCCCAGCACCAAGCTCCAGTGGCCACAGAAGATACGTGACCTCAGATCACTGGTCAAGGTCAGTGAATGCATCTTCAAAAGCTGTCTCCGACCAACTAATTCACTAGCCTCACACACTGCTCAATGCACGACTCCTCCCCCTAATCACTCACCTACCAACAATCTGAACTAATCACGAGGCACATCTCCCATTACAAGTTTCACCTCACCCCCTTGGAGGACATGGTGTAGGCCATTCTTGGCAGGGGAATGGCTAAGCCACTGGCCAGCTGCGGGGCAGATAGGATTCAAGATGCTGGTATCCTCATATGTTATCCTCCTTCTCTTGCTTTCCCACCCACCCCTCACCACAACTCCACCATTGTGCTTTCCTCATTTCACACACCGAAGAAATGCAGCCTGCCCGGCCAGTGGTTGACCAAAAAGAGGGAATGGAGAGTGAAGAAAAGAAGACCGTCACTTGATCTCACACTCCCAGCCACCAGCTCCTCAAGTTCGACTAGCAAGGCCATTTGCAGTGTCCACCACTGAAAGTCAGCAGCCTTCCTCCAGCCATGCTGCAGCCACTTGGGTAGCACTGCGTGACATCAGTAGGATAGGTAAAGGTACACACAAGACAGTCACTAAGGGAATGCATAAGAGTGATGAGTTGATTTGTTGATGTCATATTGGATGGATAGATGTATAAAGTTAAATTGAAAATTTTGCTTTGTGATGGCTTTTATTTCAGCATTGTGGCCAAGAGAATGCTGTCGTGGTCAGTAACAGAGGGAAGGTAAGGTGTGGGACTAACACTGAAAGGAGAATTGGAGTTGTGGTCACTGGGACTGCTGGCGGATCATTCCATCCCGGATATCCTGGACAGAAAGGGGCTGTTGCATCCTTCCTTCTGCAGAATCTTACTGATCTGGAGCAGAAAGTGCTGGAGACCATTGGGCCTCAGATCATGGAGGCCACGGCAACCGGTGAGGTTGAAGCCCTTCAGGACAATAACCACGCTCATACCTAATCCTTCTTCTCACATCCCACATCCCCCTCAGCCCACAATATCTTCTCATTTTCAAGCTACTGATGCTGTATACATGCATTTCTGGCTTCCCCACCCCTTCCCCTCACCAATCAAAAACAAGCACCTGAGCAGCCTGTCACTGAGGCGATGCAGGAGAGCGAGGGGAGAGAAGAAGAAGAAGACACAGTGTCACTGCATCTGTCACTTGCAGACCGAAGTTCAGAAACTGGCACTGTGCTTACTTTAGAGGCTAGTGTAAAAGCGGGATCTGCACAGGGTGAGGGACAGGGCATGAGTGGGCTGCCGCAAGGCCAAGGGGGAAAGGTAGCTCGGGGACCAGCACCCCGGAGGGCAAGTTCGCGCACAAGTTCTGCTGCTCAGGACTCAGATAAGGACCTCGATGGGAGGGCCTTCAGAAGCTTCAGAAGGAGGGTGATGGGCATGAACATCAAATTGGCAGGTCTAATGGCAAGCCTGCCGGAAAGCCTCTTGGCAATGCCAAGAAGCATGGAGGAGTCGCCCACCAAAATTGAATGGGCTCGGCGCAGAACTTGGAGCCCAGGATTTCTAGGCTGGAAATGATGGAAAACTCCCGAAGAGACCATGTCGACTCAGACAGGATGGGTGATGTCGCGACTGCCATTGCAGCACAAGCAGAAGCGACCCAACGTTTTAGTGCTGCAGCGGAAGCGCAGACCGGTCTCATGAACTCTCAGCTTGATGTCACCCAAGCTCAGACAGCCGCTATCATGGCTGGGTTTACTAGTGTCTTGCAGCAATCTGTGCTCCAACAGATAGTTAGGAATGCTGAGGCACTGCCCCCGGGGAGTGGCAGTGGGTGAGTGGAGCAGGACACTGCTGTCCTCTCTCAGGATAACAGCATTCCTCTTACACCACTGCCACTCCGCCATTGCCCTTGCCGCTGACTGTCAGCCAGCCAGCCCAGACTGCTGCCGCCCATGCCGAGGTGGTGCAGTCGACAGCCAGATCCCGCATTGGTCTCATCAGTCATCTTACATCTCATTTTAGTGTGGAAGCAAATCATCCTCGACTCCAGGGGACTGCCTAAGAAGAAGAAGAAGAAGAAGAAGAGACAAAAGGATACAAAGAAAGTAATAACAGCTGCAAAAAGGGAATATGAGAAAAAACTTGTGAGGGATATCAAGGACATTAAAGGATTTTACAAGTATATTAAGAGAAAGAGGGTGTCTAAGAGTAATGTTGGCCCCTTAAAGACAGACGCAGGTGAAACTGCGATATTGTAATTGAAAATCAGGAAATGACAGACTTACTAATTACTTTGTATCCGTCTTCACAATAGAGGATGAGGATACAGTATCAGAGCTTTGAGGAAAAGTAAAAAATCAAGTGGAGGAACTTACTAGGTTTTAATAGGTTAAAAAATGGCACTGGAGAAAATAATGAGACTAAAGATAGACAAATCTCCAGGACCCAATGGTTTCCACCCATTAAAAGATGAAGGTGAGGAAATTGTAGATGCTCTAGTTATGATCTTCTAAAACTTGCTCGATTCGGGAATTGTTCCCTTGGATGGAAAATTGCCAATGTCATTCCACTAGTTAAGAAGGTTAAGAGAGATAAATTTGGAAATTATAGACCTATTAATCTAACATCTGTTGTGAGGAAGTTACTAGAATCTGTTATTAGGGACAGAGTGACTGAGCACTTGTACAAATATGAACTGATCAGAGAGCCAGCATGGATTAATAAAGGGTAAGACATGTCTAACGAACGTAGTTGGAATTTTTTGAGGAGGTAACTAAAGGTAGATAAGCAAGTGTCCATGGATGTTATTTTTATGGACTTCCAGATGGCTTTCGATTAAGGTTCCACATAAAACGTTGTTAATAAAAATGAAAGCACATGGAGTAGGGATAAGAGTTATGTATTCCAATTGGTAGGATGTAACTAGTTGTCCTCCAGGAATCTGTACTGGGCCCTTAGCTTTTCACTATAGTTATAAATGACTTGAATGAAGGAATAGGAACATAGGTACATGAGTAGACCATTTAGCCCCTCAAACCTGTTCTGCCATTCAATGAGATCATAGCTGATCTGTGACCTAACTCCACATACCCATCTTTGGCACATATCCCTTAATATCTTTGGTTAACAAAAAGCTATCAATCTCAGATTTAAAATTAACAATTGATCTAGCATCAATTGCCATTTGTGGAAGAGAATTCCAAACTTCTACCACGCTTTGTGTGTAGAAGTATTTCCTATTTCACTCCTGAAAGGTCTAGGTCTATTTTTTAGATGATGCCCCCAAGTCCTAGACTCCCCAACCAGTGGAAATAGTTTCTCTCTATCTACCCTATCTGTTCCCCTTAATATCTTGAAAACTTCGATCAAATCACCCCATAACCTACTAAATTCTAGGGAATACAACCCTAATTTATGTAATCTTTCCTCCTAATTTAACTCCTGAAGTCTGGGTATCATTCTGGTAAACCTTCACTGCACTCCCTCCAAGGACAATATATCCTTCCTAAGGTTAGGAATAGAGAGCCATATATCAACGTTTGCTAAGAACACTAAGTTAGTTGGCACAGTGAATAGTATAGATAGGAGCAAAAAGTTGCAAAGGGACATTGATAGATTAAGTGAGTGAGATTATGAAGGTGGAGTTTAATGTGACAAGTGTGAGGTCATCCACTTTGGACCTAAGAAAGATAGATCAGTGTATTTTCTAAATACTGAGATGCTAGGAATTGTGGAGGAGCAGAGAGGTTTAGGCACTAAAAGCTAGTGGACAGGTACAAAAAATCATTTTAAAATCTAATGGAATACAAAGGGGTAGAAGTTATATTGCATATCATTTAGAAGACTGTGTTCAGTTCTGGGTATGCACCTCAGGAAGGATATAATGGTTTTGGGGGGGGGGGGGGCGGGGGGCTGGTGCAACGTAGATTCATCAGAATGTTAATGGGGCTGAAAGGATTAAATTATGAGGACAGGTTGCATAGACTAGGCTTGAGTATAGAAGATTAAGGGGTGATCTAATTGAGGTGTTTAGGATGATTTATTGAGTTGATAAAGTAGATAGAGAGAAACAATTTCCTCTACTGGGGGAGTCCAGGACAAGGGGGCATAACCTTAAAATTAGAGCTAGGCCATTCAGGGGTGATGTCAGGAAGCACAAAGGGTAATGGAAGTCTGGATCTCTCTCACACAAAAAGCTATTGAGGCTGTATCAATTGAAAATTTCAAAACTGAGATTGATAGACTTTTATTAGACAACCAAGGCGGGTAAATGGAGTTGGGATACAGATCAGCCATGATCTAATTGAATGACAGAACAGGCTCGAGGGTCTGAATGGCCTGCTCCTGTTCCTATGTTCCTTATTCTCTGGCTAATAACCGCCCCCCAGACCTAGACAGGATGGCTCTATAATCATCTCTAAGAGGCAAGTGAAAATATTACTCGGTGACTTGCCTTTGATGTCATTTGCTACTCTATGGAGAAGTGATGCTCTCCAGCATCTGCTGATGGTCCAGCTGAGGAAAGGAATCTACTGCAAGACCACCACTCCATGTCAAAGCAAATTGGTACATTCAGTTGCTGCACTGTATTGTCTTCCAACGGTGAATGCTTATCCAGTACAAAGCTTTATATTGCTTTGCTCTGGATCCTATGTAGCTGAAATATGTGCTCCTCCCTCACTGCTTAGACACTTCATATTCTAAGCTGACACTTGCGTATATTACCGAGGGAGGGATTGCTGCATCATCAGAGGCACCATCTTTCGGATATTCAAGGTCTTATCTGCTTGTTCATGTGGATGTTAAAAATCCTATACCCTGTAGTACTATTCATAAAGGAGCAGGAAATTCTCTGGGTACGCTGGTCAATATTACTCACCCAACCAACATCACTAAAATCAGAGTAACTGCTCATTTATCTCAGTTGCTGTTTTAGGGATCTTGCTGTTTGCAAGTTCGCTGCTGCATTTGCCTATATTAATAATGGCTACACTTCAAAAATAAATATGTGATTGTGAAATACATTGGATGTCCTGAGGATGTGATAAGATTCTTCAGTCGTTTTGTTCAGCCCAGCTCACGCTTAAACATTTTTCCTGATCACAGACTTTCTATTAAATTCAGTCACTTTTTATCTATTTAAATAAAAAGCAAATTCAGATAATCATATTTCTCTGCACACTTAGGGAAATTACTTCTTAGTGGGCAGACTGGAGAAAAAAACATTTATTTCCCAAAAGCAAAAATAAAGGGAAAAGGGGATCAATAATAATTCGAGGAAGTGAAGCCAAGATGTGTACATGGCCCAGTTAATGGGATGGAAAGAGTTTAGTGGAGAGTTACTGTGCACTGAATGCAAATGTCTTGAATGTGGCCAGAGCTGTTCAGTAATGAATTTACATGCGCATTGGCAAAGCACAAGGATAGGCCAGCAGCAGTGAGTTTCTCCTTCAGCCCCGTCTTTTGTCCTTCACGAGCAGTACTGTAAATATGTCACACATGTAGGCTCGTACTGTTTATCTGGTACATAATGTGTGCTGATGGCGACAGCACTTTCTTTTTCCTAAACATCTTAAACCTGGAGCTTATAGAACTAAAAACATCAGGGGCAATTTAACAAGGAAGAACATAATGGGTTTATTTCACTTTCCCATGGGAATGTTACATTTTGAAATGTGCAGTTATATCCTGCCAAATGAGTGGTAATTGTTTTCAGACAGTACACTGTTCCATTGTTAATACAACAGCACAAGCTACATCGAGCCAATTTCAGACCCAGCACGAAGAACGCCTTTAAACCCCATATGCACTGATATATATGACAGTTTTCAAAATGTAATTTTTTTAAAAATGGCATTCTCTTAATTTAAAACAATAAGATTTGTGCAGCAGTTCAAAATGGTATTAGCAGGATGAAGCCAATGATAGATAGTTGGCTTCAATCACATTTATTGGGCAGTGAACTGACAAGCACACATCTCCTTCATGGAACATGCATTCCAATAAAGTGGGAATGAGCAAAGCTCTCGCAATGTTAAAGAGCCCTGTAAGAAGCTGCATTCATTATAATTTCATCGATGTGCTTTGCAGAACAGAAATGTAGCTGCTAAGGGTCAAGAGTCACATTAAAGAATTGGTGACGAAACAAACTGAGCAAAACGAGAAATGAATGAAAAAGACATGGGCGGATTGTTTCTTTTCATACTAGATTTTGCTGCTGTACCAAGGCATCATGCAACATTTTGTTTACTATGGCTATGGAAGCAGCAATGCTACGAAATGAGTCCCTTCCAGTGCACACCAGTCTCAGAAAGGATAAAAGCTATAGAACACTATTGCTAATATAGGGGAATATGTTCAAAGTTGTGTAAGTTCATTAGAATGAACTAGTAGTTGATAGACAATCAACAGTGAACTTTACATTTACAACAATGCACCCAGTATCATTGATCTGAAACATGCAAAAACGAATGTCAGGAGACCTAGAATTGCAGGGTTCCTGCTGTAGTGTCTCTAAGTAAAGAATGTGACATGTAGTAAATATGAAAAATTTGTTCCTTAATATTTTGTTGTTTCAATTCATTGATTTGCAGGCAAGCTGATAAACCCCTTCCGACTGACTGGCTGCTGCTGCTGATTGCTCTAGTAGGTCATCAATGGCCCCAACTAGATGAGTTCTAATGCTGTTAAATTAGAAAAAAAAAATCAGCATTCCAGCCCAAGTATTTAAGGAGTAATTGTACAATAATAACCTAGTGCAATGCTGTCAGATACATTAGCCACCAGCCACATATGGCAAATTAGGAATCCAGATTTGGTTCATTGCATTTTTGATTAGTAAATAAAAAATGAGTAATAGACACCATTGTTGGACATGTGATCTCAGTACACATGTTAGCATGGCGTAAGCATGTGTACTTTAACCTTTTTGTGCATTCCTTGGTACAAAGAAAATGAAAATCAGACTGTATGTATTTTTTGAATATTTTGCATGCTTTATTTCCTTGATTACATAGGATTACATAGGATATACAGCACAGAAACAGGCCATTCGGCCCAACCAGTCCATGCCGGCATTTATGCTCCACTCAAGCCTCCTCCTCTAACTCTATCCCTTGTCCCTCATATGCTTATCGAGCCTCCCTTAAAATGCATCTATACTATTTGCTTCAACTATTCCCTGTGGTAGCAAGTGTCACATTCTCACCACTCTCTGAGTAAAGAAGTTTCTTCTGAATTCCCTATTTGATTTCTTGGTGACTATCTTATATTGATGACCTCCATTTATGCTCTTCTTTACAAGTGGAAACACGCTTTATGTGTCTACTCTATCAAAACCTTTCATAATTTTAAAAACCTCTATTCGGTCACCCCTCAGCCTTCTTTTTTCAAGAGAAAAGAGATCCTTTCTTAATAGGTATACCCTTGCGTTTCTGGTATCATCCTAGTAAATCTTCTCTGCACCCTCTACAGTGCCGCTATATCCATTTTATAATATGGTGACCAGAATTGTACACAGTACTCCAACTGTGGTCTAACCAAGGTTTGATACTTATTGGGTACCTGCTAAAATACAGATGAAAGCGCATTACTTCAGCACCATGGAAACATCAGAAACATTATATGGAGTGGGGAACTATCAGCATGGTAGGCTCGACCAATCGGAATAACCGTTCCAGGCCAGCAGAAGAAAGCAAGTCCAACCAATAACAAGCAGCTTTAACAGGACATTTCATGGCAAAGGGGAAGCAACGTCCAATCACATTCTGGATGGAGAGCAGGGACATGTCCGGGGTGTCACAATGTGTAAGTCAACATTTTCAACAATCACTCTGGTGAAGTCAAAGCATCGCTCGCAACTGCTGGACAAAAATCTGGAGGCTGCACGAAGATGTGCTGATAAATTTATGCCTGAATTTGATGAAAGAGAAAAACTGCAAAGTTTTGCACTGAGCGATGGTAGATATTTGTTAAGTAAACATACACGTGAAGTACATTTATCTGTATTGTGTGTAAAGTGTTTTCCACTAAAATTAGTACATGTGGCTAAAACAGTGTTGCCACAACCATATCTGTGGCTAGTCACCGATTTCTATTGGACAACACTGACCAACATGGACTCAGAAGGAGAAGATGATGCCTGATCAACCTCCTTAACTTTTTTGAGGAAGTATTTTCCCAAGTGGACTGTGGAAAGTCCAATAATATAATGGAAGCAATTTTCAACTTCAGCACCTGGGTGGTAACCTGGCAGAATGGATCACCCGCCTGCTGTAGTATCCACCTGATTTTCATCCCTTTGATTTCAAGATGATGAAAATTGGACAGGTTCTACAATGGGTGGATGATTTGCTCTGCCACATTACCACCCAGGTGGTGAAATTGAAAATATACCCTCTGTGTACCTAGCCTTCAAAAAGTCTCATGAAGGATTATTAGCCAAACTCAAAGGTGTGGGGATGTAGGGATTCAGGGTATACCCTGGGAATGGATAAGAAACTCGTGAATGGTAGAAAGCCACAAATACTGGTTAGAAGAGCTAGGTTGGAGTGAAGGAGGAAGTACTGAAAGTCAATGCAAAGTGATCAGGTTTGCTGATAATACCAAACTGGGAGTTGCAGTGGTATCAGCTCAAATATTACAGAGGGAGTTGGACATTCTAACGAAAACTTCCGCTATTATGTTGGAATATCGCTGTTAATCGCCCCTCCCGAAAAAGTTAAGCCTTGTTGAAAGAGGTATAACTGGTTTTTTTTAATGGCATATTAACTGCTGAACAACTGTTCTGGCCCTAGAAAACAAATTTTATATTTGTGAAATGTTACATTTTTTCATTAATATAAGAATTACATGATTTTTAAAATAATATATTTTTTGAAAGTTTTTTTGTGGGGGACATTTCAGCTTCTAACTTAATCCTATGTGTATGTTCCAATCTTTATTTCACTCTCTGTAAAAGTTATAAAAAGCAAATTATAATATGTGCATTTTACTTCCTGGGTTGCTGTCTGGCAGAATTCTTCAATAAGGTTGCTTTGCCTGCTTGATGACATCATTGTTGCTGGACGCTGAAGATTTTCTTGATTTGGCGCCAGACTCAAACTAATGTCGGGAAAGCTGAAATTCATGCAACAGAGATCACTAGATCTTTGTGGGCAGCATTCTTCGAGGTCAACGGCGAGCACCGTCACTTCACTGCTGACCGCAAATTCTAAGCTTATGGGCAGATAAATAGCAGATGAAATTTAACGCAGACAAGTGCAATGAACTGCATATAGGATGGAAAAGTAAACAACATGCATACTCCATGAATGGTGTTGAAATAGCTACGGATAAAATTGAAGAGACCTAGGAGTCTTAATAGACACGATGCTGACCATGTCCAATCAATCCAAAGCAGTGTCTTCAATACAGCCAATAGAATGTTGAAGTACCTAATCAAAACAGTTGAATATAACTCAGAGGAGATCATGATCAAAACATACTGTGCTCTGGTCAGACCACACGTTGGTTACTGTGTCCAGTTCTTGTTATCGGAACACAAGAGAGACATTAAAGCACTGGAGGCAATGCAGAGAAGAGCCACGAGGTTATTCCCTGGTCTTGGGGTCTAGGATATGGGGAAAGACTGGAGAGACTCAGACTTTCCAGCCTGGAAAGGAGCTAGCTGAAAGATGATCTTAGATGTATACAAGATTGTAAATGGTACGGAAAAGGTGAATCCATGCTTGATTTAAATTAAATTATGGGAGTAGGATACAAGTTCAAAGTAATAAAAGGAGTGATAGCAGCAGGTTCTTCTTCAAGCGTTGCGTGGCCAACACTTGGAATGGACTTCTGGACATAGTGGTGAAAGTGAAACTCTGGATGCGGTTAAGAAACAGTAAAATCCAGTAAAGATGGGTGCTTTTGGATAATGAACTAATATGGGCTCGTAATGGTCTTCTGCAGTGATATTGTGAATGCTGGGAGTTCTACATGAGTGGAGAGCCTCCAGCATTATTGCTGACTACCCCATATACTGACAGTGTGGTGCGAGCGGAGGGGGTTGGGCACTGTTAAAGCATAAAATAGAGAAGTTACATATTATTAATCCTCTTGTTCCAAAAATTATTTTCACAAAAGTTTACTTTGTTCTCCTTGGCTCAACAACAGGAATTGAGGAAGGGCAACAACATTAAGTCAGATCACCAAAATATTATTCAGATCCTTACCCTCAAACTATAACTCTGTCTGCAATTCATCATATAACATTCATTTTATGAACATATAAGAAAGCATCTGAAAGGCAAAAGCAAATAAGACATTTATTCTATTCCTTCCACATATTGTATATATTATTTCTTCTTCGGCGGTCCCGTGTATCGAGGATGACTTGCTTCCATGGCAAAAAGGGATCAGTTCACAGATGTTTCAATGAAGGTCTTAATATTCCAGGTCCCGAACTACATCTTGAAGATGCCTGTGCGTGGATTTTTTTAACGTGTGGTTGCCGTTGCACACCAGCCACCACATGGGCTTGACAGAACTAGGTTTTGATCCAGTGGCAAGGATTAACCAAGTCGGCTGGAGACCAGCTCTGCTGCACGGACCTAGTGCGCATACATATCGCAGTGTGGGCTGGCCTGTGCTGTCCCTGGGCCCTCACCTCTTCTGGGCCCCGAACTCACGCCTCTCCTGGACCCCGATCACGTCGCTCTGCAATCTCTTGCCGCTCCTTCGCCCCGACCTCGCCACTCCTGCTATGCCTGCCTACACTCCAATCACCAATCTGGGTTATGGTGTTGTCCAATCCAGTCACCCTCTTCACTGCCGTCGCCCTCCTGCACCAGCTCGCGTTGCTCCCTGGAGTGGTATGCTCCTTTTAAGGCCCCGACCTGCCGCTGATGGTTCTTCGCAGGTCGGGCCCACGCTGGATGTTTATATATTTACCTACAAGGTGACAACAAACAAGACCACCTCCACTCACTTTCAACCTCTTTGCACAGTACCAGCCCTACCACCCAAACTACAATTCTGAAAAATATCAACAACACTAACCTTTCAGGTTTGCAGTTTCCTTCTGCCTGCTCTCTGGTTCCTGATCTCCCGGTCACACACCACTGGTTCCTAGTCTCCCGGTTACACACTTCTGGCTCCTGGTCTCCTGCTCGGACCACTCTGGTTCCTGTTCTCTCTTAACTAATGCCCCCATCCTCAGTTTTGTTGGTACAACGCATTGAAATCACATTTTTCAGATGTGATAAAATTAGCGCACCCAGGAAATTGAACCCAATAACATCTTTATGGAAGAGAACAACGACACTTCTGCTCTGTACAAACTTCCCCTGTATATGATGCATGCTATCTGTCCTTTCATGAGTGACCACTGGATCTGCTTAAACTTGTGCATACTGAATGTTCTTTATATACTTCCAAGCACTGTGATGTTCAACAATGGGCTATTGCTCAAATAAGGGTCAGGATTTACCACTTTAACTGCAGCATTCTATTCTGTATACAATATTCTTTTTGATGTCTAAATATTTAAAAATGTAAATATTGAGTCCACTAACAAAAATACAGTAGCTTGAATTAATATAGAATAATTGCATAGATTTTTTGCCACTGTCTAAGAGGCGGGGAGGGGGGAAGGGTGTGTGTGTTGTGGGGGTGTAAGACACGTGTACTCAAGAGCAAAAACAGAATGCAACATCTTGAAGCTCAAACTAATGAACCTCTTTAAAATTATGCAAAAATTTAAATATCACAACCCACTGTTTGGCATGTTTCCAAGACATAGTTAAAAACTTACAAGTACGCCTTTGTTTAAAATGTATTGACAACGAGACACTGTAGCTTTCATTTGCAGGGGTCTGTGAATAAACCCAAATTTGTAACTCGGTTATATTTTTAAACTTTGTGGAAGTCCTCAAAAATGTTTGTGAAGTCCACGTGCTAGTTGAATATTGAACAGCATACAAACATAGAAACATAGAAAATAGGTGCAGGAGTAGGCCATTCGGCCCTTCGAGCCTGCACCACCATTCAATATGATCATGGCTGATCATTCCCTCAGTACCCCTTTCCTGCTTTCTCGCCATACATCTTAATCCCTTTAGCCGTAAGGGCCATATCTAACTCCCTCTAGAATATATCCAATGAACTGGCATCAACGACTCTCTACGGCAAGGAATTCCACAGGTTAACAACTCTCTGAGTGAAGAAGTTTCTCGTCATCTCGATCCTAAATGGCCTACCCCTTATCCTAAGACTGTGTCCCCTGGTTCTGGACTTCCCCAACATCGGGAACATTCTTCCCGCATCTAACCTGTCTCGTTCCGTCAGAATTTTATGCGTTTCTATGAGATCCCCTCTCATGCTTCTAAACTCCAGTGTATAACGGCCCAGTTGATCCAGTCTCTCCTCATATGTCAGTCCAGCCATCCTTGGAATCAGTCTGGTGAACCTTCGCTGCACTCCCTCAATAGCAAGAATGTCCTTCCTCAGATTAGGAGACCAAAACTGAACACAATATTCCAGGTGAGGCCTCACCAAGGCCCTGTACAACTGCAGTAAGACCTCCCTGTTCCTATATCCAAATCCCCTAGCTATGAAGGCCAACATGCCATTTGCCTTCTTCACCGCCTGCTGTACCTGCATGCCAACTTTCAATGACTGATGAACCATGACACCCAGGTCTCGTTGCACCTCCCCTTTTCCTAATCTGCCACCATTCCGATAATATTCTGCCTTCGTGTTTTTGCCACCAAAGTGGATAACCTCACATTTATCCACATTATACTGCATCTGCCATGCATTTGCCCACTCACCTAACCTATCCAAATCACCCTGCAGCCTCTTAGCATCCTCCTCACAGCTCACAACGCCACCCAGTTTAGTATCATCTGCAAACTTGGAGATATTACACTCAATTCTTTCATTCAAATCATTAATGTATATTGTAAAGAGTTGGGGTTCCAGCACTGAGCCCTGCAACACTCCACTAGTCACTGGTAGATTGGTGAGGACGAGGTCAAGTATGTTTTTCCCTCGTGCTGGTTCTCTCATTACCTGATGCAGGCCTAGTCTGCCTACTATGTCCTTCAGGACTCTGCCAGCTCGGTCAGTAGTGGTGCTACCAAGCCATATTGAAGTCCTCCACCCAGATTACATTCTGCGCCCTCTGTGCTTCTTCCAAGTGGTGTTCAACATGGAGGAGTACTGATTCATTAGCTGAGGGAGGGCGGTAGGTGGTAATCAGCAGGAGGTTTCCTTGCCCATGCTTGACCTGAAGCCATGAGACTTCATGGGTTCCAGAGTCAAAGTTGAGGACTCCCAGAGCTACTCCCTCCCAACTGTGCCGCCACCTCGGGTGGGTCTGTCCTGCTGGTGGGATAGACATACCCAGAAATGGTGATGGCGAGTCTGGGACATTGGCTGAAAGTTATGATTCGGTGAGTATGACTATGTCAGGCTGTTGGTTGACTAGTCTGTGGGACAGCTCTCCTTTTTGGCACTAGTCCCCAGATGTTGGTGAGGAGGACATTGTAGGGTTGACTGGGCTGGTTATGCAATTGTCGTGTCCAAAGCCAGTGCTGAGGTCGATGACGGGTGGTCCATCCGGTTTCATTCTTATTATTGTTTCTTGTAGCGGTTTGATACAACTGAGTAGCTTGCTAAGCCACTTCAGAGGACAGTTAAGAGTCAACCACTTTGTTGTGGGTCTGGAGTCGCATATAAGCCAGACCAGGTAAGGACAGATGATTTCTTTCCCTAGAGGACAGTAGTGAACTCGATGGGTTTTTATAACAATCCGGTGGCTTCATAGTCACCATTACTGACATTACATTATAACACTTCATAAGTACTTCATTGGCTGTAAAGCGGTTTGGAACATCCTGAGCTGATGAAAGGCCTATATAAATGCAAGTTCTTTTTTACTGCCAAATAGCATCTGTGCATCAGTGTCAACTCCCCACTATGAAACACCTCAGAAGAGAGACCAAGCAGACAACCCGATCCTGGTTATTGTTGAGCAAGCAAGTTGTAATTAATTATATAGATACAACGTCCTGAATCCGGAATTCCGAAAACCGGAATTGTCCGAAAACCGGTCATTTTGAAGATG
Organism: Pristiophorus japonicus; assembly: GCF_044704955.1. Classification (NCBI taxonomy): domain Eukaryota; kingdom Metazoa; phylum Chordata; class Chondrichthyes; family Pristiophoridae; genus Pristiophorus; species Pristiophorus japonicus. The sequence continues at coordinate 284,116,907 of NC_091978.1, forward strand.
GCGACATCGGGCAGCGAGGGACAAGGAAACCGGTAAAAAAATGCAGCGCTGGCGGGCGACAAGGAGTGGAGGATCTTTGGGCAGCGAAGAGCGGAGGATCGGCGGGTGGTGAGGAGTGGAGGATCTTCAGGCGGTGAGGAGCGGAGGGAATCGGCGGGTGGTGAGGAGCGGAGGATCGGCGGTCGGCGAGAGGCGGAGGGAATCGGCGACCGGCGAGGAGCGAAGGATCTTTGGGCAGCGAGGAGCGGAGGGAATCGGCAGGCGGCGAGGAGTGGAGGATCGGCAGGTGGCGAGGAGTGGAGGATCGGCGGGTGGCGAGGAGTGGAGGATCGGCAGGCGGCGAGGAGTGGAGGATCGGCGGGTGGCGAGGAGTGGAGGATCGGCGGGTGGCGAGGAGTGGAGGATCGGCGGGTGGCGAGGAGTGGAGGATCGGCGGGTGGCGAGGAGTGGAGGATCGGCGGGTGGCGAGGAGTGGAGGATCGGCGGGTGGCGAGGAGTGGAGGATCGGCGACCGGCGAGGAGCGAAGGATCTTCGGGCAGCGAGGAGCGGAGGGAATCGGCAGGCGGCGAGGAGTGGAGGATCGGCGGGTGGCGAGGAGTGGAGGATCGGCGGGTGGCGAGGAGTGCCAACAGCGAGGTCCAAAATCCGGCAAAACTCAAAAACCAGCATGAACTCGGTCCCGAGGTTGCTGGATTTCAGGCATTGTACCTGTATTTGGTTCTGTAGGCCACAAAATATTAAAGATGATTATTGGTTTCCAGCTACATACTTGTACGTGAACTCACAATTTAGTGTGGCAAGCAAAGAAGCCAAATAAAGTGATCAAAGAAAAACATGCAAAGTCTGTGGAGAGATTCAAGTGGGGAACTGAGATGGTTGTAATGATTTACAGATCTGGAATTTCTGGCCTTTGGAAAAACAAACCTCATTTAAACTCAACATAGAATTGCACAAAAGCTTATATCAATGATTATAATGATGTGCTGGGATATTATCCTTAACCCAGATTTTGAACAAGCAGCAATTTATCAGTCTGCATACAGGGGCACTAATGTCTGCTTCGGTGAAATGTACTATTTTCTGCAAAATACCATTCAAATGTAGTCTTTTACCAGCACATTTTATATTAATGTTGATTGAAATAGCAGTGATATATACCATTAAAAATCACTGGCAGAGCCATTTGTTAAGGTATAGGGTGCAGCATGTGGCCCGATCAAACTCTTAATCACAAACATGTTGCTGCATGCAAAATAATCTATAACATTACTCCTGGTTATAAGTGACACGCCCTGAACCTCAAAATTTATAATTTAGAATACTTTTAAAAATAAAGAACGACCTCTATGGATGTAACTTATTTTTTGGGCTGGGGAGGGAGGGAAAAAAAGATACGACTGACACAAATGGCAAATTCAAGCCAGACAGGAGAGCCCCTTTATGCACCTGCTCTCTACAGTCCTCCCATCATTGAACTATGGTGTCAACTTTGTTATGAATTGATTTTACCTCCCAAATGTATTGATCTTGTTCAATCAACTTGTTTTACACATATAACTGTTCTTTTAAAAGTTCTGGCATGTTTAAACTAGTTCTAAACTAATGCCACATTTTGACATTTGTGGTTATCTGGAGAACATAAGTATAGATGTTCTTGCCGAATGAATGCACGTCTTCCAGATACATTATTTACAGGCATTTGATTCTATCATGTAATTAAGAAGTCAATTATGGCTTGAAATTGATTTATGTTGGCTAATCTTCCCACTCTCGTGTCGAGCTAGTGAATAATCCAGCCCATGCTATCTCTCAGAGATTCAAATATTAGATGCAGAGCATTTAGATGATAAACTGACTTTCAGAAAACCAAAGTGATCTTTAACCATAAGAGCACGTATCATGCACAAGTTTTCCTTAAAGCTGTCAAGACAATCCACAATTTGTCAGCAATAAGATAATGAGTGATTATAGAGTTTACATGCAGAATAATAATACAGTGCAATAATCCCACTTATAATCAATAACAAACCAAACCATAACTGTGGTAGGCCATTTAGTCTGCATAATTGTGGGCATGCTCTCCTCCTTCCATTTGAGAGTGATGAGGTCATGCATTTGTGCCAATAATGCTTCTCCGCCATACTTTAGTGCCTCAGCGGGGATTCCATCCGCTCCTGTTGCCTTGTTGTTCTTGAGCTGGCGGATGGCCTTTACTACCTTCTGTAGGACTGGGGTTTTGCTGAGATCTCAGAGGTGCAGTAACCGTGACCATCTTTAAAAAAGGGGACAAGTCTGACTGCGCCAACTACAGAGGAATCTCCCTGATATCAGCCACTGGGAAAGTCATTCTTAGAATCCTCAACCGTCTTCTCCCTGTGGCTGAGAAGCTCCTCCCGGAGTCACAGTGCGGATTTCGTCCACTACGGGGTACAACGGACATGATCTTTACAGTGCAACAACTGCAAGAAAAATGAAGGGAACAGCACCAACCCTTGTACATGGCCTTCTTTGATCGTACAAAGGCCTTTGACACTGTCAACCGTGAGGGACTATGGAGCATCCGTTTCAGCTGCCCCCAAAAGTTTGTCGCCATCCTCCGCCTGCTCCTCGACGACATGCAAGCCGTGATCCTGACCAATGGACCCAATCCACGTCCAGACTGGGGTCAAGCAGGGCTGCATCATCACGCCGACCCTCTTCTCGATCTTCCTCGCTGCAATGCTCCATCTCACACTCGACAAGCTCCCCGCTGGAGTGGAACTAAATTACAGAACCAGTGGGAACCTGTTCAACCTTCGTCGTCTCCAGGCCAGATCCAAGACCGTCCTAACCTCTGTCGTCGAACTACAGTACGCGGATGACGCTGGCATTAGTGCGCATTCAGAGACTGAACTCCAAGTCATAGTCAACATCTTCACTGAAGCGTACGAAAGCATGGGCCTTACACTAAACATCCGTAAGATAAATGTCCTGCACCAACCAGACACTGACACACAGCATTGCCCCCCAGTCATCAAGATCCACGGCACAGCCCTGGACAAGTGTGAACCACTTTCCATACCTCGGGAGCCTATTATCAGCAAGGGCAGACATCGACGATGAGGTTCAACACCGCCTCCAGTGCGCCAGCACAGCCTTCGGCCGCCTGAGGAAGAGAGTGTTCGAAGATCAGGCCTCAAATCTGGCACCAACGATGTCTCTGCAGGAGCCTGCAAATCCCCTGGGAGGACAGACGCACCAACATTAGCGTCCTCGATCAGGCCAACATCCCCAGCATTGAAGCATTGACCATACTTGACCAGCTCCGTTGGGCAGGCCACATTGTTCGCATGCCTGACACAGGACTCCCAAAGCAAGCACGCTACTAGGAACTCTTACATGGCAAATGAGCCCCAGGTGGGCAGAGGAAACGTTTCAACACCCTCAAAGCCTCCTTGATAAAACGCAACATCCCCACCGACATCTGGGAGTCCCTGGCCAAAGACCGCCCTAAGTGGAGGAAGAGCATCGGGAGGGCACTGAGCACCTCGAGTCTCGTCACCGAGAGCATGCAGAAAACAAGCGCAGGCAGTGGAAGGAGCGTGCGGCAAACCTGTCCCACCCACCCTTTCCTTCAACCACTGTCTGTCCCACTTGTGACAGAGACTATAATTCCTGTATTGGACTGTTCAGTCCCTAAGAACTCACTTTTAGAGTGGAAGCAAGACTTCTTCGATTTCGAGGGACTACATATGATGATGCCTATCATAATTGTGGGCTGTTGAGTGTAGAGTTCTTGATGTACATCTGTTAACAGCAGATGAAAGCTATTCCTGTTACGTGCAAGCTTTATTTGGATTTTTTTTTGGTGAGCTTGTATCAGGAATAGATCCCATTAGAAAATTAACTTTCTACTGCTAGTAATTGTTCCCAGAAGTGGTAGACTAGGTAGGTTGCTTCTAGACAACTGTGGAGCAGTATGTGAAACACAGCACTGTAACATTCTAAAACTACAGAAAAATACGTGAGACAGGTTAGTGGCCAGGCACATTGATGATCTAACTTTCGTCTCATTACAGTCCGTGCAAATCGTTGCTTTGAAAAGAATCCTTCTTGGATGGATATAGGTTGATGTATTACAACAACAACTTGAACTTATATAGCGCTTTAACATAGTACACCTTCCCAAGGCACTTATCACCCATAACCCTGCAGTTGTTCGGTTGCTTTTTAAACAGAGTCCTCTATAACACACCATTCTTCACATTGTCAGAATTTCTTTCTTTGTTATTATGACTCACTGAAAATGTACATCGGAACAGTAGATGCTATATGAAAAAATAATTAACAATGCTCTATTGTTGCAGATAGCACTTATTTTACAACAGGACTTACAGCCCTTGGCCTCGAAATTCCACGCCATTTGTGGCGGTTCTCCAGCATAAAATCAGAGCAAGTACTTTTTCTGGTCAGCAAATTGGGGCGGAAGCTGATCCGCCCTATTTCCTAGCATGATTTGGTCCTTCGCACGATCCACCAGCCAAGTCCCCATGCATCTAATTAAAGTACATGTAAATGAGGGCCAATGCACTGGCATCCTGAATGTCAAGTTTTTACACTCACAGTACACGTGGGGTAACTCAGAATGAGAAATATACAATGGAGATGTTCCCAGAATTAGCTGACACTGGTGGAAGTGAGAGGATTTTGAGCCTGAAATCTGCTGGAAATAGCGATGGCTGCACCTGGGCATGACATTTTTTTGCGATTTTTTTCATTTGGCATTTGGCATTCGGACAGTGTTGGACCTGATTCTGACTGTCACCCCCACAGTGAGAGCTTTTCAGGAGCAGGTGTGGCAATCCCTATAGGTATCATGGATGAGGAGGAGCAAGGAGTGGATGAAGGAAAGGGGAGTCAGGCACTATTTAAAGAGAATGCACCCCACAACATATTCCTCACCGCCCCCACCCAAAAGAATTTACAGGAGATACAGGTTCTATTAAAACCTCAGTGAGGAGATGTGGCCCTCATGACTAAAGGGATCAAGGGGTATGGAGAGAAAACAGGAATGGGCTACTGAAATGCATGATCAGCCATGATCATATTGAATGGTGGTACAGGCTCGAAGGGCCGAATGGCCTACTTCTGCACCTATTTTTTATGTTTCTATGTGTATCAGAAGAGTGCGCTTTAACAAAGAGGTAATAGGGGAGCGGTGACAGAAAATGCATGAGGATCTGCAGCCATGGCCAACTGCCTGCAGAACTCTGCCTGTGAAGGTTATGACAGGACTCGACCTTTATGGGGTGATTCCAGGCAACCATGGCGTGATCTCTGTAGTATCAGCCATGGTGCCTTTCGGGAATGCATTCGCCATGTAACTGATGTACTTTCCTGCAGAGATGAGGAATTCATTCAATTTGGTGTCACAGCAAGGCAGCAGCAAAATAAAGCCAACCAGTATTATTGAGTTTCTGGCTTTCCCAAGGTCTGGCGAGCAAAGGATAGCACTCGCAGAAAGGGATTACACTTCTGGAATGTCCAGATTGCGTGTGATAACATGCACAGAATCCTGCATGTCAATATGAAATTAGTTGGAAAGCTCATAATGCATTCATCCTTTAGAATTCGGCCTTCCCTGAGCTCTTCAAAGAAAAAAATTACATGAAAGGATGTCTTGGAACCAAAACTGATCCTCTTTTCCCTTGGATAGAAAACCCGCTAAGATTTGTGTGGACAGTAGCAAAGGAACAATACAATGAGGTAAACACTTCGACCAGGACACGGTAATATTGGTGAGCATTACCCTCTTGGGATTATGGAGACAGAGGAAACTGAGGAAACTTGCAGCTCTGTGCTGCTTCACAGTGATGACATGGTGACTGTCCAGGCATGCTCTCATTAACCTAGTACTGGCACTGTTTCCGAGGGTGAGTTGTTTGATGTCAGGCTGCCCCCTCCAGTGCCCTGCCTCTAGTAGGCATTGTGCACAAGTTTATCCTGCAAGAATATTGAAAGAATTCGGTAAAGGCAAGCAATTATCCCAGCTGGCATCAGACAGCTAATGTGAGAGATTTGGTCATATCAACTTGTTAAAGTGGAGGAAGGAGTTTTACGAATATATGAACAATGACAGATAGGAAAAATCCCTCTGGTCCATCCAACCTGTTGCACACAATTGTGACACCTCATGTATCACAATATATATATACTCTCCACCTCAGCCCGAAACCATGGGTCTGTATGCAAGTACTTACTGTTAGGGGAGATAGCAAAAGGTACTGTAAGATTCCAGTTAGTGTTCCCCTTAACCAGAGTGCAGTGTGAAGGGTTAGTTGTGTAGCTTCTAATTTTAAAGGGCGAAGAATGTGTTGGAGCCCAGGGAGGAAAAAGGTGAGTGGCTGGTGAGTTACCTTGCCTGCCCTCACGTGGCACTGAACTTCTTACTGGTCTGATCTGCATTTCTGAGGGTGATGGAGGTGGCACACACTACCAGTACCACTTCCCTCCACATGGCATGAAACTCTGCTCCTGGGTCTCCTTGAGGAGGGTTTGGAGTTCGGACTCATGTGGTTCAGTGGTCTTCTTTTGTACGTCTTTGAAAAGGCATTCTCCCTTCTCTGCCTGTCTGGGCCGACCCCCCAGCAGAAGTCGTTCTTGGAAAGTGGGACAAAATCCTGCTTGTGCCATCCATTCTAGCTACTTGACAATGAACACAGTGATCCAAACACTTTCCCACTTGTTTACTGCTGCAATCTTAAGCAGACTGGCTTTTTAAAGGCTACATTTTAATTTCCAAGCCCAGCATAGTACTCCCAGTACTTCCAGAATTTGTGCTGGACAGCCTCCAATGAAAATGTAAATGAACTGACCTCAAAATTCTGATGGATTCAGGTCGGAAAAGCATCGGTGGGCGCAACTCTGGACTGACTGGTGCAAATCCAGTGAGTGGAATTTTGGAGCACCTGTTTCTGTGCCCCTCTGTGTACATTTTTTGTGCATGTGCAACTGTAACAATCTCTAATTTGGCTTTTACACATATACTTGACACCTGATTATGGTAAAGTGGCTCATCAGGAGAAGGAGAGAAAAATCAATATAAAAAAAGCGGATGAAAACAAGGCTTAATCTAACAGACCATGTGATGTCTACACTAAAAATACAGCTTAGATTGTCTGCGACCTATACAATGAATCAGAGGATTCATAGTCCTCATCAATCTTGTGTGGTCAAATCCAGCACAAAATCAATTGACCCTCATCCTTTTAGACTTCACAACTTGTGACTGGGTCCAAAAACAATAGATGGTGGGTCACTTGTGAATGATCCAGATCTAAAATTTTGACTAACTGGTCTTCTTTGAAGTCAGCTTTTCCACAGTCAACTCTGTATGTTGTGTATCTTGGAGGAAGGCTTCTCATTTGGTCAAAATCAACTTAATTCTACATATAGCAGAAGCTTTGACCATCATTTTCCGGTCCTCTTTGGATTTGGGCATGGTGCCAGAGGATTGGAGGACTGCTAATGTAGTACCCTTGTTTAAGAAGGGAGAAAGGGATAGGCTGAGTAATTACTGATCTGTCAGCCTAAACTCAGTGGTGGGAAAATTATTGGAAAAAATCCTGAAAGACAGGATAAATCTACATTTGGAAAGGCAAGAATTAATTAGGGACAGTCAACACGGATTTGTTAAGGGAAGATCGTGTTTGACTAACCTGATTGAAACTTTTGAGGAGGTAACCAAGAGGGTTGATGAAGGTAGTGCATACGATGTAGTGTATATGGACTGTAGCAAAGCTTTTGATAAGGTCTCACATGGTAGACTAGTCATGAAGGTTAAAGCCCATGGGATCCAGAGCAAAGTGGCAAGTTGGATCCAAAATTGGCTTAGAGTTAGGAAGCAAAGGTTGATGGATGTTTTTGTGACTGGAAGGATGTTTCCAGTGGGGTTCCGCAGGGCTCAGTATGATTTAGATTTGAATTTAGGGGGTATGATTAAGTTGTTTGCAGACAACACTAAAATTGGCTGTGTAGTTGATAATGAAGAGGAAAGTCATGAGCTGCAGGAGGATATCAATCTACTGGTCAGGTGGACAGAGCAGTGGCAAATGGAATTTAATTCAGAGAAGTGTGAGATAATGCACTTTGGGAGGGCCAATAAGGAAAGGGTATACACATTAAGCGGTAGGTTACTTCATAGTGTAGATGAACAAAGGGGCATTGGAGTGCTTATCCACAGATCCCTGAAAGTAGCAGGCCAAGTGGATAAGGTGGTTAAGAAGGCATACGGAATGCTTGCCTTTACTGGCCGAGACATAGAATATAAAAGCAGGGAGGTTATGCTGAAATTGTACAATACTTTGGTTAGGCCACTGCTGGAGTACTGCGTGCAGTTCTGGTCACCATATTATAGGAAGGACGTGATTGCACTAGAGAGGGTGCAGAGGAGATTTACTAGGATGCTACCTGGAATGGAGAATCTTAGTTATGAGGACAAATTGGATAGGCTGGGTTTGTTCTCATTGGAACAGAGGAGGTTGAGAGGAGACCTCATTGAGGTGTACAAAATATTGAGGGGCCTGGACATAGTGGATATGAAACGGAAATCATGCTTGACAAATCTTCTGGAATTTTTTGAGGATGTAACTAGTAGAGTGGACAAGGGAGAACAAGTGGATGTGGTGTATTTGGACTTTCAGAAGGCTTTTGACAAGGTCCCACACAAGAGATTGGTGTGCAAAATTAAAGCACATGGTATTGGGGGTAATGTACTTACATGGATAGAGGACTGGTTGGTAGACAGGAAGCAGAGAGTCGGGATAAACAGGTCCTTTTCAGAATGGCAGGCAGTGACTAGTGGGGTGCCGCAGGGCTCAGAGCTGGGACCCCAGCTATTTACAATATACATTAATGATTTGGATAAAGGAATTGAGTGTAATATCTCCAAGTTTGCAGATGATACTAAACTGGGTGGCGGTGTGAGCTGTGAGAAGGATGCTAAGAGGCTGCAGAGTGACTTGGACAGATTAGGTGAGTGGGCAAATGTATGGCAGATGCAGTATAATGTGGATAAACGTGAGGTTATCCACTTTGGGGGCAAAGTCACGAAGGCAGAATATTATCCAAATGGCGGCAGATTAGGAAAAGGGGAGGTGCAACGAGACCTGGATGTCATGGTATATCAGTCATTGAAAGTTGGCATGCAGCTAACTCATTGAATGGCGGTGCAGGCTAGAAGGGCCGAATGGCCTACTCCTGCACCTATTTTCTATATTTCTATGTTTCTATGTAGGTACAGCAGGCGGTGAAGAAGGCAAATGGTATGTTGGCCTTCATAGCTAGGAGTTTTGAGTATAGGAGCAGGGAGGTCTTACTGCAGTTGTACAGGGCCTTGGTGAGGCCTCACCTGGAATATTGTGTTCAGTTTTGGTCTCCTAATCTGAGGATGGACGTTCTTGCTATTGAGGGAGTGCAGCGAAAGTTCACCAGACTGATTCCCGGGATGGCTGGACTGACATATGAGGAGAGACTGGATCGACTGGCCTTTATTCACTGGAGTAAAAGATCCTCTCGGAATGAGTGATCACAGTATGGTTGAATTTGGAATACAGATTGAGGGTGAGGAAGTAGTGTCTCAAATGAGCATACTATGCTTAAACAAAGGGGACTACAGTGGGATGAGGGCAGAGTTAGCTAAAGTAGACTGGGAACACAGACTAAACGGTGGCACAATTGAGGAACAGTGGAGGACTTTTAAGGAGCTCTTTCATAGTGCTCAACAAAAATATATTCCAGTGAAAAAGAAGGGCGTTAAGAGAAGGGATAACCAGCCGTGGATAACCAAGGAAATAAAGGAGAGTATCAAATTAAAAACTAATGCGTATAAGGTGGCCAAGGTTCGTGGGAAACTAGAAGATTGGGAACATTTTAAATGACAGCAAAGAATGACTAAGAAAGCAATAAAGAGAGGAAAGATAGATTACGAAAGTAAACTTGCGCAAAACATAAAAACAGATAGTAAAAGCTTTTACAGATATATAAAACGGAAAAGAGTGACTAAAGTAAATGTTGGTCCCTTAGAAGATGAAAAGGGGGATTTAATAATGGGAAATGTGGAAATGGCTGAGACCTTAAACAATTATTTTGCTTCCGTCTTCACAGTGGAAGACACAAAAACCATGCCAAAAATTGCTGGTCACAGGAATGTGGGAAGGGAGGACCTTGAGACAATCACTATCACTAGGGAGGTAGTGCTGGACAGGCTAATGGGACTCAAGGTAGACAAGTCCCCTAGTCCTGATGAAATGCGGAAGTTATAGCAGATGCATTCGTTATAATCGACCAAAATTCTCTGGACTCTGGGGAGGTACCAGCGAATTGGAAAGCAGCTTATGTAATGCCTCTGTTTAAAAAAGGGGGCAGACAAAAGGCAGGTAACTATAGGCCGGTTAGTTTAACATCTGTAGTGGGGAAAATGCTTGAAGCTATCATTAAGGAAGAAATAGCGGGACATCTAGATAGGAATAGCGCAATCAAGCAGACGCAACATGGATTCATGAATGGGAAATCATGTTTAACGAGTTTACTGGAATTCTTTGAGGCTATAACGAGTATGGTGGATAGAGGTGTACCGATGGATGTGGATTTCCAAAAGGCATTCGATAAGGTGCCACACAAAAGGTTACTGCAGAAGATAAAGGTACGCGGAGTCAGAGGAAATGTATTAGCATGGATCGAGAATTGGCTAGCTAACAGAAAGCAGAGAGTCGGGATAAATGGGTCCTTTTCAGGTTGGTAATCGGTGGTTAGTGGTGTGCCACAGGGATCGGTGCTGGGACCACAACTGTTTACAATATACATAGATGACCTGGAAGAGGGGACAGAGTGTAGTGTAACAAAATTTGCAGATGACACAAAGATTAGTGGGAAAGCGGGTTGTGTAGAGGACACAGAGAGGCTGCAAAGAGATTTAGATAGGTTAAGCGAATGGGCTAAGGTTTAGCAGATGGAATACAATGTCGGAAAATGTGAGGTCATCCACCTTGGGGAAAAAAAACAGTAAAAGGGAATATTATTTGAATGGGGAGAAATTGCAACATGCTGCAGTGCAGAGGGACCTGGGGGTCCTTGTGCATGAATCCCAAAAAGTTAGTTTGCAGGTGCAGCAGGTAATCAGGAAGGCGAATGGAATGTTGGCCTTCATTGCGAGAGGGATGGAGTACAAAAGCAGGGAGGTCCTGCTGCAACTGTACAGGGTATTGGTGAGGCCGCACCTGGAGTACTGCGTGCAGTTTTGGTCACCTTACTTAAGGAAGGATATACTAGCCTTGGAGTGGGTACAGAGACAATTCACTAGGCTGATTCCGGAGATGAGGGGGTTACCTTATGATAATAGATTGAGTAGAGTGGGTCTTTACTCGTTGGAGTTCAGAAGGATGAGGGGTGATCTTATAGAAACATTTAAAATTCTGACGGGACTAGACAGGTTAATTGCAGGAAGAATGTTCCCGATGTTGGGGAAGCCCAGAACCAGGGGACACAATCTAAGGATAAGGGGTAATTCATTTAGGACTGAGATGAGGAGAAACTACTTCACTCAGAGAGTTGTTAACCTGTGGACTTCCCTACCGCAAAGAATTGTTGATGCCAGTTCGTTGGATATATTCAAAAGGGAGTTAGATATGGCCCTTACGGCTAAAAGGATTAAGGGGTATGGAGAGAAAGCAGGAAAGAGGTAATGAGGTGAATGATCAGCCATGATCTTATTGAATGGTGGTGCAGGCTCGAAGGGCCGAATGGCCTACTCCTGCACCTATTTTCTATGTTTCTATGTTTCAATGTAAGGGCCTATTTCCATTGGTTGAGGGGTCTATTATGAGGGGGCATAGTTTTAAGGTGGTTGGTGGAAGGTTTAGAGGGGATTTGAGGGGGGGGGATTCTTTACGCAGAGGGTTGTGGGGATCTGGAACTCACTGCCTGGAAGAGTGGTGGATGCAGAAACCCTCACCCCTTTTAAGAGATGGTTGGATGAGCACTTAAAATGCCGTAACCTACAGGGTTACGGACCTAGAGCTGGTAATTGGAATTAGACTGGATAACCTCCTGTTGGCCGGTGCAGATATGATGTAAGTGCTGCAGGGAATCGAATATGGGCAGGATGATCTCCTGGACTAGTTTCGATCGCCTGGATGGGTCAGAGAGGAATTTTCCCAGATTTTTTTCCCTAAATTGGCCTGGGTTTTTATCTGGTTTTTGCCTCTCCCAGAAGTTCACATGGCTCCGGTTGGGGTGGAGTGTAGAATGTTTCAGTGTAAGGGGTCTTGCAGTTGTGAGTTTAAGGTACGTTTCTGGAGAGAAAATGATTGAAGGGTATGGGGAAAAGATGGGTTTCTGGGGTTGAGATTATTTAAAAAGGGATGGAATTGTTCCTAAACATGTGTCTGTTCTCCCCCACCCCAGGGAGTTGTGTGTTTTTGCATTAATTTCTGAAGAAGCAATTACAATTAGTTTTCTCACAGTGGCTCAGCCATTTGGGGGTTTACAATGACAAAGCTAAAAATGTATTGTTGTGTAGACAGCTTCAAATAATTTGATAAACTATACAAAAATCACTTGAGGGTGTAAAGATACAGTGTTACTGGATGTTTTAAAGTTCTTTATGCAGCTTTTACCTCCACCTACCTGTTGCGTGTAGATTTGTGTTAGTTTACCTAGGATTCTGTAAAAGCAATCAATCTGGTAAAGGAGGGGCAGTTCTGAAGCATGTCTGATTTAGCAATGCATGAAGCAGTAAGCTTGTAATCCAAGACCTACCTTTGGAGGAACTGGCTGAGATAGTCGTTTGTGATTAGGCATGTCAACAGTTAATTAGCAAATTTACTACGTCAAAAAATAGTTATAGTATGGGATGGTGTGATCATTTCCAAAACATTATAGTGATTGATTTATTTGTTGATTTATTGATTTATTTATCATTTATTGTTGGCGATGGCTCTTTATTTGTAAAAGTGAAGTGTTTAATACTTGTAAACTTCCCTTCACCCCCCCCCAGCCCCCCGCCCCCCGCCCCCCTCATCTCTCGTTGCCTGCGCCTAATTTCTAAAGTGTAGGCAAGGTTTTTCTGAGCATACAAAAATCTACACTTCTCCATTCTAAGTTAGTTTGGAGTAAGTTTTCGCTGCCTAAACTTGCAAAACAGGCGTAAGTGGCTGGACATGGCCCCTTTTGGAAAAAAAAACTGTTCTAAAATGAAAGTATTCTAACTCACTAGAACTGGAGCAAACTAAATGCTGAGAATTGCAATTTCTAAACAAGTTGCTCCAATACTAGAGCCCAATAAGGGGAATACGTCGCCGGTGGGTGCAGTCTATAGGCCCCCTAACAGTAGCTACACTGTTGGACAGAGTATAAATCAAGAAATAATGAAGTCTTGCAATAAAGGAATGGCAATAATCATGGGTGATTTTAACCTTCATATTGATTGGACAAAGCAAATTGGCCAGGGCAGCCTTGGGGAAGAGTTTCCGAGTGTATCTGGGATAGTTTCCTTGAACAGTATGTTGCGGAACCAACCAGGGGGCAGGCTATTTAGATCTGGTACTGTATAATGGGACAGGATTAATAAATGATCTTGTAGTAAAGGATCCTCTAGGAATGAGTGACCATAACATGGTTGAATTTCTAATTCAGTTGGAGGGTGAGAAAGTTGGATCTCAAACCAGGGTCCTAAGCTTAAATAAAGGAGACTACAAAGGTATGAGGACAGAGTTGGCTAAAGTGGACTAGGAAAATATATTAAAGTATGGGACGGTTGATGAGCAGTGGCAGACATTTAAGATGTTTCATAACTCGCAACATAAATATCTCCCAATGAGAAGAAAAGACTGTAAGGGAAGGAATAACCATCTATGGCTAACTAAGGAAATAAGGGATGGTATCAAATTGAAAACAAGGGCAGGCAAAGTGGCCAAGACTAGTGGGAGACCAGAGGATTGAAAAACTTTAAAAAGCCAGCAGGGAATGACTAAAAAAATGATAAAGAGAAGGAAGATAGATTATGAGAATAAACAAGCACGGAATATAAAAGCAGATAGTAAGAGTTTCTACAGGTACATAAAAAGGAAAAGAGTAGCTCAAGTAAATGTTGGTCCCCTTGAGGATGAGACTGGGGAATTAATAATGGAGAACAGGGAAATGGCAGAGACGTTGAACAAATATGTTACTTCGGTCTTCATGGTAGAAGAAACTAAAAACATCCCATAGTGGATAATCAAGGGGCTAAACGGAGGGAGGAACTTAATACAATCACTATCACTAATGAAGTAGTACTCGGTAAAATAATGGGACAAAGGTGGACAAGTCCCGTGCACCTGATGGCTTACATCCTAGGGTATTAAAAGAGGTGGCTGCAGAGATAATGGATGCATTGGTTGTAATCTACCAACATTCCCTGGATTCTGGTGCGGTCACAGCAGATTGGAAAACCGCAAATGTAACGCCTTTATTTAAAAAAGGAGGCAGACAAAAAGCAGGAAACTATAGACCAGTTAGCCTAACATCTGTCATTGGGAAAATGCTAGAGTCCATTATTAAGGAAGCAGCAGCAGGACATTTGGAAAAGCATGATTCAATCAAGAAGAGTCAACATGGTTGTTATGAAAGGGAAATCATGTTTGACAAATTTGCTGGAGTTCTTTGAGGATGTAATGAGCAGGGTGGATAAGGGGAAACCAGTGGATGTGGTGTATTTGGATTTCGAAAAAGCATTCGTTCAGGTGCCACATAAGAGGTTACTGCACAAGATAAAAGTTCACGGGGTTGGGGGTGCTATATTAACATGGATAGAGAATTGGTTAACTAACAGAAAACAGAGAATCAGGATAAATGGGTCATTTTCCGGTTGGCAAACAGTGACTAGTGGGGTGCCGCAGGGATCGGTACTCAACTATTTACAATCTATATTAATGACTTGGATGAAGGGACCGAGTGTAATGTAGCCAAGTTTGCTGATGATACAAAGATGGGTGGGAAAGCAAATTGTGAGGAGGAAACAAAAAATCTGCAAGGGGATATAGACAGGCTAAGTGAATCGGCAAAAATCTAGCAGATGGAGTATAATGTGGGAAAATGTGAGGTTATCCACTTTGGCAGAAAAAATAGAAAAGCAATTTGCAATTTAAATGGAGAAAAATTGCAAAGTGTTGCAGTACAGAGGGACCTGGGGGTCCTTGTACATGAGACATAAAAAATTAGTATGCAGGTACAACAAGTAGTCAAGAAGGCAAATGGAATGTTGGTCTTTATTGCAAGGGGGATAGAGTATAAAAACTTGGGCCCATAGTCTCTGAATAAGGGGCCGCTCATTTAAAACTGAAATGAGGAGAAATTTCTTCACTCAAGGGGTTGTAAATCCATCGAATTCTCTGCACCAGAGAGCTGTGGAGGCTAGGTCATTGAATATATTTAAGGCGGATATAGACAGATTTGTGAGCAATAAGGGAGTAAAGGGTTATGGGGAGCGGGCAGGGAAGTGGAACTGAGTCCATGATCAGATCAGCCATGATCTTATTGCATGGCGGAGCAGGCTCGATGGGGCCAAATGGCCTAATCCTGCTCCTATTTCATATGTTGTTATGTTCTTATATTCCACACTCGTAGGTTAATCGAAAAATTGGGGTAAAATAGCACGGTGCTGTTAATGTATTTATATGAAATTGCTCTGCCTGATATTTTAAGAGTGGACATAATGAGAGTAATTTTGACTTGTGTGTGATTATGTAAGACGGACGATAGTGAATCGGCAGCCCATTTCGCATCTCTCCCAATTTTTATTTCCATTAAATAGATCGATGTAAATGAGGCACAGTAAATAGTGTAGATGGTAGCAGAAAGTTGCAAAGGGACATTGATAGATTAAGTGAGTGGGCAAAACTGTGGCAGATGGGAGTTCAACGTGGGGAAGTGTGAGGTCATTCACTTTGGACCAAAGAAAGATAGATCAGATTATTTTTTTAAAGGTGAGAAGCTCAGGACTGTAGAGGAGCATAGATTTTTGGGGTCCAAGTACAGAAATCACTAAAAGTTAGTGGACAGGTACAAAACAAATTAAAAAGGCTAATGGAATGTTGGCCTCTATCTCAAGAGGGCTGGAATACAAAGGGGTGGAAGTTATGCTTCAGTTGTGCAGATCTCTGGTTAGACCCAATTTAGACTATTACGTTCGGTTCTGGGCACCACACCTCAGGAAGGACATATTGGCCTTGGAGGGAGTGCAGCGCAGACCCACCAGAATGATACTGGGGCTAAAAGGGTTAAATTATGAGAACAGGTTGCATAGACTAGGCTTTATTCCCTTGAGTACAAAAGGTTAATGGGTAATCTAATTGAGGTGTTTTGGAGTTGTTAGGTTAGATAGAGAGAAACAACTTCCTCTGGTGGGGGAGACCAGGACAAGGAGGGGCATCACCTTAAAATTAGAGCTAGGCCATTCAAGGATGATGTCAGGAAGTACTTATTCACACAAAGGGTAGTGGAAATCTGGAACACTTTTCCCCAAAAAGTTGATGAGGCAAGAGCAATTGAAAATTTAAAAACTAAAATTGATAGTTTTTTGTTAGTTAAGAGTATTACGGGTCATAGAACCAAGGCAGGTGGATGGAGTTCAGATACAGATCAGCGACGATCTAACTGAATGGTAGAGCAGGCTCGAGTGGCTGAATGGCCGACTCCTGTTGCTACGTTCTTATGCTGGGGCTCAAAATCATGTCTGCCTCTTTGCCATTGGAACAGGCGTCTGTTCAGCATGATCCACCAGTCGGCTGCCCAAAAATAAGAATTGACCCCGTTGTCTCAAACATTCCTCAAGATTGAGCAGGCTTAGCCACAAAGGTTGTCACAAAGCATGTTAGGTTTGAGGGGGTAGAGGAACATGTTAATCAACCATGCATCATGTCTTGTCTATAAACCCAAATCTATTTTCTAATCTGATGACTCCAGAAATTGTAGGTTAATTATTGGATAGTTTGCTGTTAATCGATGATTAACACATTAAATAATTTATATGTTAAATGTATCCTTTCTCAACCATTATTGTTTAATTGTGTATTGTCAGGTAATTTAATGTAGGCTTATATTCTGAGATAATCATATTACAAGTGAATTTGTTTTTTGTATTCAGTTTGTTCCAACACACTGTAGACATATGGAAGTCACACCTGGTTAATCCCAATATTCCCCTGACAGCATTTAGCTGCTGTGCCTAGCATAAAAATTTCATCAAAACGCTTTGGTATTCAAAAGCCAAAAAGAGAAATACAGAGAACTGGGTCGAGGGGTAGAACCCGAACCAGACATAGGAACAGAAACAGATGCAGACACAGAAACAGGGAACCAACTGTGCAGTGGTTTCTATGGACAAAGTGCAAGAGACACTAGCCTGAATTAACTTTTGACGGTCGTTTTTTTCTGACAATTTATAGGTCCTGACCAGAAAATAATTAGCAAATTTAAAGGTAATTAAAAAGACAGTAATTACAAATTAAAAACATTATTATAATGCAAAAAATACATGCAGAAAATGGCGGTGCTTGGTAATGACAAAGGACTCAGTCTCTCATGAATTTAACTGCATCCTGCAGCAAACCATTAAGTATGTAACACAGGCATAACTCAACATCAAGGAAGAAATGTGTAGAATCTGGAACTTACTGCTGCTGAGGAAAATCCCCATTGACTCTAAGCATCCTTTGAGGATTTCCTGCAGCCCAAGCTCCGGTCTGAATAATAATATTTATTTTAAAGCAAAAGTACCAAATTGAAACTAGAACGTCTTCATTTAATATTTATGTAAAGTGCAATCTACATGACCTGCCCTTCACAGTCCCTCTCCTGTCTCGGTGTTTTACAAGTCCCTACAGAAAGTCAGCGATTGGCTAAGTAAAGCTTGCCTCATTTGGGGGACACAGCAGAATTTGCAATTGCTTGCATCTAGTGGCTAATGTTTCCAATTTAAAGAGTAAATTAATCAATATTATCTCAAGCCTGTCTTTGTATGTTGTCTCACAGAAAGCTGCCTAAGAACAGGAGATGGGAGCTCACAACACAGTAAAGAGCACAGATGAACACAATTAGTTAATTAATGCCCAAAGCCAGATTGTGTTTAGTGGTGAGCACATAATGTGCGCTCTACATTTTGAGGTCAAATGCTAGCACCGGCTTTAAACATGGGTGATTTCTAAAGCTAACAGTTGTTTGTTCCAATGCAACAAAAAAAGGAACATTTAGTCATAAACAGAACTGAGGCTGGTAAAGGATTGTCTGTTTTCAGAACAGGAAGTAAACAGCAGGATTTTAAACAGGAAAGGCAGCAGAAAGGAAGCCATGTGAACTGTGATAGAGCAACATTCTGCAAGGCCTGGAGTAAAACTCGGTACGGGTGACTGCAATGTGAATAAGATTATGGTCACAGATTTTCAGCACTGATTTTTGTTTAATATTCACCACATGGGTTGAACTGCACAATAATGGGAGCAAGGACTAAAAGCCATGCTGTGAGGAACCTGTTCTCAGTTTCCAAAAAATCATGTTAATTAAATCTCCCCCAATCTGCGGTTACCCAAGGCTGTGCATCTTTGATGTGTGCAAGAGTACTTCCCATATTCAAAGGTTACATCAAGTGTTAGGAATGGAGGTAGAGTTTCCACTCGGTTACGCTGTTTTTTTTGATGCAACTCACCCGAAATCGGCATAACTTGTGCAAAAGATTGCAGAAATTTAAGCACAAGTTACGTTCAGCGCAAGTTGAGTTTCCATGATCTCTGCGCAAGTTTTTTAAAAATTGCTCTCGAAGCCGCCTTGCCCACAAACCTGGCCAGGTCCCCGGATTAATTCATCACCAGTGAGAGTTTCCACTAATTGCGCTCGTTTGCAGTCTTCGAGGAGGTGCTAAAACTTAAGCTGGTTCTTTTGGGTGCAAAGATACTACTAGACACGCTTTTAAAGTTTTTGAATGTAATTTTTTTATTTACTAAGAAACTGATTACTGTACCCAAATTTACTTGTAAATTTACAGGTGCAGCACTTAAAATCCAGAACCCTCAGGACCGAGGCCGTTCCATATTCCGGGCTTTTCTGGACTTTCGATTTGTTTTCTGACTTCATAAATCCGGACATACCCGAGCCCAGGTTCTGGTATTTCCGGATTTCGGAACGTCAGAAAGGGAGGGGTGGAATTCCTGCCGAAGAGCTATTCGGGCCATCCGGCCCCGCCAAGGAAGTTGTCGGGCAGGCTGGCGAGGAGGCCAAAAGGTAAGGGCAGTGGTGGCAGGGCAAGGCGAGCGGCGAGGCCCAAGGTCGTCAGGGTCATCGAGTCCGGATTCCGGAACATTTTACGGGTTCCGAACGACCCTGCCACCGATCAATCTGGAGTCCAGATTCTGGAACATTCTGGATTCTGGAATGTCGGATTCTCGACGCTGCACTTGTACTGTATTTTTTTTCAGTCATTTTCGGTCATTTAAAATTGGGTTACTCACAGGTGGTGGATTAACCCATTTTCAGCTGTATTAATAAAGTTACCACTCTTAAATATATCAAGCAAAATTTATCAAAGCAAAATGTTTTTCAAAATTACATTTTAAAACACTGCCCAACTGGGTGGTGCATAGCAGATTTTGCGTTTGTTGATATGCAAATAATTTTGAGTGGAAACTCAAAAAAAAAACTTCTTAAAACTAGTGCAATTTGCGCCCAAAGCAGAAACTCGACCCCATGATGTGCACTCTCCTCAATGAAAATCCCAAGCAATTGTTTTCTTCGACTCTTGAATTCTTCGACAATGGTCGTTGCTTCAGTGTCCTGTGGAGCACGACATTTTTTGGAGTGGAATTGCTGTGTGGGTTCCCCGATCTCCCATCATAACTTCAGTGGAAAACCCGGAGAGCTGATCTTCCATGGCAATCCAATTTCTCTGGGATTTCTGCTGATCTTCCACCAAAGTTACAGTGGGAGATCGGAAATACCCCCATGGAAATTCCAGCCGTTTTTTTGTCACTCATGGGATGTGAGCGTCGCTGGCAAGGCCAGCATTTATTGACCATCTCTAATTGCCCTTGAGAAGGTGGTAGTGAGCCACCGCCTTGAATTGCTGCAGACTGTGTGGTGAAGGTACTCCCACAGTGCTGTTAGGGAGGGAGTTCCAGGATTTTGACCCAGCAACAATGAAAGAACAATGATATACATCCAAATCAGGATGGTGTGTGATTTGGAGGGGAACTTACAGGTGATGGTGTGCCCATGCGCTTACTGCTCTTGTCTTTGGTGGTAGAGGTGATAGATTTGGGAGGTGCTGCCGAAGAAGCCTTGGCGAGTTGCTGCAGTGCATCTTGTAGATGGTACACACTGCAGTCACAATGCGCCTGTAGTGCAGGGAGTGACTGTTTAAGGTGATAGACGGGGTGCCAATCAAGCCGGCTGCTCTGCCCTGGATGGTTTCGAGCTTCTTGAGTGTTGTTGGAGCTGCAATCATCCAGGCAAGTGGAGAGTAGACCATCACACTCCTGACTTGTGCCTTGTAGATGGTGGAAAGTCTTTGGGGAGTCAGGAGGTGAGATACCTGACACATAATACCCAGCCTCTGACCTGCTCTTGTAGCCACAGCATTTATGTGGCTGGTCCAGTTAAGTTTCTGGTCAATGGTGACCCCCAGGATATTAATGGTGGGTATTTTAAAGGAGCACTGGAATAACATAAGCTGTGAGATCCATTTCATTGATGAAAATAGGATTAAACTGTTTGCTGGCTACTCTTCAAAAAACAAATTCCAACAAGCATTTTCTGAAATATATTATTCAGCAGAGGTTTAAGAAAAAGTACAAGTAAACAGATCATAAACACACTGATTCCACTGCTAACAGTGCTGGGCACATGCTCCATGATAATCATTCCAGCACCAGTGATCTTATAAAACTAATAAATACAGAGCCCTGTCATAAGAACTAAGGAAGAAACTAATTGAGCTGGAACATAAGAACATAAGAATTAGGACCAGGAGTAGGCCATTCGAGCCTGCTCTGCCATTTAATATCATGGCTGATCTACCACAACTCCTGCACTGTCCCCATATCCCATGATTCCCTTAATATCCAAAAATCAATCGATCTCTGTCTTGAATATACACAAAAACTGAGCCTCCACAGCTTTCTGCGGTAGAGAATTCCAAAGATTCAACACCCTCTGAGTGAAGGTTTCTTCTCATCTCAGTCCTAAATGGCCAACCGCTTATTCTGAGACTGTGACACCTGGTTCGAGACTCCTCCGCCAAGAAATCATCCTCCCTGCATCTACCCTATCAAGCCCTGTAAAAATTTTGTATGTTTCAATGAGATTACCTCTCATTCTTCTAAACTCTAGAGGATATAGGCCTAGTCTACTCAATCTCTCCTCATAGGACAATCCCCCCATCCCAGGAATCAGTCTGGTGAATCATAGAATCATAGAATCATAGAATTTACAGCACGGAAGAAGGCCATTTCGGCGCACCGTGTCCACGCCGGCCGACCAATAGCTATCCAGTGAACCTTCGTTGCACTCCCTCTATTGCAAGTATATCCTTCCTTAGGTCAGGAGAACAAAACTGTACACAATAATCCAGGTGCGGTCTCACCAGAGTCCTATATAATTGCAATAAGACGTCTTTACTCTTTTAATCAAATCCTCTTGTAATAAAGGCCAACATACCATTTGCTTTCTTAATTCCTTGCTGTACCTGCATGTTAACTTTCAGTGATTCGTGTACAAGGACACCCAGGTCCCTCTGAACATCAATATTTCTAAATCTTTCACCATTTAAAAAATACTCTGCTTTTCTATTTTTCCTACCAAAGTGGATAACTTCACATTTAACATAAGAACATAAGAAATAGGAACAGGAGTAGGCCATATGGCCTCGTGAGCCTGCTCCGCCATTCAATAAGATCATGGCTGATCTGATCATGGACTCGGTTCCACTTCCCCGCCCGCTCCCCATAACCCCTTATCCCCTTATCGCTCAAGAAACTGTCTATTTCTGCCTTAAATTTATTCATTGTCCCAGCTTCCACAACTCTCTGAGGCAGCAAATTCCTCACATTTACAACCCTCTGAGAGAAGAAATTCATCCTCATCTCTGTTTTAAATGGGTGGCCCCTTATTTCTAAGATCATGCCCTCTAGTTCTAGTCTCCCCCTTCAGTGGAAACATCCTCTCTGCATCCACCTTGTCAAGCCCCCTCATAATCTTATACCCTTCGATAAGATCACCTCTCATTCTTCTGAGCTCCAATGAGTAGAGGACCAACCTACTCAATCTTTCCTCACAAGTCAAACCCCTCATCCCCGGAATCAACCTAGTGAACTTTCTCTGAACTGCCTCCAAAGCAAGTATATCCTTTTGTAAATATGGAAACCAAAACTGCACGCAGTATTCCAGGTGTGGTCTCACCAATACCTTGCATAGCTGCAGCAAGACTTCCCTGCTTTTATATTCCATCCCCTTTGCAATAAAGGCCAAGATACCATTGGCCTTCCTGATCACTTGCTGTACCTGCATACTATCCTTTTGTGTTTCATGCACAAGTACCCCCAGGTCCCGCTGTACTGCAGCACTTTGCAATCTTTCTCCATTTAAATAATAACTTGCTCTTTGATTTTTTTTCTGCCAAAGTGCATGACCTCACACTTTCCAACATTATACTCCATCTGCCAAATTTTTGCCCACTCACTTAGCCTGTCTATGTCCTTTTGCAGATTTTTGGTGTCCTCCTCACACATTGCTTTTCCTCCTATCTTTGTATCGTCAGCAAACTTGGCTACGTTACTCTCAGTCCCTTCTTCTAAGTCGTTAATATGGATTGTAAATAGTTGGGGTCCCAGCAACGATCCCTGTGGCACCCCACTAGTTACTAGTTGCCAACCAGAGAATGAACCATTTATCCCTACTCTCTGTTCTCTGTTAGTTAGCCAATCCTCTATCCATGCTAATATATTACCCCCAACCCCGTGAACTTTTATCTTGTGCAGCATCCTTTTATGTGGCACCTTGTCAAATGCCTTCTGGAAGTCCAAACACACCACATCCACTGGTTCCCCTTTATCCACCCTGTCCGTTACATCCTCAAAGAACTCCAGCAAATTTGTCAAACATGACTTCCCCTTCATAAATCCATGCTGACTCTGCCTGACCAAATTTTGCTTTTCCAAATGTCCTGCTACTGCTTCTTTAATAATGGACTCCAACATTTTCCCAACCACAGATGTTAGGCTAACTGGTCTATAGTTTCCTGCTTTTTGTCTGCCTCCTTTTTTAAATAGGGGCGTTACATTTGCTATTTTCCAATCTGCTGGGACCTCCCCAGAATCCAGGGAATTTTGGTAAATTACAACCAATGCATCCACAATCCCTGCCGCTACTTCTTTTAAGACCCTAGGATGAAAGCCATCAGGTCCAGGGGATTTATCTGCCTTTAGTCGCATTATCTTACTGAGTACCACCTCCTTCTTGATTGTGATTGTGTTAAGTTCCTCCCCCCACCCCACAGCTCCTTGACTATCCTCGGTTGGAATATTGTTAATGTCCTCTACCATAAAGACTGATACAAAATATTTGTTCAGAGTTTCTGCCATCTCCATGTTCCCCATTACTATTCCCCGGTCTCGTCCTCTAAGGGACCAACAGTTACTTTAGCCACTCTTTTCCTTTTTATATACCTATAGAAACTCTTGTTTTCTGTTTTTATATTTTGTGCTAGTTTACTTTCATAGTCTATCTTCCCTTTCTTAATCATTTTTTTAGTCGTTCTTTGCTGGCTTTTAAAAGCTTCCCAGTCTTCTGTCCTCCCACTAGTTTTGGCCACTTTGTATGCGTTTTTTTAATTGGATACGTCCTTTATTTCTGTAGTTAGCCATGGATGGCTATCTTTTCTCTTGCACCCTTTCCTCCTCACTGGAATATATTTTTCTTGACAGTTGTGAAATATCTCCTTAAATGTACACCACTGTTCATCAACCGTCCTACACTTTAATCTATTTTCCCTGTCCACTTTACCCAACTCTGCCCTCATACCTTCATAGTCTCCTTTATTTAAGCTTAGTACGCTGGTTAGAGATCCAACTTTCTCACCCTCCATCTGAATTTGAAATTCAATCATGCTATGATCACTCATTCCGAGGGGATCCTTTACTAGGAGATTGTTTATTAATCCCGTCTCATTACACAGGACTAGATCTAAGATAGCCTGCCTCCTGTTTGGTTCCCTTACATACTGCTCAAGGAACCCGTCCTTTAAGCACTCTATGACCTCCTCCTCAAGGCTACCCAGACCAATTGATTTGTCCAATCAATATGGAGGTTAAAATCACCCATGATTATTGCTGTTCCCTTTTTACAAGCCCCCACTATTTCCTGGCTTATGCTCCGACCAACAGAGTTGCTACTGTTAGGGGGCCTATAGACTACGCCCACCAGTGACTTTTTCCCCTTATTATTCCTTATCTCCACCCAAACTGTTTCAACACCCTTAATATTTGAGCCAATATCATTTCTTACTATTTCTCCACATTATATTCCATTTGCCATGTTCTTGCCCATTCACTTCGCCTGTCTATATCCCCTTGAAGGCTCTTTGCATCCTCCTCACAACTTACATTCGCACCTAGCTTTGTATCATCAGCAAACTTGGATATATTACAGTTGATCCCCTCAGCTAAATCATTGATATAGATTGTGAATAGCTGGGGCCCAAGCACCGATCCTTGTGGCACCTCACTAGTTACAGCCTGCCAACCCGAAAATGACCCGTTTATTCCTACAGGTTGAACCTCCCTTATCCGGCACCCTCGATACCTGGTTTATGCCGAATAAGGGATTTTGCTGGATGAGGGGAGGTCAGCAGCCCGAGGTCGGGTGCGGAGCGGGGGGGAGGTGGTGAGGAGGAGGTCGGCGCCCCGGACAGCCCAAAGTGTCAGCGGGCCCTCGGCGGGCTGCGAAGTGTTAGTGGGCCGCGAATGAAGTGTCGGCGGACCGAGTGACAGTGCGGCCCCAACGGGTGTCGGCGCAGCCACAGCGGGCCGGGTGTCGGAGCGGCCCCAGCGGGCCGAGTGTCAGAGCGGCCCCAGCGGGCCAAGTGTCAAAGCGGCCCCAGCGGGCCAAGTGTCGGAGCGGCCCCAGCGGGCCAAGTGTCAGAGCGGCCTCAGCGGGCCGAGTGTCAGAGCGGCCCCAGCGGGCCAAGTGTTGGAGCGGCCCCAGCGGGCCAAGTGTCAGAGCGGCCTCAGCGGGCCGAGTGTCAGAGCAGCCTCAGCGGGCCGGGTGTCAGAGCGGCCTCAGCGGGCCGAGTGTCAGAGCGGCCTCAGCGGCCGAGTGTCAGAGCAGCCTCAGCGGGCCGGGTGTCGGAGCGGCCCCAGCGGGCCAAGTGTCGGAGCGACCCCAGCGGGCCAAGTGTCAGAGCGGCCTCAGCGGGCCGAGTGTCAGAGCGGCCCCAGCGGGCCAAGTGTTGGAGCGGCCCCAGCGGGCCAAGTGTCAGAGCGGCCTCAGCGGGCCGAATGTCAGAGCAGCCTCAGCGGGCCGGGTGTCGGAGCGGCCCCAGCGGGCCAAGTGTCAGAGCGGCCTCAGCGGGCCGAGTGTCAGAGCAGCCTCAACGGGCCGAGTGTTGGAGCGGCCCCAGCGGGCCAAGTGTCAGAGTGGCCTCAGCGGGCCGAGTGTCGGAGCGGCCCCAGCGGGCCAAGTGTCAGAGCGGCCTCAACGGGACGAGTGTCAGAGCGGCCTCAGCGGGACGAGTGTCAGAGCGGCCTCAGCGGGCCGAGTGTCGGAGCGGCCCCAGCGGGCCAAGTGTCAGAGCAGCCTCAACGGGCCGAGTGTTGGAGCGGCCCCAGTGGGCCAAGTGTCAGAGCGGCCTCAACGGGCTGAGTGTCAGAGCGGCCCCAGCGAGCCAAGTGTCAGAGCGGCCCCAGCGGGCCAAGTGTTAGAGCGGCCCCAGCGGGCCAAGTGTCAGAGCGGCCCCAGCGGGCCAAGTGTCGGAGCGGCCTCAGCGGGCCGAGTGTCAGAGCGGCCCCAGTGGGCAGAGTGTCGGAGCAACCCCAAAGTCAGGATGGAGGTCGACGGCATTCTGCGCATGCGCCCCCGGCCGCCGGAATCATGCCGGACGAGGGATGATGCCAGATAAGGGAGTCCTGGATAAGGGAGGTCCAAACTGTACTCTCTGTTTTCATTCCGTTCACCAATCCTCAATCCATGTTAGTATATTACCACCGATCCCATGAGCCATAATTTTGTTTAATAATCTTTTGTGTGGCACCTTATCTCTTGTTTAATAATCTCTTGTGTGGCACAGATCCCTGAAGGTAGCAGGCCAGGTAGATAAGGTGGTTAAGAAGGCAGAATGGAATACTTGCCTTTATTAGCTGAGGTACAGAATACAAGAACAGGGAGGTAATGCTTGAACTGTATAAAACAGTAGTTAGTCCACAGCTAGTGTACTGTCTGCAATTCTGCTCACCACATTACAGGAAAGATGTGATTGTACTAGATAGGGTACAGAGGAGATGTACGAGGATGTTGCCTGGACTGGAGAATTTTAGATATGAGGAAAGATTGGATAGACTGGGTTTGTTTTCTTTGGAACAGAGGAGGCCGAGGGGAGACCTTATTGAGGTCTAGATAGAGTGGATAGGAAGGATCTAATTCCCTTAGCAGAGGTCAACAACCAGGGGGCATAAATTTTAAATAATTGGTCAGAGGTTTAGAGGAGATATGAGGGGAAATGTTTTCACTCAGAGGGTGGTAGGGGTGGGGGTCTGGAACTCACTGCCTGAAAGGGTAGTAGAGGCAGAAACCCTCATCACATTTAAAAAGTACTTGGATGTGCACTTGAAGTCCCATAACCTACAGGCTACAGACCAAGAGCTGGAAAGTGGAATTAGGCTGGATAGCTCTTTGACGGCCAGTGTGAACACGATGGGCCGAAATGGCCTCCTTCCGTGCTGTAAATTTCTATGATTCTATGATTATCGAATGCCTTCTGAAAATGAACCGTTTATCCTGACTCTCTGTTTTCTGTTAGTTAGACAATCCTCTATCCATGCTAATATATTACCCCCAACCCCGTGAACTTTTATCTTGTGCAGTAGCCTTTTATGTGGCACCTTGTCAAATGCCTTCTGGAAGTTCAAATACACCATATCCACTGGTCCCCCTTTATCCATCCTGTTCGTTACATCCTCAAAGAACTCCAGCAAATTTGTCAAACATGACTTCCCCTTCATAAATCCATGCCGACCCTGCCTGACTGAATTATGCTTTTCCAAATGTCCTGCCACTGAACACACCACTCCAAATACTACTATGAACATGTGGTGTGGCACATAATATTCTGATTTTATTACGTCTGAAAAACATTTACTTTAATTCATGTCCGATATTGTTCCTCATCATCATCATAGACAATCCCTCGAAATCGAGGAAGACTTGCTTCCACTCTAAAAGTGAGTTCTCAGGTGACTGTACAGTCCAATACAGGAATTACAGTCTCTGTCACAGTTGGGACAGACAGTGGTTGAAGGAAAGGATGGCTGGGAAATCTGGTTTGCCGCACGCTCCTTCCGCTGCCTGCGCTTGTTTTCTGCATGCTCTCGGTGACGAGACTCGAGGTGCTCAGCGCCCTCCCAGATGCTCTTCCTCCACTTAGGGCGATCTTTGGCCAGGAACTCCCAGGTGTCGGTGGGATGTTGCACTTAATCAAGGAAGCTTTGAGAATGTCCTTGAAACGTTTCCTCTGCCCACCTGAGGCTCGCTTGCCATGTCGGAGTTCCGAGTAGAGCGCTTGCTTTGGGAGTCTTGTATCGGGCATGCGAACAATGTGGCCCGGCCAACGGAACTGGTCGAGTAGGGTCAGTGTTTCGATGCTGGGGATGTTGGCCTGATCAACAACACTTACGTTGGTGAGTCTATCTCAGGATCTTGCGGAGACAGCGTTGGTGGTATTTCTCCAGTGATTTGAGGTGTCTACTGTGTATGGTTCACGTTGCTGAGCCATACAGGAGGGCGGGTATCACTACAGCCCTGTAGACCATAAGTTTGGTGCCAGATTTGAAATCCTGGTCTTCGAACACTCTCTTCCTCAGGCGACCGAAGGCTGCGCTGGCGCACTAGAGGCGGTGTTGGATCTCGTTGTCGATGTCTGGCCTTGCTGATAGTAGGCTCCTGAGGTATGAAAGGTGGTCCACATTGTCCAAGGCCGCGCCGTGGATTTTGATGACTGGGGGGGGCAGTGCTGTGTGGCGGGGTCAGGTTGGTGGAGGACCTTTGTCTTACGGATGTTTAGTGTAAGGCCCATACCTTCATACGCCTCGGTGAAGATGTTGACGATGGGTTGGCGTGCAGCTTCTGAATATGCACAGACGCCAGCGTCGTCCATGTACTGTAGTTCGATGACAGAGGATGGGATGGTCTTGGATCTAGCCTGGAGGCAATGAAGGTTGAATAGGATCCCACTCGTTCTACAGTTTAGTTCCACTCCAGCGGGGAGCTTGTTGAGCGTGAGATGCACCATTGCAGCGAGAAAGATTGAGAAGAAGGTTGGCGCGATGACGCGGCCCTGCTTGATCCTATCTGGATGTGGATTGGGTCTGTGGTGGAGCTGTTGGTCAGGATCACGGCTTGCATGTCGTCGTGGAGCAGGCGGAGTATGGCGACAAACCTTTGGGGGGCAGCCAAAACGGAGGAGGATGCTCCATAATTTCTCGCAGTTAACAGTGTCAAAGGCCTTTGTAAGGTCAAAGCCTGCCATGTACAAGAGTTAGTGCTGTTCCCTGCATTTCTCTTGCACTTGTCCCGCCATGAAGATCATGCCCATTGTACCCCGTAATGGACGGAATCCGCATTGTGACTCTGGGAGGTCTGGGAGGAGCTCCTCAGCCTCAGGGAGAAGACGGTTGAGGAGGATTCTAGCGATGACATTCCCAGTGGCCGACAACAAGGAGATTCCTCTGCAATTGCCGCAGTCGGACTTGTCCCCTTTGTTAAAGATGGTCATGATTACGGCATCTCGGAAATCTCCAGACATGGACTCCTGATGAGAGTGATGAGGTCATGCTTTCGCACCACTAGTGCCTCTCCGCCATACTTTAGTGCCTCAGCGGGGATTCCATCTGCTTCTGATGCCTTGCTGTTCTTCAGCTGATGGTTGCTCAATGAAAGAAATACCCCAGCACGGACTTGATGGACTAAACGTCTGTTTGCGTGCTGTAACTTCCCATGGGGGAGATTTAATATGGAAATGGAACAGTAACAGAGTTAAAATGGAGGCTCCTGCTCTGCTGACATTTTCTCCCCAAGCCTTTCACTGGGTGGCCCAGGCACCAGACATACATAGAATACCAATCTCAAAGGCCATTTAAACTTTTATTGGCCAGAGCTTTTGCTGTGAACGCTCCACTCAGCAAAATGTGCCCGTATAGGAGAGAGGCCCAAAAAGCTAAGTGCTCTTGTGGGCTCCGTAAGAATAATGAGGGCTGCTGTCACTCTAGGAACGTCTCCACCTGCAATCACAACCCATCGACCCCCGGACCTACTTAGTTCCCAGCTGGGTCGGCCTATGGGCCTCCAGATATCACACCATCCTGGAGCTGGTGAGCTAAATCGAGACGCTGGATTAGGGAGTGTAGGTTTTAAGGAGCATCTTAAAGGAGGAAAGAGAGGTAGAGAGGCGGAGAGGGTTAGGGGGTTGAGTTCCAGAGCTTAGGGCCCAGGCAGCTGAAGGCACGGCCACTGATAGTTCAGCAGTTATAACCAGGGATGCTCAAGAGGGCAGAATTTGAGAAGCACAGATACCTTGGGGGGTTGTGAGGCTGAAGGAAATTATAGAGATCGGGAGACACGAGGCCATGGAGGGATTTGTCAACAAGGATCAGAATTTTGAAATCAAGGCGTTGCTTAACCGGGAACCAATGTAGATCAGCGAGCACAGGAGTGATGGGTGAATGGGACTTGGTGTGAGTTAGGACACAGGCTGCCGAGTTTTGGATGACCTCAAGTTTACGTAGGATAGAATGTGGGAGGTCAGCCAGGAGTGCATTGGAGTAGTCAAGTCTAGAGGTAACAAAAGCATGGATGAGGGTTGCAGAAGCAGAAGAGCTGAGACAGGGACGGAAACGGGCAATGTTATGAAGGTGGAAATAGGCGGTTTTAGTTACGCCGTGGATATGTGGCTGGAAGCTGATTTCAGGGTCAAATGTAACACCAAAATTGCGAACAGTCTGGTTCAACCTCAGATAGATGCTAGGGAGAGGATGGAGTCAGTGGATCGGGAATGCAATTAGTGGTGGGGACCAAAGACAATGGCTTCGGTCTTTCGGTCTTCACAATATTTAACTGAGGAAAAATTTCTGATCATCCAGTACTGGATGTCGGACAAGCAGTCTGACAATTTAGAAACTGTGGAGGGGTTGAGAGAAGTGGTGGAGAGGCAGAGCTGGGTGTCATAAGAACATAAGAAATAGGAACAGGAGTAGGCTATATGGCCCTTCGAGCCTGCTCTGCCATTCAATAAGGTCATGGTTGATCTGATCATAGACTCAGCTCCACTTCCCCGCCCGCTCCCCTATAACCCCTTATCCCCTTAGCGTTTAAGAAACTGTCTATTTCTATCTTAAATTTATACAATGTCCCAGCTTCCACAGCTCTCTGAGGCAGCGAATTCCACAGATTCACAACCCTCTGAGAGAAGAAATTTCTCCTCATCTCTGTTTTAAATGGGCGGTCCCTTATTCTAAGATCGTGCCCTCTAGTTCTAGTCTTCTCCATCAGTGGAAACATCCTCTCTGCATCCACCTTGTCAAGCCCCCTCATAATCTTATACGTTGCGATAAGATCACTCTCATTCTTCTGAATTCCAATGAGTAGAGGTCCAACCTACTCAACCTTTCCTCATAAGTCAAACCCCTCATCCCCGGAATCAATCTAGTGAACCTTTTCTGAACTGCCTCCAAACAAGTATATCCTTTCGTAAATATGGAAACCAAAACTGCACGCAATATTCCAGGTGTGGCCTCACCAATACCTTATATAGCTGCTGCTTTTATACTCCATCCCCTTTGCAATAAAGGCCAAGATTCCATTGGCCTTCCTGATCACTTGCTGTACCTGCATACTATCATTTTGTGTTTCATGCACAAGTACCCCCAGGTTCCGCTGTACTGCAGCACTTTGCAATCTTTCTCCATTTAAATAATAACTTGCTCTTTGATTTTTTTCTGCCAAAGTGCATGACCTCACAATTTCCAACATTCTACTCCATCTGTCAAATTTTTGCCCACTCACTTAGCCTGTCTATGTCCTTTTGCAGATTTTGTGTGTCCTCCACACACATTGCTTTTCCTCCCATCTTTGTATCATCAGAAAAATTGGCTACATTACATTCAGTCCCTTCTTCCAAATCGTTAATATAAATTGTAAATAGTTGGGGTCCCAGCACTGATCCCTGCGGCACCCCACTAGTTACTGGTTGCCAGCCAGAGAATGAACCATTTATCCCGCTTCTCTGTTTTCTGTTAGTTAGCCAATCCTCTATCCATGCTAATATATTACCCCCAACCCCGTGAACTTTTATCTTGTGCAGTAACCTTTTATGTGGAGCCTTGTCAAATGCCTTCTGGAAGTCCAAATGAGTGTGGAGAGGTTAAGAGGGGAGATCAGAGAGAAAATGGAAAAAGATGCAAGTTCAGGGCTAAGGCAGGGGGGATCCTCAGATGAAGTTTGGCCCAGTGGGCTAGGGGAAGGAAGGGAAGTGGCAGAGGCAGCTGATTGGATGGTCTCAATCTTTGAGACAAAGTTCACCACATATATATTAATAAGGCCCAGTTCTCAAAATGGGCTGAGCCTCCCACTGGCACGATCAGGTAGCCGGGTGATAGTTAAAGTCTAACCCTATGCTTTAATAAAGAAGGGAGGTTTAACGTGAAATAATGTGTAATGAGAGGTGTAATGTGAAACAATGTATAATGAGAGGTGTAATGTGAAATAATGTGTAATGAAAGGTTTAATATGAAATAATGCGTAATGAGAGGTATAATGTGAAATAATGCATAATGAGAGGTGTAATGTGAAATAATGTGTAATGAGAGGCTTAATGTGAAATAATGTGTAATGAGAGGTGTAATGTGAAATAATGTGTAATGAGAGGTGTAATGTGAAATAATGTGTAATGAGAGGTGTAATATGAAATAATGTATTATGAGAGGAGTAATGTGAAATATTGGCCCTGAAATTCCGATGTCCCAGGTCTGTACGAAGTTTCTACGGACCCGGGAAGGCATCGGAAAAGCCGGTTTTTAGTGCGCAATGCACATGCGCTGAAAACTGGCTTTTCCGATCTATCAAGTTTCTGGCTTGACAGATCTTCCGTATCTCGGGAACGAGGACACTTGCAGGGCAAGATTTCCGATATTTATGCATATCTTGCCCTGAAAATGTCCTTTAAAATCTTGCGCCTGTAAAAACAGGAGTATAGCCTACTTTTACAGACGCAAGTGTTTAAAAATAAACAAAATCATTTTAAAATAAAATTATAAAAACACATTTTATTGTTAAAAACCCTTCCCACTACGGTAAGTTCATTTTAGGGCTTAATTAAAAAAACTTTTTAAAAAGTTGGGAAAATATTTTTTTTTATAACAACTTTAATTTAAATGAATGTTAAATATATAATTTATTTTCAATTTTTTATTGTGTTTTGGGTGTTTTTGCGGAGTTTCTCATTCATAGTGATAGGAGTTCCAAACTTACAGAACTCCTATCATTATGAATGAGAATCTATACTACACCTGATTGGCTGCTGTCTCGAGCTCCCGGCCTGCACAAGTTCCCACGTGCACGCGCTGTGACGCGCAGTCACAAGAGGCCTCAGGCTCAGAAGTTCCAACGGGCACAGCAGCAACAGGTAAATGCGCATCTTTTTTCTCTTTTCCTGTCGTTTGCCCGTGGGAAGAGCTCAAGCGGAATTTAAGGGCCAATGTGTAATGAGAGGTTTAATGTGAAATAATGTGTAGTGGGAGGTTTAATGTGAAATAATGCATAATAAGGTGTAATGTGAAATAATGTGTAATGAGAGGTATAATGTGAAGTAATGTGTAATGAGAGGTGTACTGTGAAATAATGTGTAATGAGAAGTGTAATGTGAAATAATGTGTAATGAGAGGTGTAACGTGAAATAATGTGTAATGAGGTGTAACGTGAAATAATGTGTAATGAGAGGTGTAACGTGAAATTATGTATAATGAGAGGTGTAATGTGAAATAATGTGTAATGAGAATTTAACGTGAAATAATGCATAATGAGAGGTTTAATGTGAAATAATGTGTAATGAGAAGTGTAACGTGAAATAATGTGTAATGAGAGGTTTAATGTGAAATAATGTGTAATGAAAGGTGTAATGTGAAGTAATGTGTAACGAGAGGTGTAATGTGAAATAACGTGTAATGGGTGGTGTAATGTGAAATAATGTGTAATGAGAGGTTTAATGTGAAATAATGTGTAATGAGAGATGTAACGTGAAATAACGTGTAATGGGAGGTGTAATGTGAAATAATGTGTAATGAGAGGTGTAATGTGAAATAATGTGTAATGAGAGGTGTATTGTGAAATAATGTGTAATGAGAGGTGTAACGTGAAATAACATGTAATGAGAGGTGTAATGTGGAATAATATGCAATGAGAATTTAACATGAAATAATGTGTAATGAGAATTTAACATGAAATAATGTATAATGAGAGGTTTAATGTGAAATAATGTGTAATGAGAAGTGTAACACGAAATAATGTGTAATGAGAATTTAATGTGAAGTAATGTGTAACAAGAGGTGTAATGTGAAATAATGTGTAATGGGAGGTGTAATGTGAAATAATGTGTAATGAGAGGTTTAATGTGAAATAATGTGTAATGAGAGGTGTATTGTGAAATAATGCGCAATGAGAGGTGTAACGTGAAATAAGTATAATGTGAAATAATGTATAATGAGAATTTAATGTGAAATAATGTGTAATGAGAATTTAACGTGAATAATGTGTAATGAGGTGTAACGTGAAATAATGTGAAGTGAGAGGTATAATGTGAAGTAATGTGTAACGAGAGGTGTAATGTGAAATAACGTGTAATGGGAGGTGTAATGTGAAATAATGTGTAATGAGAAGTGTAATGTGAAATAAGCCACCGTAAAAAATCCAAATGCCTGAAGATTTCAGTTAATGACAGTCTTCAAATATCCAATGCTTTAAACATAAAGTGGAAATTGTTCTGCTTACATTATGGTTTCAATTATTTTAACATACAGGTATTTCTAAAATCGTTCAGTCCTGTTCTTTTGTAATGTGCTCTTCCAAGTCTACAGGTTTGATTTGCATGGAAATATGCAATGTGTTGTCTGTGATATGGGACAAAATGACAACTCCGCATGAGGCTTATTGGATGGCTTCTCTTTATAAACCTTGCCAGACTTCCCCTTCCACTGACGCCAATGGAAAAGAAAATGAAGTGGGTGTATAATGGCGGCCGATCCAATCCTACTCATTTTATGCCCCCACCAAAGTTAAAAGTTTTGTCCATAGTTTCTGTGATGATAGACTGTGGCTAATAGATATTCTTAATTAAACTGCAGCCAGGATTTGCTGTAAAACAATTTTAGTCTAAGCACTGAGTGAATGGGAAGCAGAGTAGAAGCACCTCCTGCAAGGAAGTGTGGGACACCAAAAGAGATATTGGCCCTGAAATTCCGGCCTCCCGGGTCCGTACGGATTTCCTACGGACCCGGGAAGGCATCAGAAATGCCGGTTTCCAGCGTGCAATGCGCATGCGCTGGAAACCAGCATTTCCGATGTCAAGTTTCTGGCTTGACAGATCGTTGCCAGATCGGGAGCGAGGACACTTGTAAGTGTAAACTTCCGATATTTACGCTTACAAATGTCCTCAAAAATCTTGCGCCTAAAAAAGCAGGCACATTGCCTACTTTTACAGGCGCAAGTGTTTTAAAAACACAAAAACATCTAAAAATAAAGTTATTAAAACATATTTTATCATTAAAAGCCCTCCCCACAACGGTAAGTTTATTTTAAAAAACTTTTTTAAAAATTGGGAATTTTATTTAAGACATTGATAACTTTAATTTAAATGAATGTAGTGTAATTATTTTCTATTTTTTATTACTATTTTGGGTGTTTGGGGCTGTGTTTTGGGTGTTTTGGGTCTATCACAATCATAGTAATAGGAGTTTAGGACCCTGCGGAACTCCTATTACTATGATACATGCCCAGAGCCATGTGATGCCAACTCCAGCACTGCGCACGTCCTCAAGTGCATGCGCTGCGACTGGCAGTCAAAGGAGGCTACAGGCCCGGAGGTGCGGACGTGGACAGCAGCTTAAGGTAAATGCGCATTTTTTTCTATAAAATGCCCACGGGAAGGCCAAATCGGAATTTCAGGGCCATTCTCTCACTAAACACTATCCTTATCATTTGCATTTTATGTAGTCCATACAGACACGATGGGCCGAAATGGCCATCTTCTGTGCTGTAAATTTCTATGATAGTAGGATCAAAAATCCACGATCCTCCTTTGCTGCCACAACCATGTCAGAACAGGAATAGCACTCCAGCAGTGATCTCACAGCCTGACCCTGTCAGAGTTTCCAGGGTCAGACAATTGGTTCAATACAGGCAGGTAGTGGCTCTAGTTTAGGAAACCACTGATTCCCCGGTAGGAGGGAACATAACATAAGAAATAGGAGCAGGAGTAGGCCATTTGGCCCCTCGAACCTGCTCTGCCATTCAATAAGATCGTGG
Organism: Pristiophorus japonicus; assembly: GCF_044704955.1. Lineage (NCBI taxonomy): Eukaryota > Metazoa > Chordata > Chondrichthyes > Pristiophoridae > Pristiophorus > Pristiophorus japonicus. The sequence goes on from NC_091978.1 coordinate 284,152,746, forward strand.
CTGACCTGATCATGGACTCAGTTCCACTTCCCTGCCCGCTCCCCATAACCCTTTACTCCCTTGTCGCTCAAAAATCTGTCTATCTCTGCCTTAAATATATTCAATGACCCAGCCTCCACAGCTCTCTGGGGCAGATAATTCCATAGATTTTCAACCCTCTGAGAGAAGAAATTTCTTCTCATCTCAATTTTAAATGGGCGGCCCCTTATTCTCATACTATGTCCCCTAAGTTTAGTTTCCACCGTGAGTGCAAATATCCTTTCTGCATCCATCTTGTCGAGCCCCCTCATTCTCTTCTAAGTTTCAATACGATCACCTCTCATTCTTCTGAACTCCAATGTGTATAGTCCCAACCTACTCAACCTATCCTCATAAGTCAACCCCCTCATCTCCGGAATCAACCTAGTGAACCTTCTCTGAATAGCCTCCAATGCAAGTATATTCTTCCTGAAATACAGAGACCAAAACTGTACGCAGTACTCCAGGTGTGGCCTCACCAATAGCCTGCACAGTTGTAGCAAGACTTCTCTGCTTTTATATTCTATCCCCCTTGCAATAAAGGCCAACATTCCATTTGCCTTCCTGATTACTTGCTGTACCTGCATACTAACTTTTTGTGTTTCATGCACAAGGACCCACAGGTCTCTCTGTACTGCAACACTTTGCAATTTTTCTCCATTTAAATTATAATTTGCTTTTCTATTTTTTCTGCCAAAGTGGATAACCTCACATTTTCCCATATTATACCTCATATTATACTCCATCTGCCAAATTTTTGCCCACTCACTTAGCCTGTCTATAGCCCTTTGCAGATTTTTTTTATCCTCCTCACAATTTGCTTTCCCACCCATCTTTGTATCATCAGCAAACTTGGCTACATTACACACGGTCCCTTCATCCAAATCATTAATATAGATTGTAAATAGTTGAGGCCCCAGCACCGATCCCTGCGGCACCCCATTAGTCACTGTTTGCCAACCGGAAAATGATCCATTTACCCCGACTCTCTGTTTTCTGTTAGTTAGCCAATCCTCTATCCATACTAATATATTACCCCCAACCCCGTGAACTTTTATCTTGTGCAGTAACCTCTTATGTGCCACCTTATCAAATGCCTTCTGGAAATCCAAATACACCACATCCACTGATTCCCCCTCACCCACTCTGCTCATTACTTCCTCAAAGAACTCCAGCAAATTTGTCAAACATGATTTCCGTTTCATAAAACCATGCTGACTCTGCTTGATTGAATCATGCTTTTCCAAATGTCCCGCTATTGCTTCCTTAATAATGGACTCCAGCATTTCCCCAACGACAGATGTTAGGCTAACTGGTCTATAGTTTCCTGCTTTTTGTCTGCCTCCTTTTTTAAATGGGAGCACTACATTTGCAGTTTTCCAATCTGCTGGGACCACCCCAGAATCCAGGGAATTTTGGTAGATTACAACCAATGCAACCATTATCTCTGCAGCCACTTCTCTTAAGACCCTAGGATGTAAGCCATCAGGTCCAGGGGACTTGTCCATCTTTAGTTCCATTATTTTACCTAGTACTACTTCATAAGTGATTGTGATTGTATTAAGTTCCTCCTTCCCTATAGCCCTTTGATTATCCACTATTGGTATATTCTTAGTGTCTTCTACCGTGAAGACCGATACAAAATATGTGTTCAATGTTTCTGCCATTTCCCTGTTCTCCATTATTAATTCCCCAGTTTTATCCTCCAGGGGACCAACATTTACTTTAGCCACTCTTTTCCTTTTTATGTACCTGTAGAAACTCTTACTATCTGTTTTTATATTACGTGCTCGTTTACTTTCATAATCTATCTTCCCTCTCTTAATCATTTTTTTAGTCGTTCTCTGCTGGCTTTTAAAAAATTCCCAATCCTCTGGCCTCCCACTAGCTTGGACACATTGTCTGCCTTTGCTTTTAATTTGATACCCTCCCTTATTTCCTTAGTTAGCCACGGATGGTTATCCCTTCTATTACAGTCTTTCCTTCTGCTTGGGATATATTTTTGTCGTGAGTTATGAAATATCTCCTTAAATGTCTGCCACTGTTCATCAACCATCCCATTCTTTAATCTATTTTCCCAGTCCACTTTAGCCAACTCTGCCCTCATACCTTTGTAGTCTCATTTATTTAAGCTTAGAACCCTGATTTGAGAACCAACTTTCTCACCCTCCAACTGAATTTGAAATTCAACCATATTATGGTCACTAATTCCGAGAGGATCTTTTACTAGAAACATAGAAACATAGAAAATAGGTTCAGGAGTGGGGCATTTGGCCCTTCGAGCCTGCACCACCACTGAATAAGATCATGGCTGATCATTCACCTCAGTACCCCTTTCCTGCTTTCTCTCCATACCCCTTGATCCCTTTAGCTGTAAGGGCCATATCCAGTTCCCTCTTGAATAGATCCAATGATCATTTATTAATTCTGCCTCAGTACTGGATCTAAGACAGCCTGCACCCTGGTTGGTTCTGCAACGTACTGTTCAAGCAAACTATCCCGGATACACTCTATGAACTCCTCCTCAAGGTTACCCTGACCAATTTGCTTTGTCCAATCAATATGAAGGTTAAAATCACCCATGATTATTGCCGTTCCTTTATTACAAAATGTAGGGTATTAATGATTAGAGCAGCCACTAATAATGCATAATGTAGTTTTGCTTTTAAGACTTTTTGTATCCTGTCCCAGAAAATAGACAATATAGTCTATTGAGTTACTTACATAACAGGGTTGCTGTATCTAAACTATGAGACGTCTTGCATCTAGTGCACATTTACTGTTTATCACACTTGTTGTGACACGTTTGCTGTCACACTGATTGTTTCAAAGTAAATCAGCAGCAAATGAGAGAGGTGGGGAATCAAAAGTGAGGAGAGCAGTTGGAAAACTGTCAATGAGAAATTATTAAAAACTCCGAGGGCTAGAATCTCCACTTTTGTGCTTATCGCCCCAAAATGGGCGTTATTTCCAGCGTGGGCGGTAAAAAAGGGTTTTCAGATCGCCGGCTTCTCGCCCATTCTCAAAGCACCTAGACTCCATTTTTGAAAATGGCCGTTACCGCGAGCGATATGAAATGGGCGGTAGTGTAAAATTTTTTTGACCTTCTGCCGTAAAGTGTGGCCGTCCTTAGCAACGGCATGGCAATGCTCGATTCCCGCAATTCAGGAGGTCAAGGGTCATCATGACATGCGCAGAAGAGGTGACAGAGAGAGAGGGAGCTGAAAGGGACTGAAAGCGTGTGTGGCTGTGGTGTGTGCTTGTCTGGCTGTTGTGGGAGGCACGAGGAAGATTCACCAGCAGCAAAAAGTCTACTAAGCACCAAGAACGTAGTTGGCACCGAGTTTTTGTCCAACAAATCAGATATATAGCATGGAAGGGATGGAGGATGCCCTGGAACTGGTAGCCAGGAACACTGGTGGCAGAGGGCTCCCAGTGGTCCCGGAAAGCGGCACTGCACCCCTAGGTGCCGCACCCCCATTGCCAACCACACATGAGAGCCAGCAGCAACATCTTGCTTCTGGCTCGGAGCACGTTCCCACCTCGGGACCGTCCTCTCCCGTATCCGTCCAAGCAGCGTTTCGGCCGTCACCCCCCCCCACACCCCTCCCCCCGCATGAAGCATCTCCTGAGGAGCTCCTCGGCCAGGCGACTTGGAGTCAGGAGGGGAAGGGGTAGAGGTGCGGAAGAGAAGTGGGGGGTGGGGCGGGGGGAAGGGTTGGTTTGTACAGAAACACTGATGATTTCAGACTAATGTTCGGTTTAAATGTTTTTTATTTAACAAAACCTTGTAGCGCATTGGCTCGGATAGCTGCACCATTACACGCTGGTGATTCCTTAACATCAAAAGGTATAATGACACAACTTCAATCAACTTAAACTTTAACTGTCACCAAGGTGATGCCCACCATTGATGTATCACCTGCACACCCAGCAGTGTGTCAGCCTTGTAAATAACACCAACGTTCTTTCAGGCAAAGCAATCATTGATGAGCTCCTGACGTAAGGCTCTTGAGCTATCCTGCCACCACAGGCCCTTTCCTGCGGTCCACAGGGGGGGGCGGGGGCATGGCTTCAGCGTCAGCCTGATTATCTGGGCCGATGTCAATGTCCGTCTCCTCGTCCTCCTCTTCCTCTCTCTGGTGAGGTGGATTGTCAGACTCATCAGGCAATTCTTGTCCCCTCTTGATAGCCAAGTTGTGCAGCATGGAGCACACCACCACGAATTGAGCTACCTGCTCAGGGTCGTATTGGAGCTCGCCTCCTGAGTGGTCCAGGCATCTAAAGCATTGCTTCAGCACTCCAATGGTTTTCTCCACGATATTGCGAGTTGCTCTGTGGCTCTCGTTGTATCGCCTCTCGGCTGCGGTATGGGTGTCACGCAGCAGGGGGTCATCAGCCAGTTGGCGAGGCCATATCCTTTGTCACCAAGCATCCAGCATTGATCTTGTGGCTGATTGTTAAACAAGTCAGATACAGTGCTCTCACGCAGGATGTGAGCATCATGGATGCTGCCCGGAAATTGAGCATTCACTGCCAGTATAATTTGCTGGTGGTTAACAACCAGTTGGACATTCAGGGAGTGGAATCCCTTGCAATTCCTGAAAACCTCTGCATCCAGAAAAGGTGCCCGCATCGCGATGTGCATACAGTCTATTGCTCCCTGCACCTTGGGGAAGTTTGCAATTCTGGAGAATCCTAGAGCCCTCTCACTCTGTGCCTCCCTGGTCATAGGGAAGCTGATCAAGATCCTCCTGCATGTGTACAGGGCTTCAGTGACCTGTCTAATGCAGTGATGTGTGGCATGCTGAGAAAGTCCGCAAACATCTCCAGCTGTGGCCTGAAAAGAACCCAAGGTGTAGAACGACAGTGCCGTGGTGACTTTGACCTCAATGGACAGTGCAGTACTGATGGTGCTGGCAGGCTGCAGATCTCCCCTTATCAGCTGGCATATCTCAGTGATAACCTCTTTGTGAAAGCACAGTCTCCGAAGGCGGGTGGTGTCAGGCAAGTCGAGGTAAGAATGCTTCTCCTTGTAGTTGCGGGGGGTGTAAAGTCTGGTCGTCCTCATCTGTCTGTCACGTCTTACATTGGGTACATAATGCAGTGGAGCGTTCCTTCGGCGATCTCGAGTCTGCTGCATGTAATTGGTCACCAAGAGAGGGTGAGAAAGGACAGGTCACATTGCACTAGCTCTCTGTTTTCCACCGATTGGTCACAAACAAGGAATGTCCCGATGAAGACACCTATTCAATTCCAATCGGTCACAGTATGGTCAAGATGTTTTTACAGATGTTCACATCAACTCCAACGACCTGCAGAGTACATCTGAACTCCGCCGAGGTTGAAGCTCAGCAGCCTTTTAAAGGCTGCGACATGTGATGTAGAACATGGCGTCCATAACGCTGTGATTAGTTCCGGTTAGTTCCACTTTTTATGGGCGGTTTATTGGGCTAGCGATATTGTGGGCGATATATGTGCGAGGTGGTGAAATTGACGCTGGACGATCTCATGGCCGCTAGTTTCGATAAATATACTCTTTACAACAAAACAAAGTGGGTGGACGTTAATATTGAATCTCGGCGTTAAATCAGTGCGGAAAGTAATGCTGGGCGATATTATGGGCATTGATTTCGCCCATTCTGATGATTCCGCCCCAAAAAAGTGGGCAGGCGGTAATATTTTTTCCCGGCGTTAAGCACATGGGGAAAGTAACACTCGGCGATAAGTTTCCTAAAAATGCCCGCCAGTTTCCATTTTGTGCCCAAATGGGCGATATATGGGCAAATATGTCATTTCAGCGGTAAAATGGGCTTTAAGTGGGCGTTAAGCATGTAAAAAAAGTGGAGGTTCTAGCCCCTGAAAACTACCAATCCTGAATGACCAGTTGGAAGAAGTTAACCATTAAAAAAATTGTGTAAAAAAAGAGAAAAAAAGAAACAATCACTCAAAACACATTCTGAAAAGAAAATTGCTACATTCTCCCTCAGTAACTGAAATTTCTCATGTCCAAATATGATTTTAAATAAATTGCTTTTTAGGTTTTTACTTGATGGCCTCAGCCTCCACCCAAACCCTGAATTTGGATTGAATCATTTTGCCCAGAGCTGTGGATGGATCCGGCAGTCTAGTTTGTGCAGTGTGCACAATTTCCCAGGTTACATCAGGAGCATTTCAGCCCATAGTCAGCCCAACTTCTCTTCAACTTGTAGCAATACCTGTTCGATTGTTTTTCCTACTTATTTGAAGAAAGGCTGGAGAAAATGCAGCACTTGCCAGTCGCTTGAGGGTGAAGTTGGTAGAACCAGCTCAAAATAGTTGATCAAGTTTGAAATGAGCTCCCTTTGTTGGAGGATCGATTTCATTTGGGCAGAAATTTATCTTCTGGACTGTTCAAGGTTACGTCCCCAGTCTGAAATACTTTTGTGGGCCAGTCCACTCAGCAAAATGTCAGTATCTTGATAGCATCCGATTCATTTGGGCAGAGGAGGCAGGAAAAATTCCAATAGATGACACCAACCTACCAGCCCCACCTCCTTTTCACATGTCAGGTTTCGGGTGGGTGGATAAAAACTACCACCAGTCTCGACACTAACCCACAGAGGAAATTCCCGCGGCCTGGGCTCTGGAGCAGAGATCCAGTGTTATGAGGTTGTGTATCATTTTCTGCCCACATTTGTCCTTGCCCACCTCCCACCCAGATTACTTCTCAGTACCGGGTTTACATGGTTAAATTATGAAGAAAGGTTGCATAAACATGGCCTGTATTCCCTTGAGTTTAGAAAGTTGTGACGTGATCTAATTGAGGTGTTTAAAATACTAACAGGATTTGATAGGGTAGATGCGGAGAAACTATTTCTTCTGGTAGGAGAATCCTTTTTTTATTCATTCACAGGGTGTGGGCGTCACTGGCAAAGCCAACATTTATTACCCATCCCAAATTGCCCTTGAGAAGGTGGTGGTGAGCCGCATCTTGTGCTACTGCGGTCCATGAGGTGAAGGTACTCCTTCAGTGCTGTTAAGTACAACTGAGTGCCTTGCTATGCCATTTCAAAGGGCAGTTAAGAGTCAACCAAATTGCTGTGGGTCTGGAGTCAGACCAGGTAAGGACAGCAGATTTCCTTCCCTAAAGGACATTAGCAAACCAGGTGGATTTTTACAACAATCCAGTAGTTTCATGGTCACCTTGACTGAAACTAGCTGAGGAATCAAGAACAAGGGGACATAATCTTAAAATTATACCTAGACCATTCAGAGCAAATTCAGGAAGCACTTTTTCCAGAGTAGTAGAAATCTGGAATTTTCTTCCCCAAAGGCTGTGGGTGATGGGACAATTGAAGCTTTCAAGACTGAGATCGATAGAGTTTTGTTAGGTAAAAGTATTAAAGGATATGTAGCAAAGGCGGGTAAATGGAGTTGAGGTGTAGATCAGCCATGATCTAATTGAATGGTGGAGGAGGCTCGAGAGGCTGAATGGCCTACTCCTGTTCCTAATGTTCCTATATAACCCCAGGCTAGGGTTGCTAATGCTGGTTGGACATATTCCTGGACATGCCATCCCTGTTTCCAATCGCCCTACTTCCACACTCCTGCCATTGGTTGCTCAGCACGCCCATACATGCGGCGCACTGCCTTCCCATGCTAAGTGGAAAGCAAATAAATTCTTCATTATCTGATTAGCTGATTCTTGCCCGCCAGTCAAACAGCTTTTTTCTTCCATTATCTGTTATTTTTATAACTAATAAACATAACTGTTCAAAGAAAATTTTAAAAACCTACCATTTTGAATATCCCTACAATATTTCTCCAAGGTTACTCACAGCAGTGTCCTGGAAATGAATTTTAATTCCTGGAGATTCCAGGGCAACCCTAGAGGGTCTGCAACCCTACCCCAGGCCCCGAGGACATTTTTAAAGAGCTTTACTGTAGACAGGAATGCATTTGGTCAGAAAGGCAAAATCAGAAAACATTTTGAAGTATCTGAGATACTGCGTGGCAAACTGGGTTAGGACATTCTCTGCTGCCTAGAGTTTTTAATACATTCTAGTCTGATGGAATGAAAGTTTTTATTCTGACTGTTCTGCATGAAATCAGTCTGGACCATGTCAGCAAGAAAATGCCCACAATGCAGTACATTTCAGCATTAAGTTTGTAATCTCAGTCAGAAAGGTCATATGGACGGCTGCTGTGGGAAACAGAAACATCACATTGAGGTTTGGTTCAAAGCACAATGCTGGGTACAGCAGAATCTTTCTCTTCACCTGGCAGTACTTAATGCTGACACTGAAAGTCCAGAAAGGAAATAGGTTCAATTTTGCAGCACTGACATCACTCATGTTGAACACAAAAGTTTATCAAAAGGTATAAATTTAAAAGAAAAACACTCTGGGTATAATTATGGGTTCACAATTAATGACTCTCGGCAAGTGAAAGGGCCTTGGCAAACATAGAACTGTCAGCTGACCATTTAACTTTTTGGCCATTTTATTCTACTGCCTTTATCAGTTCATTTGATAATTTCCTGTGTGAGCAATATGCCGGGACTAACTTAAAAAGTGTTATGAAAAGCTGAGTATACATAAATCTGATATGATCAACTGAACCTCAGGTTGCTCAGCTCCTTATGCTTTCAGACTCAATTGGGGGGAATTTTAACTCCCATATAATGGGCAGGAGAGGGTCGGATGGGAGGGTTTAAATTGTTAAATATGTGAAACCTACCCTACTTCCGCCTACTTCCGGTGTAAGCGCAATGGGTTTGGGGAAGCCCGAGTAACCTGCTCTGGATAGGCATCTCAGTGATTTTAATGCACCAGAATTTACTGTAACTGGCGAACGAACGGTGGGCGCCATCAGTTAGACTTCCCCTTGCCCATTCACCTTTTGCATTGGAAGTTGCTGTAAATTAGAGTTCAAAAGAACACTGCACCCTCTACAGGGCATCAGGGACTTGTGTGAACAGGCCAAGCAACTGTGTATCTCCTTCACCAATCAGATAGAAGAATTGTGAATGAACAGAGCGCAGAGCTGACCAGGAACTGTCAGTTAGAATATTGAATTAAATGTCAAATCAGGTACAGAAAGCAAAATAAAGAGAGGGAAAGAAAGATGGGATTAAGAGAGAGAGAAAAAATGGAGGCAGAAAGAAAAAGTTAAAGAAAATTATAGCTTTTTAAAAAATCTCCAACAACAATTAAAATTTGAAGGAATGAGACTTCAAACCTATAATAGTTGATTTTCAGTGTTTGGCAGTAATTCAGACTTATCATGTGTTAAAAGGATACTTAGACTGAAATGGATAAGCCCTAACTTTCTGTGCCGAGTTTAGTCCGTATCTACAACGCAAGTACAGAAACTTCACGCCGTTCACTGCATTTGAATGGTGAACCAGACTGCGAGATGCTGTTTTCAAGCAGTTTCCGGAAGAGTGACACATCTCGGACAGCAACTTCCTGATTTTTGCGTTAAACAAAATTAGGGCTCATGGGATTGAGGGTAATATACTAGCATGGATTGAGGATTGGTTAACGGGCAGAAAACAGAGAGTAGGATTAAACGGGTCATTTTCAGGTTGGTAGACTGTAATAAGTGGGTGCCGCAAGGATCAGTGCTTGGGCCCCAGCTATTCACAATCTATAGCAATGATTTGGATGAGGGTACCAAATGTAATATATCCATCTTTGCTGATGATACAGGGGGATGCAAAGAGACTTCAAGGGGATATAGACAGGCTAAGTGAGTGGGCAAAAACATGGCTAATGGAATATAATGTGGAGAACTGTGAAGTTATCCATTTTGGTAGGAAAAAAAGAAAAGCAGAGTATTTTTTAAATGGTGAGAGATTGGGAAATGTTGCTGTTCAGAGGGACTTGTGTGTCCTTATACAAGAATCACTGAAAGTTAACATACAGGTACAGCAAGCAATTAAGAAAGCAAATGGTATGTTGGCCTTTATTACAAGAGGATTTGATTAGAAGACTAAATATGTCTTACAGCAATTCTATAGGGCCCTGGTGAGGCCGCACCTAGAGTATTGTGTACAGTTTTGGTCTCCTTACCTAAGGAAAGATATATTTGTCAGTGAGGTAGTGCAACAAAGGTTCGCCAGACTGATTCCTGGGATGGAGGGATTGTCCTATGAGGTGAGATTGAGTAGACTAGGCCTATATTCTCTAGAGTTTCGAAGAATGAGAGGCGTTCTCATTGAAACATACAAAATTCTTACAGGGCTTGACAGGGTAGATGCAGGGAGGATGTTTCCTCTGGATAAGGAGTCTAGAACCAGGGGCTACAGTCTCAGAATAAGGGGCCGGCCATTTAGGACTGAGATGAGGTGAAACTTCTTCACTCAGAGGGTGGTGAATCTCTGGAATTCTCTACCCCAGAAACCACATCTAGCATTTTAGGCTAGATGTGGTTGCAGATACAATCTCAGCATTCACAGTCTATCAGAAAAAATATTCAAGACAGAGATCGATAGATTTTTGGAAATTAAGGGAATCAAGGAATATGGGGATAGTGGAGTTGAGGTAGAAGATCAGCCATAATCTCATTGAATGGTGGAGCAGGCTCGAGGGGCCGAATGGCATATTCCTGCTCCTAATTCTTGTTATGTTCTAACTGCACATCTGCGCTCGCTTGAATTTGTTGTCCAATTTGTGCATAAGTAATGGTGAGTATCATTAGCCTCACCAGTATTTTACAGTAAATTCAGGTCCATCATGTTAATGAGGCTGCGTTTCTCAAATTTTGGCAGCCATTTAAATTTAACAGCAGTGTAATGGGTTTCCCAGGGCTCAGGAAACCCGACAGCTGAAGGGAGACAGGAGCTGCTAGATCCAGCAGGAAAGTGCTATTCCAGCACTGTTTGGGGGCCAGGAGGAGTAGGAGTGCTTCCCTCCCGTAATCACCAGACCGCCCCTCTGCGATCCCTAGAGCCCCTCCACCTTGCCTTCGGCTCCCCACCAAAGATTTAGCTAGTGGTTGCACCAGTTTAAGCATAAATGCTAGTTTTATAACTTACATTTCACAACAACAGAGCACTGCTCCCAAGTTAACGGTTTGCTAAGCATAGCCCTACAAGATTCAGTGTCATCTACATTTCCATGGTATGATTACAAGATGTGTGCAGTTGTGTACATTTTTGCTTGTATTTAGCTTGACCGAAACCCACACAGGTTATAACTCTGGTCTTGATACAAGTATTATAGGTTGGATGTCACCTTGGAAGCCAGCAAATTCACAGCCACAAATTCATAGGAGTCCTTCTACTCGAAGCTTAACCTCTCAGAATTCAAAGCCATCAATTGAATGCCCGAAGAATCATTGTGCAAAATCTGAGTCTCATTTAATTCAAAAGGTTCTTCCTTTAGAGATCTTAATGGATTGGTCAACGCTGAGGCCTAAAAGATCCACAGATAATATATCTTTCACAACTGACATTGGTGGTATCACATCCTTCTGTTTGGAGGGTGAAGAGTCAACAGGAGAATGTAATGGACTGCAGTGCATCCTTGTCCTAGACCTGGTTTACTATCGATGTTGAGCCCAAAGCAACTACTTCTGGTGGTAATAAAGGTTGCTCAGATGAAAAAGTAAAACTATCTCAACATTGGCACAGGACTTAGGATCACTCAGGCTCAACTAGCATTGAGGTTCAGCAGACCTGTTCTGAGCCTGAAGACTTTCTGACATTGCTAGAGAGGGTTGCATGAGCACAGGAGGACATTTGTACCTTCTCCTCAGCCATATGGATGAGCATAGAATGTTGCTTGGACAGTGTATCTTTCTTGGAACCCCAAGTGTCAGGTTGGGGTGGATACGGAGGAGTGGGGGAAGGTTCCATACTGCCGGAACTCGAGCTCAAGAGGAGAATGCACCGCATCTTTCCTTCCAGCCACTTCAAACACACATGGAAGTACGGTTGCAGGCACTGCCGAAATCTGTTTCCTTAGGGTTGAGATGAATAGCATATCTCTATGAAAATAGTATCTGATTATCTCAATTCACTACATAATTGTTGAGAACTGTTCATTGAAAAAAAAAGGCTAAAAGGAAATGGGCCACATTTTAGGCTAGATGTGGTTGCAGATACAATCTCAACATTCACAGTCTATCAGAAAAAATAGCAAATGTAGGTTTGTGTAAGTATGTTACTTCAGACTGCGTGTGAAACATATGCCAGTTTGGCAATGTTGAGCAAGTACATTCTGAAGCTATACTGCAAGCCTGCATTGTCTCCGGGGAAAAGATAAGTTGCTGCACATCCACATTGACCTGTCATAACCAACCAAGCTGCAGGTGCAACAGCCTGGACAAAGCTTACTCCCCACTTTCCCTGTAACTTTTTTCTATGAATAACATACAATGTAAGTTGGTTATGAAGTATTTTCTAAGGATACAAATTACTGTTGGTGAAGTTATTGTACAAATATTATATTTCTCCCTCTATTATTTTGACAGAGGCAATAACCCTCTTAGCCTATTGATAGGACAGAGAGGAATTTGTTGAGAAAATTAAGAACTTGAACAACACATTACTGAAAGTAATTTCTACTGTCAAAGATTTCTCAGGTCATGTGTGTAGTTCCTCGGATAATAATTGCTGAATTAATCACACACAGGCCTAGTAATTTGAGATTGCTCAAATCCTGCTGGTACAACTGAGGCCAGAGTTAATGGCTACCGAGATTGATGGCGCTGGCAGAACCGGTAAATTGGCACCGGTTGTTAATTAACATTAGCCCAGCGCTAAACTTACCATGCAGGCCGTTTTCATGGTGTTCGTCCCGACAAAAGGCCCAATGTAGTGTGGCTGTAGCGTCATTACTGCAAGAACAGCCTTCTCTTAAAGCATTTTAGAGAGCAGCTCGATTCCTTAAAAGGGAACTGCCTTCTAAAATAAAAAAAATAAAAATCATTTAGAAATAGGAAGTTTTTAACCCTTACAGCTCAACTGCCTTCAAAGAAAATTAACATTAAAAATAATTCCCAAATGGGACAATTTAGCTCTTAAAGCTGAATTCCCTTACGCACATAAAAAATGGGAAAAATGCTTCAGCACTAACACAAATGGCTCAACAACCCAGGGTCTCGCATGCAGCACTCCAGCTTTGTGCAGGGGGGCAGCACGGCAAGAGAGCTCCTCTACCCAGAGGGACCAAGAGGTCCTCCAGAAAGAACCATGTGGCAGCACATCACCGAGGCCATCACTGCCAGCTGTGTTGCCCCCCCCGTGCCCAAAGAAGCTTCATGAGCTCAGACCACTGGTCAAAGTCAGCGAATGCATCTTCAAAAGCCGTTTCCTACCAATTGCACCACTAGTCTCAGACACTTCTCAATGCATGATATCCCCACCCCAATCACTCACCTACCAACAATCTGTACCAAACACGAGGCACACCTCCCATTCTTAGCTTCATTTCACTCCCTTGGAGGAGATGGTGCTGGCCATTCTTGGCAGGGGTATGGCTGAGCTCTTGGCCAGTGGCAGGGCTGAAAGGATCCAAGATGCTGGCATCCTCATACGTTATCCTCCTTCCCGCATACACCTCTTGCTTTACCTTCCTCCCCTCACCATAACTCCACCATTTTGGCTTTCTCACTTCACACACACAAGAAATGTAGCCTGCCCAGCCAGTGGATGATCAAGAACAGGGAGAGGAGAGTGAAGAAGAAACACTGTCACTCGATTTCACACTCCCAGCCACCAGCTCTCAAGGCTGACCAGCAAGGCCATTTGCATTGTCCCCTCATTGAAAGTCAGCAGCTTTCCACCAGCATGCTGAAGCCACCGGGGTAGCACTGTGTGACATCAGTAGGTCAGGAAAAAGCACACACAAGACAGTCACTGAGGGAATGCATAGGGTGATGAGTTGATTTCTTGATGTCATATTGGATGGATAGATATATAAAGTTAGATTGAAAAGTTTGCTTTGTGGTGGCTTTTATTTCGGCATCATGGCCAAGAGGACGCTGTAACGGTCAGTAACAGAGGGAAGGTAAGGCGTGGGACAAATGTTGAAAGGGGAATTGGGGTTGTGGTCACTGGGCCTGTAGGTGGATAATTCCATCCCGGATATCCCGACCAGAAAGGGGTTGCATCCTTCCTTCCGCTTCCTCCTCTTCTGTTCTTCCTCTTTTGCATCTTCCTCTTCTGCATCTTCCTCTTCCCTCTGTGAGCGAATGCTGGAAATCTGAAATAAAAACAGAAAATGCTGGATATACTCAGCTGGTCAGGCAGCATTTCAACCTGAGATGTGAACTCTGTTTCTCTCTCCATGGATGCTGCCTGACCTGCTGAGTATTTCCAGCATTTTCTGTCTTCTCAAAGGCTTTCCTTTACCATCCAAGGCCTTGCAAGCATCCAGCAGCATTCCCTTCCCACTTAAAAGATGTTTAACACAAAAGCAGAAAAATGCAGATGCTGGAAATCTGAAATAGAAATAAAAATGAACTCTGTTTCTCTCTCCATGGATGCTGCCTGGCCTGCTGAATATTTCTGTTTCTATTTTTTAAAACCTTTAACATGTATTACACTAAGCCACTACTTCAATAAGTTATTAAAAAATCCAGTCCAAAAGCTTAAAATGCAAACTTACCTGAAAGATGTGTGTGTCCCTTTAAGAAGTGCTGACAGTGTCTCTGTCAGTCTGCTGAACATTTGTTTTCAGTGTGAGCTTAGGACCCAGCGTGAAACTCAGCGCAAAGATCCAAGTTCGCAGAGCGTGACATTTCTCTCCATAGCTGCATCTCCAGGACCAGTGATACATCAGCAGCAACTCGTCCCTCACCAAAATGGCGAGTCCCGCGCCAGAGAAGGGCGTTAAAATTGGGCAATAATATTTTTTCCTGGGTTACAGTGATAACTCCTGGCAGTAAGTAGCCCAACAGGACTCACCGTGATACACTCCACTTTGATTACTTATACATCTGCCTGGTAAAGAAGTATCTTTTTCAACAATTTGTGTTCCCTTTTTGAGGCAGAAGAATCAGGCATAGAAGGAGGCCATTTCGGCTCATCTTGTCCGCACAGGCCAACAAAGAGCTATCCAGCCATTCCCATGTTGCAGCTCTTAGTCCGCAGCCCTGTGGGTTACGGCACTTGAAGTGCACATCCAAGTATCTTTTACATGTGGTGAGGGTTTCTGTCTCTACCATCCTTTCAGGCAGTAAGTTCCAGACCCCCACCACCCTCTGGGTGAAAACATTTTCCTTCATATCCCCTTTAAACCTCTTCCCAATTACTTTAAATGTATGCCCCCTGGTTATTGACCCCTCTGCTAAGAACATAAGAAATAGGAGCAGTTGTAGGCCGTCCGGCCCCTCGAGCATTCGCTGCTATTTAATACGATCATGGCTGATCTGATCATGGACTCAGGTCCACTTCCCTGCCCGCTCCCCATAACCCCTTAGTCCCTTATTGGTTAAGAAACTGTCTATCTCTGTCTTAAATTTATTCAATGACCCAGCTTCCACAGTTCTCTGAGGCAGCGAATTCCACAGATTTACAACCCTCTGAGAGAAAAACTTCCTCCTCATCTGAGTTTTAAATGGGCGGCCCCTTATTCTAAGATCGTGCCCTCTAGTTCTAGTCCCTCCTATCAGTGGAAACATCCTCTCTGCATCCACCTTGTCAAGCCCCCTCATAATCTTATACGTTTCGATAAGATCATCTCTCATTCTTCTGAATTCCAATGAGCAGAGGCCCAACCCTCTCAACCTTTCCTCATAAATCAACCCCCTCATCTCTGGAATCAACCTAGAGAACCTTCTCTGAACTGCCTCCAAAGCGATGGAAACCAAAACTGTATGCAGTATTCCAGGTGTGGCCTCACCAATACCCTATATAACTGTAGCAAGACTTTCCTGCTTTTATACTCCATCCCCTTTGCAATAAAGGCCAAGATTCCATTAGCCTTCCGGATCACTTGCTGTACCTGCATATTAACCTTTTGTGTTTCATGCACCAGGACCCCCAGGTCCTGCTGTACTGCAGCACTATGCAATTTTTCTCCGCTTAAATAATAACTTACTCTTTGATTTTTTTTCTGCCAAATTGCATAACCTCACACTTTCCAACATTATACTCCATCTGCCAAATTTTTGCCCACTCACAGCCTGTCTATGTCCTTTTGCAGGTTTTTTTGTGTCCTCCTCACATATTGCTTTTCTTCCCATCTTTGTATCATCAGCAAACTTGGCTACGTTACACTCGGTCCCTTCATCCAAGTCATTAATATAGATTGTAAATAATTGGGGTCCCAGCACTGATTCCTGCAGCAAGGGAAATAGGTCCTTCCTATCCACACTATCTAGGCCCCTCACAATTTTATACACCTCAATTTTATACCCCTCAACTTCCTCTGTTCCGAGGAAAACAAACCCAGCCTATCCACTCTTTCCTTATAACTAAAATTCCCCAGTCCAGGCAACATCCTTGTAAATCTCCTTTGTACCCTCCCTAGTGCAATCACATCCATCCTGTAATGCAGTGACCAGAACTGCATGTAGTACTCTAGTTGTGGCCTAACTAGTGTTTTATACAGTTCAAGCATAACCTCCCAGCTCTTGTATTCTATGCCTCGGCTAATAAAGGCAAGTATTCCATTCTGCCTTCTTAACCACCTTATCTACCTGGCCTGGCCCTTCAGGGATCTGTGGACAAGCACTCCAAGATCCCTTTGTTCCCCAGTGTCCTACCATTTAATGTGTATTCCTTTGCATTGTTAGCCCTCCCCAAATACATTACCTCACACTTCTCTGGATTAAATTCCATTTGCCACTTTTCTGCCCACCTGATTAGTTCATCGATATCTTCCTGTAGTCTACAGCTTTCTTCTTCATTATCAACCACACAGCTGATTTTTGTATCATCTGCAAACTTCTTAATCATACCCCCTACATTCAAATCTAAATCGTTGATATATACCACAAAAAGCAAGGGACCTCGTACTGAGCCTTGTGGAACCCCACTGGAAACAGCCTTCCAGTCACAAAAACCCCCATCGACCATTAGAAATAAGATAGTAGAACACAAAATGTTACATCTATTCCAAACCCACGACCTCGACCACCGAAAAGGACAAAGGCAGCAGGCGCATGGGAACACCAACACCTGCAAGTTGCCCTCCAAGTCACACCTCATCCTGACTTGGAAATATATCACTGTTCCTTCATCATTGGTGGGACAAAATGTTTTTTTTATTGATTCCTGGGATGTGGGCATCGCTGGAAAGGTCAGCATTATTTGCCTGGAACTCACTATCTAACAGCACTGTGGGAGTGTCTTCACCTCAGACAGCAACGATTCACAGAGCAATTAGGGGTGGGCAATAAACGCTGGCCTTGTCAGCAACGCCCACATACCGTGAATGAATTTTTAAAGACTGCATAGAGACAAGCTATTCTGCCCCTCAAGTCGATGCCGGTGTTTTTCTCCACACGAGCCAATCAGTCCACTCCCTTTCTTCTTCTTGTTCCCTGACTCTTTGATAATCTTTTTTTTCAAACAATTAATTATTTCCTTTATAAAAGAATTATGAAATCTGCTTCAACAATTGTTTGTGGTAAAGATTTCCATATTCTAACTAATCTCTGTATATAGAATTGTTTTTCTAGCCCTGCACCTTATTTTGAATGGGTTTCCTGTGGCATGGAAAAAATATGCAGTAATTCAGGCCTACAAACAGGAGATTTGCCACTCAGAATATTGGGCTAACTAGTAGCTGTTAAAAGGGTTTTTTCTCACCTTTAAAGTGGAGTTGAGGAGTGTATTTAGTGTTTGGAGTTGTATGTTGCCTGCAGTAAGTCTGCAAAGATGCCAGTCCCATCATTTACTATGGTGCTCCACGCTGCCTGCCTTCCTATCAGCTCCCTCTTTGTCAGGCATCTCCTCTTTCTCCTCCGCGTCCTAGGGTGATGCAGATACTCAATCCCCTTAGCATAATGCATGCATTGCTTTTCCAATTACTGAATTGTGAAGCATGCAGCGTATCATGACAATCTTGCTCACCTTGGCTAGACGGTACAGCAGGACCTCTCCTAAGCAGTGCAAACATCTTTGATAGTGGCATGGGCCTCACTGTATTGCCACTGCTGTGTGGGGGTTCCTGATGAAGCTGAAAAGGGTAGCCTAGTCTTTCAAACATGATCTGTTAATTCTGTGGGCTTCTCTACTAATTACAGTGCTCTCGAATCTGCAGACTGAAAGTATTGTGGGAGCTCCTGAGGAAATGAGCATTTGCATTTGGATGAATTTTTAGCGATCACTCATCACTTTCCCATTGACGGGGAGGGGGGGGACCCTTTCCCATTGAGGGGGGGAACCCCTTCCCATTGACGGGGGAACTCTTTCCCATTGACGGAGGGGAATCCTTTCCCATTGACGAGGGAACCCTTTCCCATTGACGGAGGGGAATCCTTTCCCATTGACGAGGGAACCCTTTCCCATTGACGGAGGGGAATCCTTTCCCATTGACGGGGGAACCTTTCTTATTGACAGGGGAAACCCTTTCCCATTGACGGGAGAACCTTATCCCATTGACGGGAGAAACCTTTCCCATTGACAGAGGGGAACCATTTCCCATTGACGGAGGAACCCTTTCCCATTGATGGAAGAACCCTTTCCCATTGACGGGGTAAACCTTTCCCATTGCCAGAAATGAACCATTTCCCATTGACGGGGGAACCCTTTCCCATTGATGGAAGAACCCTTTCCCATTGACGGGGTAAACCTTTCCCATTGACAGAAATGAACCATTTCCCATTGACGGGGGAAACCTTTCCCATTGACAGAGGGGGAACCATTTCCCATTGACGGGGGAACCTTTTCCCATTGATGGGGGAACCCTTTCCCATTGACGGGGGAAACCTTTCCCATTGACAGAGGGGGAACCATTTCCCATTGACGGGGGAACCTTTTCGCATTGATGGGGGAACCCTTTCCCATTCATAAAAACATTTGGTTTCACATGTGGAGCCATAATGGTCACACGGGTACCATCTATGAGGCCCTGCAATCTTAAAAATCTTGTCAATTGGAAAAGGTCCCATGCCGTCTCCAGTTTCTGGGTCTTTCCACTTGGAAATTTATCAAGATATTTCCCCTAGCAAACATGGCATCTGTTTCTTGCTTCACACATCTGTGGACAGCAGACTGGCTGATAAATCCTGTGGTGATCTGGAAGGAGGCTGTAGTACAAAAAGTCAATAGTGTTGTCCGGTAGTGATATACAGTCCCTAGCACTTGCACGGTTCCCGGTTATAACAGATAGTCACCTACATCGGGCAAATTGCACCAATCATTTGTCATCACCATAGAAGGCACCGCTTAAACCATATTAATTGCGCCAACGACAGCGCGCACTTCAGGTAATTACAATCAGCTATTCGCACTTCGTTATAGTGCGATTACCGAAGTGATGTGTCAGTCACTAAGTCCTTTCATGATTTTTGCAACTTGGATAAGGCAGCCCCACCACCTTCAGTCACCCTCTAGAAC
Source organism: Pristiophorus japonicus (assembly GCF_044704955.1). Classification (NCBI taxonomy): domain Eukaryota; kingdom Metazoa; phylum Chordata; class Chondrichthyes; family Pristiophoridae; genus Pristiophorus; species Pristiophorus japonicus. Next base: position 284,172,265 of record NC_091978.1, read on the forward strand.
TCCTTTGACTGCTGAGCTCTTACTGACAGCTTTTTGAGCTCCTCGTCAGTGCAGATGGTGAGCTGCAGGTGGCGGGGGATGATGAACGACCACTTGATGTCCTGCGCCGTGTCGCCTGCCAGCTTCAGCATCTCAGCCATCAAGTTCTCGAGGACTGCGGCCAAGTAGACTGGGGCCCTGCTCCTGATGCTTTTGTATGGGCTTTGCATTTGGAAGGAGCCAAGTACTCTTTTGCAACACAGCACAGTTGTGTATCTGTTTATAATGTGCCGTTTATATACATTAAGGTAAAGCAGCCACCATGGGATTATGACAAAACTAGTGTTAAATCTGACAACTAGTGTAAAAAAAGTACTCTTTTTAAATTTCTTGGTTACATCATCCACCATGTATAGCAGCCAAATCATGTTGACACCAATGCATCCACTATAAGCAGTGGGGACTGTACCAGATCATTGAGGTAGTCTGAAGATCAACCTGTAGTTGGTGGCATAGCTCAGTCACTGCCTCTTTGATGAAATGGAGACACCACCAAAGACAGAACTCTTCAGACATCTCTAGGTACCACTGGCATGGTCTACATACTCGAGTCCTGAAGTATTGCCGAGAGGACACATAGCTCCTGAGGTACCTTGGAAGAACATGTGAACTGAAGAATTCATCCTCCTCATCCAGGTCATGCAGCACAATTGAAATACCCAATAGGAATCCTCTCCTCCCATCTTGCTTAACTGCATCTCGTACAGTAGCTGTACAGGCCAAGATATGTGTCTGCTGCAAAAATGTAGCTGCAGTGAAATGGCCCACAAATAGGAGCTACCTGAGATATACGTGATATACAGTTAGGGTTCCCAGCCCTCTTGCTGTGGACGGGACTCGAACAGAATGGATGGTTAGTCTCCCGTACACTGCACCGACTCAGGAGAAATGCCCTGTTTGCGCGATTCATGCATGCGCAGCACCCTGGCTGTCACATGATCAAATGTCATATGATCAAGCATCATGTGAGCGATGTCACTTGATCAAATGCCATGTGATCAAATGTCACCTGATCAAATCTCCAGGAACACATCAATCCCAAGATAGCAATCCTGTATACAATGCAGCCAAGTGGAAAATGCTCAGGAGGCAAAAACTGCATTGAAAGCATAAATTGCAATTCTACAATAACTTAGCTTTAACAAAATCTCTAAAGGGGCCTGGCACATTCTCTGCAGACAAGCCCCTTTTATATGAAGGAGGAGCACACGTTAGATGCTGCTTCTCCTCACCACAGGAAATTCTGCATGGAGCCAGATTAAAAGAATTTTAATATGCTAATGGTAGAAGTTTGCAAGCCTGCTTCTGTACAGCAAAATTGCCCATCAGAAAATCAGGTGCAGCATGAATACAGCATGTCTGGTTAAAGGCCCGATATTCTGGCCTGCACAAGCTAATTAAGGGGTATCACACCAAACGTGCAGCCGTGGACAATGTTCCCATATTGCATCATCAGTCATGTATCAGTCATGGGTTTACACAGTTTAACCATTTTTGCTACACAAATATGAACATGTGATACTCTTATTTTGTATGATAAAGGTTGTAAGATCAAGGACTCTGATCAAAGAAGCCATTGTTTCCTACCTGTTTTCCATCAAGCGTGTAGAGCCTTCTGACTGCTCCAGAATCTAACTTTATGGCATCTGTAATGTCATTTAACACCTGATCGAATGAATGAGCCGTCTTCTTGTTTAGCAGAATCCTTACGGCTTTCCGTGGCTTTACACCACTGCGGATAACAGTCACCAGTTTGGGCCTGATAAAATCCTTGGCTTCTTTTCCTTCACCTCTTAATGTCAGTGATGAGAGAGAGCGGGATGTTCCTGCCTTGATATTGACTGACCAGTTTGGATTGACATTCTTGGTATAGTCTACTTTACGAAATGGCTCATTGGAAGCACAAACATAGCTTTCACCTGTAAAAAAAAGACAAACTTTTAAAGCACAGATTCAGTTTCCTAAGGATTGTATTCTTGATTTAATTTCTGCAATATCCATAATGAAACTGGGTACTCATTACAACAGATACATTATATGTCTTGAGGTTTCAACTGAAAAGAAACGTAAATGTATTTACATTAAACATTAGGGGGTGAAATTGGATTAGGCCTAAAAATGAGCGCAGGGATTGCAATGCTCGATCAATCCGCGTCCGTGGAAAGGAATGCAGGCAGCACATAAAATTCGTGCTGCCTGCTACTTTGCATGATAGCAGCGCACAGCCCAATGCTGAACATGCTTCTGACAGGCTCTGCGCTCAGCAGGGGGAACACGTTTGCGCAAAGCTAGCTTTATTTAAAGCTAGCCTGCGCTTCTTAAAGGCAGTCTGCACCTCATAAAGGTGAGCTGTCTTTAGGTCATCACAAATTTTAAAACTGCTTCAACACAAATCCAAATGGCTCAACAGGCCAGGGAAAGGGCACCAAGTGTCTCAGACACAGCACTCAAGGCCATTATCCAGGGAGAGGTCCTCTACCCACAGGGGGCCGAGGCCCTCCAGAAGGGGAGGATGTGGGACCAGATCGACAAGGCTGTCACTGCCAGCAGTGTCACCCCAGGACATGGCTCTAGTGCACAAAGAAGTTTAGTGACCTCAGACGAGTGGTCAAGGTCAGTGAATGCATCTTTAAAAGCCGTCTCCTACCAATGACACCAAGAGCCTCACACACTGCTCAATTCACCACACCTCCATCACTCACCTACCAACAATCTCTACCAAACACGAATCATGCCTCACATTCATAGCTTCACCTCACCTGCATACACTTACCACTGCTGCAAGTCTAACACTCAAATTTCACAGCTTGAACACACTGTCAGTTATTCAACCATGACAGCCACATCACCCAAACACATTACTCCACACTTACTGACATACTTCCCTTTCTCTTGCAGGAAAGGTGGCGCGTAACTGGCGCCAGCATAACCTAACCGGTGGGTGAGAGTCTCGCCTGCATGACCTCACCACCTGGAGGAGACGGTACTGGCCATTCTTGGCAGGGCATGGCTGAGCCCGTGGCCAGTGGTGGGGCTGAAAGAATACATGATGCCAGCATCCTCATACGTTATCCTCCTTCTCACATCCCACATTCCCTTCAATCCACAATCCCTTCTGATTTACAAGCTGTACATGGTGTAAACGTGCACCTCTTGCTTTCCCCATGCCCCATCCTCCCCTCACCACAACCTCACCGTTGTGCCTTTCTCATTTCAGACACCAACAAATCCAGCCTGCCCAGCCAGTGGTTGAACAAGAGGGAGAGGAGAGTAAAGAAGAAGAAACACTGTCACTCAATTTCACACTCCCAACCACCATCTTAGATAATGACACTCCGCATACTTTAAAGGATAGGCTGGATGCAGGATCTGCACATGGTGAGACACTAAGCACAAGTGGCCTGCAGCCAGGGCAGGGGTAAAGGGTAGCTCAGGTGCCACCAGAGAGTGAGGGTTCTGCTGCACAGAACTCAGATGAAGACTTTGAAGACTAATGGGTATGCACAATGAAAGGCTTGGTAAATTGGCAGGCCTATTGCAATGTCAAGGAGCATGGAAGAGTCCAGATCTAGCCTTGCACAGGGCTTTGGGCAGAGCTTGGAGCCCATACTTTCCAGCGTGGAAGTGCTGGAAAGAATGGAAAGAACTAAGGCCGCCTATCTAAACCTCCGTACATTGCCCGTTTCCGCCCTTGCCTCAGCTCATCTGCGGCTGAAGCCCTCATCCAAGCCTTTGTTATCTCTGGACCTAACTATTCCAATGCACTCCTGGCTGGCCTACCACTTTCTACCCTACGTAAACTCGAGGTAATCCAAATCCATGTCCTAAGCACAGACTGCTGACAACGTGGCTGGGTTTACGAGTGTTGAAAGGGGCTTGCAGGGTATCATAGCAGTCTGCACTCCAGCAGATTACTAGGATTGTTTAGGCGTGTCCTAGGGGAGTGGCAGTGGCACCGTGGAGCAAGAACCTGCTGTCCTCTCTCAGGATGACAGCATTCGTACTCCCACCACTGCCACTCCACCGGTGTCCTTGCTGTTGCCTGACAACCAGCCAGCCCAGATTGCTGTTGCCCATGCGGAGGTGGTGCAGTCCTAAGCCAGGCCTACTAGGCTCAGAGCTGCTGGAGGTCGTCCTTCAATGACATCTGCAGTCTCCCTCACTGAAAGTCAGCAGCCTTCCACCAGACATGCTGCAGCCACTGGGGCTGCACTGCGTAGGAGCACTAGGGCAGGCAAAGGCACATGGAAGACAGGCACTAAAGGAATGCATAAGGGTGATTTTCAGATGTAATACTGGAGGGAAAGATGTATAAAGTTGGATTGTAAAAGTTTGCTTTTTGATAGCTTTTATTTCAGCATTGTGGCCAAGAGAACACTGTGATGGTCAGTAACAGAGGGAAGTGGCTGGAAACGAGGCAGCCACCATTCGTCTGCCGAAACCGGCCTTACATGCCTGCACTAAGAGGAGGAATTTTGCGGTCCGAGAGCTCTTTTCACTTTCTGAGTTACATAAACTCTTATATTACTGTATCAAGTTATTTTGTCTGTTTGAAGAAAATTTATGAATTATTTAAATACATGGTGGAAGGCTGATTTTTTTTTCCTGAATGCAGTAGTTTTTTTCTTCATAAAGCCTGGGGAATATGGCTGTGTGGATTATTCCATGACATAAGTTACAAATGTTATAAAAAGGTGAAATTTAATATACTGTCTGAAGCATAACAATATAACTACATTTATAACTTATACCATGTGACTTAACTGCTGACGATGTATTTGTGGTTATGAGTTGCTTTTAGTTCCCTTGAAGATGAGCATGGATAAAGACAATAATAATAGCCAGTAAGAAAGAAAGAAAGATTTGCATTTATATATCGCCATTCATGACTGCTGGACGTCTCAAAGCACTTTACAGCCAATGAAGTACTTTTGAAGTGTAATCACTGTTGTAATGTAGGAAACGCGGCAGCCAATTTGCGCACAAGCAAGCTCCCACAAACAGCAATGATGACCAGATAATCTGTTTTTTTTTGTTATGTTGATTGAGGGATAAATATTGGCCAGGACACCAGGATAACTCTCCTACTCTTTTTCAAAATAGTGCCAAGGGATCTTTTATGTCCACTTGAGAGAGCAGACGGGGCCTCGGTTTAACATCTCATCCGAAAGATAGCTCCTCCGACAGTGCAGTGCTCCCTCAGCACTGCACTGGAGTGTCAGCCTAGATTTTTTTGTGCTCAAGTTCCTGGAGTGAGACTTGAACCCACAACCTTCTGACTCAGAGGCGAGAGTGCTACCCACTGAGTCACAGCTGACAGTGTACATAATTTAAATTTATTCAATATGAAATAATAAAAAGGTGGATATCAAGGTTAAACAAAATAGGAATGATGAATATTAAACACATGGGAGCAAAGGAAGGAATCATTTGACATTATTTTGTGGGATTGCTGGTTGAATCATTTTTTAAGTTCTAAAAAGGGCCACATTTTGAGAAGACATGCTACATACATGTCAATATAGAAAACAAGCAGAAGCTGACCAACAACTTCAAAAAAAATGACAAACTCCATGAAAGCTGACACAACCCTTAATCTGCTTCAGGCATATATTAACGCATTGGAAGATTGGACTCAAGACCGGAAAATGATGCATAATTTAGATAAGTGCAGTATTATGCATGTGGGTAGGGCAAATGCGCAACATTCATACACCCTTCCGGGAAAGGCATTAACGATGGTGGAGATAGTGCATACATCCTTAAAGGCACATGAGCAATGCTGTGTAGTGATAGCTAGTGCAAATAGGGCGTTGGGGTGTATCCATAGGACAATTAAGTACAAGATGAGGTGCACTGTTTTGTCCTTGTACAAGTGGTTAGTCAGGCTGCACTTGGAATACTGTGCCCAGTTTTGGTTTCCTTACATGGTAGTTGATATTGAGGCTTTGGAAAGGGTGCAGATGAGGGCCACTAGACTAATTCCCAGTCTAAAGCATCTCAATTATCAAGATAGGCCAAAAGAGTTAGGACTCTATGGGGGCAAAATTGGGTTCTTTTGCGCCTCCCATTAGCACCTCCGGGGGACAAATGATCAGCACCTCCTGCCATATTCGGCGAGAGTTACAGTGTTGTGCCCCGATCTCCTTTGCCCAGAGATCGTGACATCATCACCGTGCGCATCAGCGTGGTCGCAACCCAGAAATTGCCTTGCGCCCCATGCAGCAGCGCCAGGCGAAAACACCAACAGCTGCAGGAGGCATGCATCGGGAGGCTGGCCACTTTGGGGGCGGTGCTTAAAGGCGAGGTGATCGAGGTAAGTTAAAAAAAACTGACCTTCCCTCTTGCAGCTTTTTTCGCGGGTTCCCGCCTACGATCGATCGCGGCTGCCGCCGTGGAGAAGGTAAGTTTGTTTTCTTTTGCAGACCCTGCAGCGATGGCCCTTCCCTTTAGGGGAGGGAAGGAACCTTTCAACGCAGCAGAGAAACCAGTTTGCATTGATTTTTGTTAGAAAACATTAACATACTGACCGGGTTCCCAAAATGCTGAACATCAGTGTGAAACTCTGACAACCTGACAAGTACGAGGCTTGTCGGCATTTGGAATTCAGTGGGTTTTGCTTTAAACAAGTCATTGTCACTGACTCCTTTCAAACCCTGACTTGAGCCTCATTGCCCGCCTCTACTTTAATGTCTTCTGCTGCAGCGACCTCTCATTAGCTTTTCCTTCTTCCCTCTCTATCCCTGAACTGCCATAATGGCTTTACCCAAGTGAGTAAGCTTCTCTTGTCACTTCTATGCTGTTATACAGGTAGCACCCACCACTTCACCCCAAGGGCAGCCAACTCTCCAGGCTTGCCCTGGAGTGTCCAGAAATTGAAAATTAGTCTCCTGCACACTGCTGTGAGCCACATGAGAGAAATCTCATAGAGCCATTGAAAACAATGGATTTTAAATTTTCTTTTCGAGCTTTTGTTTATTAATTATAAAAATATTGGCAATGGTGAAAAAAGGCTGTTTGATGGGGCAGTAGAGATGAGAGATGTGACAAAACCTCCAGGAATACATCTATCATGTATGCAAACTCTTTGTATTCACTATGTAACTATGTACGATGTACCATCTGAGGGCGCTGCTATTGGCGGACCAGGGGTTTCCTGCCCTGGTGTGCAGGAGGCAGATAAAAGGCAGCCAGACATGCTGTCCCTCACTTTGAAGTCGTATTAAATGGACTGAAGTCACACAGCTCTTACTCACAGTACAAGGCCTCATGGAGTTATTCGATGGTAATTGCAGACATAATAACTGGCGACGAGAATACGGACTTTCACGCGGTTATGGCTACCTTTGGCACACTAAAAGACTTCGCAGAGGGTGGTGATTGGGATGCCTTCATGGAAAGGCTCGAGCAATATTTCGTGGCAAACGACCTGGCAGGGGAGACGGACACATTGGCGGAGAAGCGCAAGGCTTTACTACTGACCAGTTGTGGACCCGAAGTCTACTGCCTCGTCAGGGACTTGCTGGTACCCACAAAGGCCAAGGATAAGACGTACGATGAGCTGACTGAACTAATTTGCGATACCATACAGATGACTTCCTACCAGAGTCGGCGCTCACTGGCAAGTACTGTACGTAAAATAACGCCGATTGCAAGCAGAACTGTTGAACGAATAAGAACTGTACAGAGCAGAGCCTACATGCTTGCTGCTGCTAGGTTGCCAAGGGGTGTAAATGCAAAACACAATGCTGGTGTTGCGGGGGTAATCATGGGGCCCATCAATGTCAATTTAAAGACTATGTGTGCAAAAGCTGCAGAACTAGGGGCCACCTCTAGCGAATGTGCAAACGTACTGCGAATCACCATGTGGAAGTGGAGTCGGCAGAAGAGTCCCGATCCAGCGTGGATCACAAAGGACAAGCGAGAGAGGCAACTCAGCCTGAGGGAGCAGAGTGCGGGATGCACACCCTCTTCACTAAAAGTCCTCCCATGATGATAAAGGTCAAATTAAATGGCATTCCTGTATCCATGGAGCTGGACACGGGGGCAAGTCAGTCAATTATGAGCCAGAAGGCTGTGGGACAAAGCACAAAGACCCAAGCTGAGCCCGATTCAGAAAAAGCTGCGCATTTACACCAAGGAACTGATACCAGTTATTGGCAATGCAAACGTAAAAGCATCCTATGGTGGAGAGGCACATGAGCTGCCACTGTGGATTGTACCAGGCGATGGGCCCACGCTGCTTTGCAGAAGCTGGATGGAGAAGATTCGGTGGAACTGGGAAGACATCAAAGTATTATCAGCAGTGGACGATGCTTCATGTGCTCAAGTACTGAGCAAGCTCTCATCTTTATTTGAACCAGGCATCGGCAACTTCACAAGCACCAAAGTGCAGATCCACTTGGTCCCCGAAGCACGGCCTGTTCATCACAAGGCTCGAGCGGTCCGCTACATGATGAGGGAGAAAGTGGAGATCGAATTGGACAGACTTCAACGCGAGGGAACCATATCGGCAGTCGAGTTCAACGAGTGGGCCAGCCCGATTGTTCCGGTACTAAAGAGCGATGGCACGGTCAGAATCTGCGGCGACCACAAGGTAACGACCAACCGAGTCTCGTTGCAGGACCAGTACCCGCTACCCAAAGCCGATGATCTTTTCGCGACATTAGCAGGGGGAAAGGCGTTCACCAAACTCGATCTAACCTCCGCTTACATGACCCAGGAGCTGGTTGAGTCGTCGAAAAAATGAACATGCATTAACACACACAAGGGACTGTTCGTGTACCACAAGTGCCTGTTTGGGATTCGCTCAGCTGCAGCCATATTCCAAAGAAACATGGAGAGCCTGTTGAAATCGGTTCCACGCACTGTTGTATTTCAGGATGACATCCTCATCACTGGCCGCAACACCTCCGAACACCTGCACAACCTGGAAGAAGTTTTAAGTCGACTAAACAGAGTTGGACTCCGGTTGAAACGATCCAAATGTATCTTCCTGGCGCCAAAGGTAGAATTCCTGGGGAGGAAGATTGCAGCAGATGGCATCAGACCCACGGACTTGAAGACAGAGGCCATCAAGAATGCAGCCACACCACGAAATGTAACGGAGCTGCGCTTGCTCCTGGGACTCCTCAACTATTTCGGTAACTTTCTTCCAGGATTGAGCACCTTGCTGGAACCATTGCACAAGCTGTTACACAAGGGAGACGACTGGGCTTGGGGTAAAAATCAGGAGGCCGCCTTTGAGAAGGCCAGAAACCTGCTGTGTTCGAATAAGTTGCTAGTATTATATGACCCATGTAAACATCTAGTTTTAGCATGTGATGCGTCGTCGTACGGCTGGGTGTGTTTTGCAGCAAGCCAGTGCAGTGGGCAAGCTCCAACCGGTTGCATATGCGTCCAGAAGCCTATCAAAGGCCGAAAGAGGCTACAGCATGGTCGAAAAGGAGGCTTTAGCCTGTGTTTACGGTGTAAAAAAGATGCACCAATATTTGTTTGGACTCAGGTTCGAGTTAGAGATGGACCACATGCCCCTAATCTCACTGTTTTCGGAAAGCAAAGGCATAAATGCTAATGCTTTGTCTCAAATCCAAAGATGGGCACTAACACTTCGGCCTACGATTATACGATCCGCCACAGGCCAGGCACTGAAAACTGCGCCAATACTCTCAGCCGACTACCGTTGCCCACCACCAGGGTTGAAACGGCGCAGCCTGCAGACCTGCTACTGGCCATGGATACCTTTGATAGTGAAGGGTCACCCGTAACGGCCTGCCAAATTAAGACCTGGACCAGTCAGGATCCTTTGCTATCCCTTATAAAAAGTTGTGTCCTCAATGGGAGCTGGTCAGCAGTCCCTTGAGACATGCAAGACGAGATCAAGCCATTTCACCGTCGTAAAGATGAAATGTCGATCCATTCAGATTGTCTCTTATGGGGCAACTGCATTATCTTGCTAAAGAAAGGCAGGGAAACCTTCATACATGACCTACACAGCACCCACCCAGGCATAGTCATAATGAAGGCTATCGCCAGGTCCCACGTCTGGTGGCCCAGCATTGACTCGGACCTGGAGTCATGTGTGTACCAGTGTAACACATGCAATGCTCCCAGGGAGGCTCCACTTAGTCTCTGGTTCTGGCCCTCAAAACCATGGTCCAGGATCCATGTGGATTATGCAGGCCCCTGTCTGGGAAAGATGTTCCTGGTTGTTGTGGACGCCTACTCCAAATAGATTGAATGTGCAATAATGTCATCCAGCACATCCGCAGCCACCATTGAAAGCCTCAGGGCCATGATCACCACCCATGTCTTATCCAACATTCTTGTCAGCGACAATGATCCGTGCTTCGCCAGCTCGGAATTCAATGAATTCATGACCCGTAATGGCATCAAGCATATCAGATCTACCCCGTTCAAGCCCGCATCCAACGGCCAAGCGGAGCGGGCAGTCCAAACCATAAAGCAGAGCTGGAAATGTGTCACGGAAGGCTCCTTACAAACCCGCCTGTCCCAGGTACTGCTCAGCTACAGGACACGACTCCACTCACTTACTTACCAGGGTTTCCCCTGCAGAATTATTAATGAAACGAGCACTCAAAACCAGGCTCTCCTTAGTATACCCTGACCTCATTGATCAGGTGGAAACCAGGCCTTAGCAGCAAAACACGTACCATGATCGCGCGGCTGTATCACGCGACATCACTGTAAATGACCCTGTGTTTGTGCTGAATTACGGTCAGGGCCCCAAATGGGTTGCCGGCACTGTATTAGCCAAGGAGGGGAATAGAGTGTTTGTTGTCAAACTGCTTAATGGTCAAATGTGCAGAAAACATTTGGACCAAACCAAATTACGATACACAGATAACCAGGAACCACCGGAAGAGGACCTCATCTTCAGTGACCCACCGACACACGCCCAATCGACAACAGACCTCACTGCCAACCACGAGGATGATCCCACCATCCCCAACAGTCCAGCCCAACCAGTCGCGCTGCAAGACAGCAGTGGCCCAACCAACTCACCCAGGCCAGAAGCGACACTCAGACGGTCAACCAGGGAGCACAGGGCTCCGGCTCACCTTAACCTGCAATCAAGTGGCATCAAAGACTTTGCGGGGGAACGATGTCATGTATGCAAACTCTTTGTATTCACTACGTAACTATGTATGATGTACCACTTGAGGGCGCTGCTGTTGGGGGCCCAGGGGTTACCTGCCCCGGTGTGCAGGGGGCATATAAAAGGCAGCCAGCCATGCTGTCCCTCACTTCGCAGTAATATTAAATGGACTGAAGTCACACACCTCTTACTCACAATAGAAGGCCTCGTGGAGTTATTCGATGGTAATTGCAGACATACTAAGATCCAACCAGAGTCAGCAACCATACTCCCCACTGTCCCTTTTTGTGGTAATATCAGACTGGAAGTGAGACAGCTTAAACACAATGGAACAAGGAGAGTCACTGACAATAAAAGTTCAGGCAAAGCCATAGTGCAGCAGGGGTAATAGATCAGGGATAAACTTGTGCAATGGCAGCATGGCATATACAAAGAGAGCAAGAAAAACAAAGAGGCAGCAGCAGGTGAGAATGGGGACAGACATAGCAGCAGATCCAGACAGACAGAGAGGGAGAAGGGTAAAGCACATGGAGAGAGTAGAATTCAACCTTAGCCTTATATCTATGCCTCACCACTACATTGCCAAGGGCAAATAGAGATATCACATGTTCCAAAGCGCTACACAGGAGCATTAGCAGACAAATTCTGACACTGAGCCACATAAAGAGATAGTAGGACTAGTGACCAAATGCTTGGTCGAATGGTTAAGTTTTCAGGAGCATCTTAAAGGAGGAAAGAGGTAGAAAGGCAGAGAGGTTTGGGAAGGGAATTCCAGAGCTTAGGATAAGGGCAGGTGAAGGCTCAGCCACCAATGGTGTTGCGATGGAAATTGAGGATGCACAAGAGACCAGAATTGAAGAAATGCACAAATCTCGGAGGGTGGTGGGGCTGGAGGAAGTTACAGAGATAGGGAGGGGTGAGACCATGGAGGGATTTGAAAACCAGGATAAGAATTTTAAAATTGAGGTGTGCCAGACCGGAAGCCAATGTAAGTCAACACAGACAGGGGTAAGGGATGAACGGGGCTTGATGCGAGTTAGGACATGGGCAGCAAGGTTTTGGATCAGCTGAAATTTTCGGAGGGTGGAATATGAGAGTCAGGCCAGGACAGCATTGGAATAGTTAAGTCTGGAGGTAACAAAGGCATGGATGAGATTTTCAGCAGGAGTTGGGCTGAAGTGGGGCAGAGACGGGTGATGTTACGGAGGTGGAAATAGACGGTCTTGGTGATGGAGAGGATATGGGGTCAAAAGCTCAGCTCAGGTGATGGGCAATAAATGCTGGCCTTGCTAGCTACACTCATATCCTGAGAATCAATATTAAAAAAAGTCAGAAAATGATAGTCACAGGAACCAAAATGTTTCTATGTCCTACGTTATATTTCAAACTGAGGAACATTTCTGCTGAGCATCGGCTAGCAGGAGAATGTGCTTGAGCTGAGGAGTGGGCAGTCGGAGAGGCGGGAGTTCGGGGCGTTGGTGAGGCCTACAAGAGGCCCAGCGGCAGAGCAGAGGCGGCGGCAGTCGGAGAGGCAGGAGTTCGGGGCGTTGGTGAGGCCTATAAAGGCCCAGCGCCAGAGCAGAGGCGGCGGGAGTCGGAGAGGCGGGAGTTTGTCGAGAGGCAAGCTGGTGCAGCTGCAGCAGGGAGAGAAGGAAAAAAAGAAGTAAAAAGAAATTGAAAGGTGACGTCACAGCCAAGGGGGTAAGTGATTGGCTGGTGATTGGTAAGTAGTTTTTCTTTTTCTTTTCTATATCAGTAAGTAACCTTTAGCATTGTTGTCACCAATTTAAGTTTATATATGGATTAAGTCATGGCAGGACAGCTCGGACACGTGTTATGCTCCTCCTGTACTATGTGGGAAGTCAGGGATGCTTCCGGTGTCCTTGACGACTGCGTGTGCGGGAAGTGTATCCGGCTGCAGCTCCTGACAGACCGCATTGCGGCACTGGAGCTGCGGGTGGATCATTCTGGAGCATGCACAATGCTGAGAATGACGTGAATAGCACGTTTAGTGAGTTGGTCTTACTGCAGGAAAAGGTTACTCAGGCAGATAGGGAATGGATGACCAACAGGAAGAGCAGTGGAGGAAGGTAGTGCAGGGGTCCCCAGGTACACCGCTTTGGGTACTGTTGAGGGGGATGACTCACCAGGGGAGGGCAGCAGCAGCCAAGTCCATGGCACCATGGGTGGCTCTGCTGCACAGGAGGGCAGGAAAAAGAGTGGGAGAGCTATAGTGATAGGGGATTCAATTGTAAGGGGAATAGATAGACGTTTCTAGGGCTGCAACCAAGACTCCAGGATGGTATGTTGCCTCCTTGGTGCAAGGGTCAAGGATGTCATGGAGCGGTTGCAGGGCATTCTGAAAAGGGAGGGTGAACAGCCAGTTGTCATGGTGCATATAGGTACCAACAATATAGGTAAAAAAAGGGATGAGGTCCTACAAGACGAATTTAGGGAGCTAGGAATTAAATTAAAAAGTAGGACCTCAAAAGTAGTAATCTCAGGATTGCTACCAGTGCCACGTGCTAGTCAGAGTAGGAATCGCAGGATAGCTCAGATGAATACGTGGCTTGAGGAGTGCTGCAGAAGGGAGGGATTCAAACTCCTGGGACATTGGAACCGGTTCTGGGGGAGGTGGGACCAGTACAAACAGGACGGTCTGCACCTGGGCAGGAACGGAACCAATGTCCTGGGGGAGTGTTTGCTAGTGCTGTTGGGGAGGAGTTAAACTAATATGGCAGGAGGATGGGAAACTATACAGGGTGGCAGAGAAAAGTAGAATGGGGGCAGAAGCAAAAGATAGAAAGAAGAAAAGTAAAAGTGGAGGGCAGAGAAACCTAAGGCAAAAAGCAAAAAGGGGCACATTACACCAAAATTCTAAAGGAGCAAAGTATGTTAAAAAGACAAGCCTGAAGGCTCTGTGCCTCAATGCGAGGAGTATTCGTAATAAGGTGGACGAATTAACTGCGCAAGCAGCTATTGACGAATATGATACAATTGGGATTACGGAGACATGGCTCCAGGGTGACCAAGGCTGGGAACTCAACATCCAGGGGTATTCAATATTCAGGAAGGATAGACAGAAAGGAAAAGGAGGCAGGGTGGCGTTGCTGGTTAAAGAGGAAATTAATGCAATAGTAAGAAAGGACATTAGCTTGGATGATGTGGAATCGGTATGGGTGGAATACCAAGGCGCAGAAAACGCTAGTGGGAGGTTGTGCACAGACCACCAAACAGTAGTAGTAAGGTTGGGGACAGCATCAAACAAGAAATAAGGTATGCATGCAATAAAGGTACAGCAGTTATTATGGGTGACTTTAATCTACATATTGATTGGGCTAACCAAACTGGTAGCAATGCTGTGGAGGAGAATTTCCTGAAGTGTATTCTGGGTGGTTTTCTAGACCAATATGTCGAGGAACCAACTGGGGAGCTGGCCATCCTAGACTGGGTGATGTGTAATGAGAAAGGACCAATTAGCAATCTTGTTGTGCGAGGTCCCTTGAGGAAGAGTGACCATAACATGGTAGAATTCTTTATTAGGATGGAGAATGACACAGTTAATTCAGAGACTAGGATCCTAAACTTAAGGAAAGGTAATTTCGATGGTTTGAGGCGTGAATTGGCTAGAGTAGACTGGCAAATGATACTTAAAAGGTTGACGGTGGATAGGCAATGGCAAACATTTAAAGATCACATGGATGAACTTCAGCAATTGTACATCCCTGTCTGGAGTAAAAATAAAACAGGAAAGGTGGCTCAACCGTGGCTAACAAGGAAAATTAAAGATCGTGTTAAATCCAAGAAAGAGGCATATAAATTGGCCAGAAAAAGCAGCAAACCTGAGGACTGGAAGAAATTTAGAATTCAGCAAAGGAGTACAAAGGGTTTAATTAAGAGGGGAAAATAGAGTACGAGAAGAAGTTTGCCTGGAACATAAAAACTGACTGTAAAAGCTTCTATAGATATGTGAAGAGAAAAAGATTAGTGAAGACAAATGTAGATCCCTTGCAGTCGTATTCAGGTGAATTTATAATGGGGAACAAAGAAATGGCGGACCAATTGAACAAATACTTTGGTTCTGTCTTCACGAAGGAAGACACAAATAACCTTCCGAAAGTACTAGGGGACCGAGGGTCTATTGAGGAGGAACTGAAGGATATCCTTATTAGGCGGGAAATTATGTTAGGGAAATTGATGGGTTTGAAGGCCGATAAATCCACGGGACCTGATAGTCTGCATCCCAGAGTACTTAAGGAAGTGGCCCTAGAAATAGTGGATGCATTGGTCATCATTTTCCAACAATCTATCGACTCGGGATCAGTTCCTATGGACTGGAGGGTAGCTAATGTAACACCACTTTTTAAAAAGGGAGGGAGAGAGAAAGTGGGTAATTATAGACCGGTTAGCCTGACATCAGTGGTGGGGAAAATGTTGGAATCAATTATTAAGGATGAAATAGCAGCGCATTTGGAAAGCAGTGACAGGATCGGTCCAAGTCAGCTTGGAATTATGAAAGGGAAATCCTGCTTGACAAATCTTCTAGAATCTTTTGAGGATGTAACTGGTCGAGTGGACAAGGGAGAACCAGTGAATTTGATGTATTTGGACTTTCAAAAGGCTTTTGACAAGGTCCCACACAGGAGATTGGTGTGCAAAATCAAAGCACATGGTATTGGGTTAATATATTGACGTGGATAGAGAACTGGTTGGCAGACAGGAAGCAGTGGGTCGGGATATGTGGGTCCTTTCCAGAATGGCAGGTAGTGACTAGTGGAGTGCCGCAGGGCTCAGTGCTGGGACCCCAGCTCTTTACAATATACATCAATGATTTGGATGAAGGAATTGAGTGTAATATCTCCAAGTTTGCAGATGACACTAAACTGGGTGGCACTGTGAGCTGTGAGGAGGACACTAAGAGGCTGCAGGGTAACTTAGACAGGTTAGGTGAGTGGGCAAATGCATGGCAGGTACAGTATAATGTGGATAAATGTGAGGTTATCCACTTTGGGGGCAAAAACGCGAAGACAGAATATTATCTGAATGGTGGCAGATTAGGAAAAAGGGAGGTGCAATGAGACCTGGGTGTCATGGTTCATCAATCATTGAAAGTTGGCATACAGGTGCAGCAGGCTGTAAAGAAGGCAAATGGTATGTTGGCCTTCATAGCTAGGGGATTTGAGTATAGGAGCAGGGAGGTCTTACTGCAGTTGTACAGGGCCTTGGTGAGGCCTCACTTGGGATATTGTGTTCAGTTTTGGTCTCCTAATCTGAGGAAGGACGTTCTTGCTATTGAGGGAGTGCAGCAAAGGTTCACCAGATTGATTCCCGGGATGACCGGACTGACATATGAGGAGAGACTGGATCAACTGGGCCTTTAGAAGGATGAGAGGGGATCTCATAGAAACATACAAGATTCTGACGGGACGGGACGGGACAGGTTAGATGCGGATAGATTGTTCCCGATGTTGGGGAAGTCCAGAACCAGGGGACACAGTCTTAGGATAAGGGGTAGGCTATTTAGGACTGAGATGAGGAGAAACTTCTTCACTCAGAGAGTTGTTAACCTGTGGAATTCCCTGCTGCAGAGTTGTTGATGCCAGTTCATTGGATATATTCAAGAGGGAGTTAGATATGGCACTTATGGCTAAAGGGATCAAGGGGTATGGAGTTAAAGCAGGAAAGGGGTACTGAGGGAATGATCAGCCATGATCTTATCGAATGGTGGTGCAGGTCGAAGGGCCGAATGGCCTACTCCTGCACCTATTTCCTATGTTTCTATGGGCATGTTCTGAGCTGTACTATTGTATGATTCAATGAAGGATGGAAGAGCGGGATCCAGGATGAGATAAGGTGATAGATTTTTCAAGCTCAAGTTCGCAGCAGAGATCCTCACCCATTTTGGGAATTCAGTCATGTTTTGCACGATTTTCAGTGCATTGATTTCTGTCCAAATTCTGTATATACACTCCTGATGGGCGAAGCTCCCCAATCGCAGTAACATTTTGTAAAATCTGCCCTATCAAATGTAAGGTCTGATTCTGGGCAAGCTGTGACAGGTGGGATAGTGGCACAAACTCATGTTTCATTTTAAATTTCAGTTGTAGCTTCATTCTAATCAATAATGTTTTCAGGTAGAAATCAGTGGTTATATTATTTGGTTACCAACATGATTGATTTATACTGGTCAAAACATCTTAGACATTATTCTGTGGTTCAAAGCTCTGGTCGTGATAGCTTAGATTAGCTGCTTTCTCCATTTCAGAATTTCAAGCAGGATTCTCATCCTGAATATTTAATCAGAAAAAACAGACTAATGCGTCTTTCAGGAGCTCTTTTTCTAATGTATGCATGTGATAAAACAGCAGCCCAATCTCACCTCTGAGACACATCCTACCGGAACATAAACATTTCTAAATCAGAGCAATTATAAAGTGCCTAGCCTTCAGGATCCACACTACCTTTAACAAATGAAATAGAAAGTATACACTTTTACTGATCTTTTTACGGTGTTGCCACAAGGAGGGAATAGGCAATGTCATCCTGAAATTACTTTTTGAGTAGCTGACATTTTAATTTGTTACAGAAACAAAATACTGCAGATGCTGGAAATCTGAAATAAAAACAGAAAATTGTGGAAATACTCATCAGTCAGGCAGCATCTGTGGAGAGAGAATAATTTGTTAATGTTTCAGGTTGATGGCCTTTCAGCGGAATGATGAAAGGTCACCGATCTGAAAAGTTAATAGACGCTGCCTAACCTGCTGAGTATTTCCAGCATTTTCTGTTTTTATTTTAATCTGTTTGAGTGAAAGGATATAGGAAACACGTGTGTCTAACACACCTCAAGTATTATATTTGATATGTAAATCATGCATTACACTAGCATCTGATTAGCTCAAATGTTAAGTTCATGATGCAACTATAGATTGAAGATTTTGGCAGTATACCAATTAAAGCTATCAATCACACAGTTCAAAACTACCAATCACAAATTGGCAATTGGCTTGCGATTAGCAGGAAACAAATGGGGAACCAATTAAATCATTCTGAATGCTTTTTATAATCTATTTGGCTGGCACCTTGGCTTCTTATTAAGCCGAGGCCTTTGAACTGGAAATAAGATTTGTAATAAAATAAAGGCGTAAAAATAAATATAACATTTACAAGAAAAATATTAAACTTATTTATAGAGAAGCATTTTGTGTGCTTGAAATGTTTCTAACAACGTTTCTCAGCAGAGGCCTTTCCCTCGCTGTAAACCCAGGGCTTGAGGTATTACATTTCGCACAGAATTCAATAGACTCTACAGCACAGAGACAGGCCATTCGGCCCAACTGGTCTATGACGATGTTTATACTATACACAAGCCTTCTCCCACTTTAACTCATCCTGCCCCCATATCCCTCTTTTCCCTTCTCCATCATGTATGCATCATGCGTCCCCTTAAATGTGTCATTGTTAATACAGGAACGGCAATAATCATGGGGTGATTTTAACCTTCATATTGATTGGACAAGGCAAATTAGCTCGGGTAGCCTTCAGGAGGAGTTCATAGAGTGTATCCGGGATAGTTTCCTTGAACAGTACGTTGCGGAACCAACCAGGAAGCAGGCTATCTTAGTTCTAGCACTGTGTAATGAGGCAGGATTAATAAATGATCTCATAGTAAAAGATCCTCTCGGAATGAGTGATCATAATATGGTTGAATTTCAAATTCAGTTGGAGGGTGAGAAAGCTGCTTCTCAAACCAGGGTCCTAAGCTTAAATAAAGGAGACTACAAAGGTATGAGGGCAGAGTTGGCTAAAGTGGACTTGGAAAATAGACTAAAGAATGGGACGGTTGATGGGCAGTGGCAGACATTTAAGGAGATAATTCACAACTCACAAAAATATATGCCAATGAGAAGGAAAGACTGTAAGAGAAGGGATAACCATCCGTGTATAACTAAGGAAATAAGGGAGGGTATCAAATTGAAAACAAAGGCATACAATGTGGTCAAGACTAGTGGGAGGCCAGAAGATTGGGAAATGTTTTTAAGCCAGCAGAGAATGACGAAAAAAATGATTAAGAGAGGGCAGATAGATTATGAAAGTAAACGAGCACTTAATATAAAAGTAAGAGTTTCTACAGATACATAAAAAGGAAAAGAGTGGCTAAAGTAAACGTTGGTCTCCTGGAGGATGAGACTGGGGAATTAATAATGGAGAACAGGGAAATGGCAGAGACGTTGAACAAATATTTTGTATCGATCTTCACGGTAGAAGAAACTAAAGACATCCCAATAGTGGATAAGCAAGGGGCTATAGGTAGGGATGAACTTGATACAATCACTATTACCAATGAAGTTGTACTAGGTAAAATAATGGGACTAAAGGCGGACACATCCCCTGGACCTGATGGCTTACATACTAGGGTCTTAAGAGAAGTGGCTGCAGAGATAGTGGATGCATTGGTTGTAATCTACCATAATTCCCTAGACTCTGAGGCGGTCCCAGTGGATTGGAAATTTGCAAATGTAACACCCCTATTTAAAAAAGGAGGCAGACAAAAAGCAGGAAACTATCGACCAGTTAGCCTAACATCTGTCGTTCGGAAAATGCTGGAGTCCATTATTAAGGAAGCAGTAGCGGGACATTTAGAAAAGCGTGATTCAATCAAGCAGAGTCAGCATGGTTTTATGAAAGGGAAATCATTTTTGACAAATTTGTTGGAGTTCTTTGAGAATGTAACGAGCAGGGTGGATAAGAGGGAACCAGTTGATGTAGTGTATTTGGATTTCCAGAAGGCATTCGATAAGGTGCCACATAAGAGGTTACTGCACAAGATAAAAGTTCACAGGGTTGGGGTTAATATATTAGCATGGATAGAGGATTGGTTAACTAACAGAAAACAGAGAGTAGGGATAAATGGGTCATTTTCCGGTTGGTAAATAGTGACTAGTGGGGTGCTGCAGGGATCGGTACTGGGTCCTCAACTATTTACAATCGATATTAATGACTTGGATGAAGGGACAGAGTGCAATGTAGCCAAGTTGCTGATGATACAAAGATGGGTGAGAAAGCAGATTGTGAGGATTATACAAAAAATCTGCAAGGTGGATGCAGAGAGGATATTTCCACTCATAGGGGAAACTAAAACTAGGGGACATATCTCAGAATAATAGGCCGCCCATTTAAAACTGAGATGAGGAGGAATTTCTTCTCTCAGAGGGTTGTAAATCTATGGAATTCTCTGCCCCAGAGAGCTGTGGAGGCTAGGTCGTTGAATATATTTAAGGCGGAGATAGACAGATTTTTGAGCGATAAGGTAATAAAGGGTTATGGGGAGCGGGCAGGGAAGTGGAGCTGAGTCCATGATCAGATCAGCCATGATCTTATTAAATGGTGGAGCAGGCTCGGGGGGGTATGTGGCCTAATCCTGCTCCTATTTCTTATATTCTTATGTTCTATCTACTTTAACCACTCCACGTGGCAGGAAGTTCCATATTCTCAACAGTCTCTTCGTAAAGAAATTCCTACTAAATTAGTTATTTGATCTGTTTGTGGTTATCTTATAGGGCTGTGGATGCTCAGTCGTTGAATATATTCAAGGCTGAGATAGATTGATTTTTGGATTCTAGGGGTATCAAGGGATATGGAGATTGGGCGGAAAGTAGAGTTGAGGTTGAAGATCAGCCATAATCTTATTGAATGGCGGAGCAGGCTCGAAGGGCCATATGACCTACTCCTGCTCCTAATTGTTATGTTCTTATCTTATGTTCTTATATTTATACCCACTTGTGCTGTGCATAATGCTTCAAATATAGTCTAGCCAAGGTTGCATATACATTTAACATTATCTCCCTGCTTTTGCATTCTATTCCTCTGGAAATGAACCTAAATACATTGTTTGCACATCTATGGCCCTAACAATTTGTGTTGCTACTTTTAGTGATTTAGCCATAATATATCTTTAATCCAATGTCTCTTTGCTCATCTACCCCATTTAGTTTCTTATCTTCCAAAGTAGCCTCCTTCTTTCTCCGACCAATATGAACCACCTCACACTTTGCCATATTGAATTTCATTCCTCATTTATCCTATTTATGTCCTCCTGTTGCCTTCCAAATTAGTAGCCATACTCCTGATTTGGTATCATCTGCAGATTGAGCTCACAGCTACAACTGTCAATTTGAACAAGGAGGGCCAACAGGTTGGTAGTGCGGCACTGGCTGAATAGGGTTTTCTTATCAGGGTCTTTGAGAGCTCCAGGAATTGGATCACAGACCCAATTCACATATGGACCGGGGTCAAGCAAGGCTGTGTCATCGCAACCCTCTTCTCAATCTTCCTTGCTGCAATGCTCCATCTCACCTTCAGTAAACTCCCCGCTGGAGTGCAGCTCATCTACAGAAGAAACGGGAAATTGTTCAACCTCTGCTGCCTCCAGTCCAGGTCCAAGGTCGTCCCATCCTCTGTCATCGAATTACAATATGTAGACGACGCTTGCATCTGTGCACACTCAGAGTTCGAACTCTAAATCATCATCAACACCTTCACCGAAGCGTATGAGAGCATGGGCCTTACACTAAACATCCTTAAGACAAACGTCCTCTATCAGCTTGCCCCCGCCACACAGTACTGCCTGCCTGATTATCAAAATCCACGACGAGGCCTTGGACTACGTGGACCATTTTCCATACCTCGGGAGCCTACTGTCAACAAGGGCAGACGCTGATGATGAAGTCCAACACTGCCTTCATCGTGCCAGTGCAGCCTTCGGTCGCCTGAGGAAGAGAGTGTTTGAAGACCAGGATCGCAAACCCGGCACCAAGCTCATGGTCTACAGAGCAGTAGTGATACCCGCCCACCTATATGCTTCAAAGACATGGACCATGTACAGCAGGCACCTCAAAGCACTGCAGAGGTACCACCAACGCTGCCTCCGCAAGACCCTGCAAATCCATTGGCAGGATAGACGCACCAACGTCAGTGTTCTCGCTCAGGCCAACATCACCAGCATCGAAGCATTGACCACACTCGATCAGCTCCGTTGGACGGGCCACATCGTCTGCATGCCCGATATGAGACTCCCAAAACAAGCGCTCTATCAGAGCTCCAACACGGGAAGAGAGCCCCAGGTGGGCAGAGGAAACGCTTCAAGGATACCCTCAAAGCCTCCTGGAAAAAGTGCAACATCTCACCGACACCTGGGAATTCCTGGCCCAAAACCGCTCAAATTGGAGATCTGGGAAGGCGCCGAACCCTTCGAGTTTCTTCGCTGAGAGCAAGCGGAAGCCAAACGCAAACAGCGGAAGGAGCACACGACAACCCAAGCACCCCACCCATCCATCCCTTCATCCACCATCTGCCCCACCTGTGACAGAGACTGTAGGCCCCGCATTGGACTCATCAGTCACCTGAGAACGCATTTTTAGTGTGGAAGCAAGTCATCCTCGGTTCCGAGGGACTGCCGAAGAAGAGGGCCAACAAGTTAGGAGAATATAACTCACAGAATACATTGTCACTTTGCATAAGCACCCTGTGAACAAACTCCCAGAACATATCAGTGCTTTCAACTTCCAGGACTTTTCTTATGATTAACAACAAGACTGTTTCTGCTGTTGTTGGTACTGCCAGGATTGCTGTTTGCAAACTCTCATCCAGTGAAGGTAAAGTATTGGCGGCGTAAATAGCCAGAAAGCCATTAATAAAAATGTTGGGCAACTAAACTTTGTTGAAGGTTTTTCCTCACTGAAAAGTGAGTATTTGAGCTCCGGGCCAACTGCTTTAAATAGTTTTTGCCTGCCTAACCTCATCTGGCCCAAGGCCACACAGAGCCTCCAGATAACCTTAGTATCTATAGTGGGTAAGAAAAGTACGATTCATTTATTTTCCAGAAATCATTCACAAAATAAATCTCTCAGAAACTCCTTTCCAAATAGTTTTTGTGGCCAAATACCCCCTTTCCTCACCTCAACATCCTTCTTTGCAAAAGTGTAACCACTGACTCACTGAGCAACAGCACAGAGATCCACTAATAATTTAAGGGAATGAAAGTGGTGCAGGAAAGAAAGTGTGTTGGGCGAGTGAATGTGTGGTGCACAGAAAAAGAGAGAGAAAATGAGACTGTAAGGGAATAGAAGATCTAGGATCTAATGGAATACAAGGGAATAGGAGATGCATGAAAAGCAAAGCGAGAGAGAACGCAAGGTGCATGGAGACAGAGTGTGATAGATTAGGAGGTGTATGGAAGACAAAGTGGGAAGGGAATGAATGCAAGTTGTGTAGAAGGCAGTGTGTGAGATTTGCAGTATGAATTAACCAGAACTGTCTCTTCCCAATAAATGTTCTATTGTCCACATATAACTTACAACTGTATCAAATCAATGTTGGAGTTTGCAAACTGGCACTAATCTTGCCTAGAACACTTAGGTGCCATTTATCACATGGCAATAAATCAACATGAAAATTATTGACCGTCAGGATATTGCCCCCTGCGTTGCTAAAACACAGCTGGACACCTCAAAATGATAAGTCTATTATGGGTCAAAGTGTCACATTGTACAGAAGTTTTGGTAATGAATGTGAAAACTGACAGGAATTGTTCCATCTTTCATGCCCTTGAGAACTTCTGCAAATCTCTGAAAACTTAAGTCACCAATGTCATTTTCAGCATAATTAGATTCAAAGTATGATTTTCTTTCCTGTCAGTTTTCTGTTGTAGTTAGTTGGATTTTAATTGCCTCTGGAGAGGGAAATAGCTGATAATTGCTCACATCTTGTAAAGTTTTAAACTGGAAACATATGCTCAGTATTAAGTGCTGAGTTTCTGGCTGATGAAAGAGCTGCATGGTGAAGTAAATTGGGGGACAGGATCTCACGGACCAGATTTTTCACACTGGCTCCTTCCAGCTCTTAAAAGGAAGGTAGCATCATTGTCCAGATCCTCAATATCAGCATAAAGCACCACACCCCCACCACTCATCCACCAAGCATCTGCACCTACTCAAACTCACATCCACATCTCACCCCTTGCCTACAATTACAGCTATTCAACTATGGCTGGCACATCTCCCAAATACATAGCTGGAATCTGACTCACACATATTCGTTTCTCTTGCAGGCCAAGATGGCCCACAATAGGAGGGAGCAGCAGAGAACAGGCTCCAGCAGCTCTCAGACCTTGAGGAGCGAGTGCTGCGACTCATTGGGCAACAGTTGGTGGGCGCTGTGGCTGTCAGCGACGTCGACCCTGTTGGGGGCAACAACTCTGCTTTTCTCATCCCACTTCCTCCTCACACCACAAGCCTTTCTCACTTCCCAGCTCCTGATAATGTCTGCATTCCTTGCTCCATTCCTGTCCCCCTGCCCTCACGTTAATGCGAGTCTTGCGCCTTTATGCTTTCAGATAGTCAGCAACCAGATGAGCAGCCTGTCTCTGAGCCTCTCACTGAAAATGAGGAAGGAGATGAGGAGGAAGAGCAAATGTGTCACTACATTTCTCACCCGCAGGCATGACCTCAGATACTGGTACTATGCGATCTTTATAGGCAGGTTTATTAGACGGGTCTGCAGTTCGTGGTGCACTGGTGACGAGTGGGCTGCATCAAGACCAGGGGGAAAGGGTAGCTTGGGTGCCAGCTTCCCAGAGAGCGAGTTCTGCTGCACAGGACTCAGATGAGGACATCAATGGGGAGGCGCTCACAAGCAGGGTGATGGCCATGCACCCCGAGATGATAGGTGCAATAGCAAGGGTGCCCGAGAACCTCTCGGTAATGGTAAGCAGTGTGGCGGAGTCCGCTTCCAAAATTGTACAGAGCTCTGCGCAAACCATGGAGCCCATCATAGCCAGTGTGCAGATGATGGTGGGCTCTCAGAGAGACCGAGCGGATCTAGACCTCATGACATATGTCATAGTCGATGTCATGGTCCACTGCAGCACAGGCGGAAGCGACCAAACGTCTTAGTGCTGTAATGCAGACACTGGTTGGTGGCATCGAGACTCACACTGCTCTCATGCAGTCTCAGCTGGATGCCACGCACTGCTGTTATGCAGTCAATGGTTAGTGGCATCGAATCTCAGACTGCTCTCATGCAGTCTCAGCTTGATGTCATGCAAGCTCTGACTGCTGCCTTCATCGCTGCTTCCACCACAGTCCACCGGGGATCTCACGGTGTCGCAGCTGGTCACCAATCGGTGATCCAGCAGACGGGTAGGGATGCTGAGGTGCTGTCCCATCTGTTAACTGATGTAATCAACATAGATTTATTTTGGTTTGTTTTCCATGCTGTCAAATAATCAGCTGGAGCAATGGCCACGGAACTCATGCCTCAGGTTAACAGCTGCGTGAATCCCTTGGCCATGCAGGTAAATTAAAAAAGTAGGGGGGTGAAAGGCTCTTACATGGCTGTAAAGTATCTCATAATGGTTTCAATTGGGTCCCCCGCCGCTGCAGGTTGGGTCGGCTCCACAATGGCAGACATGCCTGGGGGGAAGGCGCGTGGCAGCGAGATGACAGCAGGTTCCTGACCCGCTCTCAAAAAAAACTTTCCCACCTGACCTGCCACTTATCACACCCGCTACCACCATGGAAAACTCAGCCCATAATTCTAATCACATCCTTACATCCATTGCTATTATTCCTTCTCTTTCCAAGAGGGCATTTAAAGGAAATCTTGGAATATGAAAATAAAAGATAAACTTTACTGAATTCTCTTTAATTTATTGTTTCATTTCACAGGAATATTCCAAGTCAATGCAAAGTTCTCATAATTGAGCAAACTGTTTTAATCTTTAGCTGCACTATTGTGATTTGGTGGAAGCCTGGCTATTGGAAAAAATCCTTTAACAGCCTGCAAGGGAGATTGAGGTGTTGCTAAATTAAGAGTCTGATACAGATAAACTTTGCTGCTGTGTTCGACAGTCAATTATTTTCCCTCCATTCACTTTGATGGAAGGAAAATCACAGGCTGGCAAGTGCAAAAGTGGAATTTCAACATCTGGGTAAACAATTTAAGTCAACAGAAGGTTTACATCAATTATTTATACTTGCGGTATCTGGTTCACAGCACCAAACAGGCTATTGGAGGAGGAGAGAGTCTAATAGAGTTATACACAAGGGCACTCCTACACGCAGAACTGACTGATTGGATTTGGGTGCTCCAGTGCTGAGAGAATATAGAAACATAGAAACATAGAAACATAGAAGATAGGTGCAGGAGTAGGCCAGTTGGCCCTTCGAGCCTGCACCACCATTCAATAAGATCATGGCTGATCATTCCCTCAGTACCTCTTTCTTGCTTTCACTCCATACCCCTTGATCTCTTTAGCCGGAAGGGCCTTATCTAACTCCCCCTTGAATATATCCAATGAACTAGCATCAACAATTCTCTGCGGTAGGGAATTCCACAGATTAACAACTCGAAGAAGTTTCTCCTCATCTCAGTCCTAAATGGCTTAGACCTTATCCTTAGACTAGATCCCCTGGTTCTGGACTTCCCCAACATCAGTAACATTCTTCCTGCATCTAACCTGTCCAGTCCCATCAGAATTTTATATGTTTCTATGAGATCCCCTCTCATTCTTCTAAACTCCAGTGAATACAGGCCCAGTTGATCCAGTCTCTCCTCATATGTCAGTCCTGCCATCCCGGGAATCAGTCTGGTGAACCTTCGCTGCACTCCCTCAATAGCAAGAACGTCCTTCCTTAGATTAGGAGACCAAAACTGAACACAATATTTCAGGTGAGGCCTCACCAAGGCCCTGTACAACTGCAGTAAGACCGCCCTGCTCCTATACTCAAATCCCCTAGCTATGAAGGCCAACATACCATTTGCCTTCTTCACTGCCTGCTGTACCTGCATGCCAACTTTCAATGACTGATGTACCATGACACTCAGGTCTCGCTGCACCTCCCCTTTTCCTAATCTGCCGCCATTCAGTTAATATTCTGCCTTCGTGTTTTTCCCACCAAAGTGGATAACCTCACATTTATCCACATTATACTGCATCTGCCACGCATTTGCCCACTCACCTAATCTGTCCAAGTCACCCTGCAGCCTTTTAGCGTCCTCCTCACAGCTCACACTGCCACTCAGCTTAGTGTCATCTGCAAACTTGGAGATATTACACTCAATTCCCTCATCCAAATCATTAATGTATATTGTAAATAGCTGGGGTCCCAGCACTGAGCCCTGCGGTACCCCACTAGTCACTGCCTGCCATTCTGAAAAGGACCCATTTATCCCGACTCTCTGCTTCCTGTCTGCCAACCAGTTCTCTATCCACATCAGTACATTACCCCCAATACCATGTGCTTTAATTTTGCACACCAACCTCTTGTGTGGGACTCTGTCAAAAGCCTTTTGAAAGTCCAAATACACCAGATCCACTGGTTCTCCCTTGTCCACTCTACCAGTTACATCCTCAAAAAAGTTTAGAAGATTTGTCAAGCAGGATTTCCCTTTCATAAATCCATGCTGACTTGGACCAATCCCGTCACAGCTTTCCAAATGTGCTGCTATTTCATCTTTAATAATTGATTCCAACATTTTCCCCACTACTGATATCAGGCTAACTGGTCTATAATTACCCGTTTTCTCTCTCCCTCCTTTCTTAAAAAGTGGTGTTACATTAGCTACCCTCCAGTCTATAGGAACTGATCCAGAGTCGATAGACTGTTGGAAAATGATCACCAATGCATCCACTATTTCTAGGGCTACTTCCTTAAGTACTCTGGGATGCAAACTATCAAGCCCTGGGGATTTATCGGCCTTCAATCCCATCAATTTCCATAACACCATTTCCCACCTAATAAGGATATCCTTCAGTTCCTCCTTCTCACTCAACCCTCGGTCCCCTAGTATTTCCAGAAGGTTATTTGTGTCTTCACGAAGTACTTGTTTAACTGGTCCACCATTTCTTTGTTCCCCATTATAAATTCACCTGAATCTGACTGCAAGGGACCTATGTTTGTTTTCACTAATCTTTTTTTTTCACATATCTATCGAAGCTTTTGCAGTCAGTTTTTATGTTCCCAGCAAGCTTCCTCTCATACTCTATTTTCCCCCTCCTAATTAAACCCTTTGTCCTCCTCTGCTGTATTACAAAATTCTCCCAGTCCTCAGGTTTGCTGCATTTTCTGGCCAATTCCTTGGATTTAACACTATCCTTAATTTCCCTTGTTAGCCACAGTTGAGCCACCTTCCCCGTTTTATTTTTACTCCAGGCAGGGATGTACAATTGTTGAAGTTCATCCATGTCATCTTTAAATGTTTGCCATTGCCTATCCACCGTCAACCCTTTAAGTATCACTCGCCAGTCTATTCCAGCCAATTCACGTCTCATACCATCAAAGTTACCTTTCCTTAAGGTCAGGACCCTAGGCTCTGAATTAACTGTGTCACTCTCCATCTTAATAAAGAATTCTACCATATTATGGTCACTCTTCCCCAAGGGGCCTCGCACAACAAGATTGCTAATTAGACATCATTACACATCACCCAATCTAGGATGGCCAGCCCTCTAGTTGGTTCTTCGACATATTGGTTTAGAAAACCATCCCTAATACACTCCAGGAAATCCTCCTCCACCATATTGCTACCAGTTTGGTTAGCCCAATCAATATGTAGATTAAAGTCGCCCATGATAACTGCTGTACCTTTAATGCACGCATCCCTAATTTCTTGTTTGATGCTGTCCCCAACCTCACTACTACTGTTTGGTGGTCTGTACACAACTCCCACTAGTGTTTTCTGCCCTTTGATATTCCGTAGCTCCACCCATACCGATTCCACATCATCCAAGCTAATGTCCTTCCTTACTATTGCATTAATTTCCTCTTTAACCAGCAATGCCATCCCACCTCCTTTTCCTTTCTGTCTATCCTTCCTTAATGTTGAATATCCCTGGATGTTGAGTTCCCAGCCTTGGTCACCCTGGAGCCATGTTTCCGTGATGCCAATTACATCATATCCGTTAACTGCTATCTGCGCAGTTAATTCGTCCACCTTATTCCGAATACTCCTCGTATTGAGACACAGAGCCTTCAGACTTGTCTTTTTAACACACTTTGCCCCTTTAGAATTTTGCTGTAATTTGGCCCTATTGGGGCACTATGCCAACATCCTGCATCATGAGTGGTAGGCTATTGATTTAAACATAGATATATCTGTACATCAGCCAGGCTGTCATGAGTAGACGTGGAGAACTTCTTCACACAATAGAGGGAAAAAACCATGGCCACTTTTGTAGTTCAACTTTAAAAGAGGGCATAAAATTACTGTGCATACTTTGCAAATCATATGCATACAGCAGTTATTTTCATGAGTTCCACATTCTTCACCAAAAACTCCTCTTTTTGATCCGTTGTTTCATACTGATCACTGCTGACTTCATAATTTTAAAGAGCTCAATCATATCTTAAAATCCACATTTCTCGGTGAAAAAGATCCACTTCCATGAGCCTATACTGATGACATGCTGATATAATTCTGATACCCCTACTCGAGACAATTTGCAGTGCCTCAAAATCACCCGCCATGTAAAGGGACCAAAATTGGGCACAATATTCTCGATGTGGCCATACCAAAATCTTGCACAGTGTATTATATTTCTAATTTTGTATTTAACTGTCCTAGCTATACAGCCTATGCACTTTCTCTGTAGCCTCATGGCACTGTTCATAAACATTCAGTTTTTCATGAACCATAGCCCCCCTGTCCCTCTTCTATAATTTCTCATCCTTGGTGAATCGTCATTGTACGGTTTTAAACTCTCCATGGTTTTAACGTCATTTGCATAATGGGACACCCAAAACTATACACAGTACCTTAAATGTGGCCTAACCATTGCTTTGTATAGATTTATCATTACTTTTTTAAAATTCGTTCATGGGACGTGTGAATCGCTGGCAAGGTCTGCATTTATAACCCATCCCTAATTGCCCTTGAACAACTGAGTGGCTTGTTAGGCCATTTCAGAGGGCAGTAAGAGTCAGCCACATTGCTGTGGAGTTGGAGTCACATATTGGCCAGACCGGGTAAGGACGGCAGAGTTCCTTCCCTAAAGGACATTAGTGAACCAAATGGGTTTTTACGACAATCTGGTGGTTTCATGGTCAACATTACTGATACTAGTTTTTTTTTTCCAGGTTTATTTAATTAACTGAATTTAAATTCCCCAGCTGCCATGGTGGGATTTGAACTCAAGCCTCTGGATCACTAGTCCAGGCCTTTGGATTACTAGTCCAGTAACATAACTACTACACTTCCATTCCCTCTTTGATCTTGTATTTCGTACTCTTATTTATAAAACCCCAAATTCCATTGGCCATCTTCATGGCTTTATCCACCTTTTCAAGGAGTTATAAGTTATAAGTCTTGATTCTTGATAAGGATGGTTTTCCGCGGGCGAGTAGCGGTGTGAGTAAGGAACTCACCTGCTGATCTGATATGAGGCTCGGAGTATTTTAACTACCACTTCATTTAAATCTGGCCGGCCGACTTGCTTAAGGTTCTGGGCGGGAAGTCAATGCTAAGACCCTGCGACTTCCCGCTCAGGTCGCCGAGTTCAAATTGCATGGATATGTTAGAAAAGACCCCGCCATCTTTGAGTAGGTGTCGTTGCTGCCTGATCAGTTGAGTAGTTTAAAATCGGAAACGGTCAGCTCCTGGCGGATCCAGGGCGGCTACGTAACGGGGCGATTTTAACTGCCCACCAACCCGATTTTCACCTTATGGGTAGGTTTAAATTGCCCCCATACATTTGAACCCCTAGGTCTCTTTGTTCATCCACAACCTTCACCCTCTTTCTGTTGAATGTATATTCTGCACAAAAATATATTACCACACTTTTTTCCACATTAAATTCTATCTGCCATCTGTATTCTAATTCTGCTAACCTATGTGTTCTGAAGTGTTTTACAATCCGCCTTGTTGTTTGCAAAACCATCTACTTTTGTGTCATCAGCAGTTTGTAATTGTGTTCTCTGCGCTTAAGAGATTTTGTTTTCTTTCAAAATTCAATTGACTTGTTTTTTTTTAAATCGCAAATTAGGTTGAGGAAGGAAACTGTCTATCTGCCTCTCTTAGAAAAAAAATTGTCAGGTGCAGTTCAATGATTCAGAGACGCAGAATAAAAGATTCTTTATAAAGTAAAGGGGCAACAGGCTAATTAGCCTCTCCTGCAGTACAGCACTCTGACCTCACCATTTCCAAAGACAACACCACCTTTGTTTCTCTTCACATTGTGGCTATTAAGTTATTTGAAAGTGGCTGGTAAGGAAAACATCAGCCAACAATCATATTAGCTGTTTTACTTTACTGATAGTGCAATCAGTTGTTATCACAACAAATGTGATGTGTTCAGAGAGTTTATAAATACCGATTCCTTGCCAATTAGCCAAACAGCAGACAATTATCCAAATATTAAATGCTGTTAGGGGAATAGAAGAGTCTCACAGGTTGCAACCAACAGAAACTAACTTCTAAGTAACATTCTGGCTCTACTTTAACAATTATTTACTGGTGTTGCAGCAACAAATTCAAAAGACCTTTTATTTGTATTCTGAAATACCAAGTGCACAGCATTACTGATTCAGCACAACTACTGTTTCATTGCTCCAATAAATCTTCTGTATCATGCTTTCAAATATCCAAATTATTTGGACATCTTTGCACAGCCTGGTCACCGATGCTTCAAATAACTAATGGGGTTCTATACATGACAAAGGCCAACTGATGATGCCCTTTTCCCTAAGACAGTTAATGACATTGTCTGACAGATGTTCTATTAAAATATATACCAGAGGAAGGATTATTTTAGAAAGCCACTAGAATCAGTAATAGAAGCACGTATGAGAAACAAATGATAACATCCAACATGTAATGTTATTTATGCTGTGGGGCACAACATTGATCATCTCACTCATGTGAATCTGTCCCACATAAGAAAGAGTACTGACATCCAAGGCCATAATGTCTTCTTCTCTGGAGCCACAGTGGTGGGTTTCAGAATCAATCAATGAAACAGATATGCTGAAATTCCGGACGATTGGTCTTCTAGTCTTAACTGATGAAACAGATGAGGAGCGGGTGGTGCAGAGAATCTGAACCTGCGAATATGCCTCTTCTTTATACAAAGCATCCTCAGGAAAAGGTAGCATAGCGAGCCCAAGGGGAAAACTGGCCCCAACCTTAAGATTCCTGGATGCCCACCCCAAGCAACAGCCGACAATCAGACAGGAATGTCTAGGAAGGTGTGGACACCAACCCATACCACTAGTAAGATTTATGTTCAGCCAATGCAAAGAAATTTAGGTGAAGGGTCAAAGGTCACTGTGTTGAGGTTGAGAAAAGTGTCAGGAAAAAAATGATAAATTAGGATATAGTGATTAGGTGACAGTGAGGTTGTCAAAGTAAAGGACTGCCGGAGGTGAGGAGCTCTAGGGGCCGAAACTGCCCCTATCCATAAGGTGTCTGGCCGCCTGAAAGCAGCGGCCACAGGTCAGTGCGGAATGGCTGCCGAGCCTCCGTGGAGAGGCCGCCATTTAAAAAATTGGGCTTCCTCACGCTTGAAGTGGTGTAGGGACTGCTCCGCCCGTTTGCCCGCCGCGGCAATCCCTTCCCGAAATTGCCCCTCGGGAAATTGCCCCTTTCCCGGAATTGCCCCGCAGGAGCGGCGCCGCCACCGGTCGGTGCCCCCAACAGCTTTTTCTGTCGGTGCCCTTTGTGTGGCTTGGCAGCGCGGCCGCTCGTAAAGCGGAGGTGACGCTGCCGGCGACGCAATGGTTTTTTTTTGACGGCCGATTGCCAGGTCGGGCCGACAAATATGGCCGCGGGTTTGGCCGGGCAGCCAACAGGCAGCCTGGCACCCGCTCTTAGGTGCCAGACCGCTGGCCCGGCCGAAACCCTCCCTGATGGCCCAGTGTTTGCCAGTCAATTGACTGCAGAGTTCGCAGTGGCCCTTCCCTTTAACTGAAGGAGAGGGACATTGTGACGTGTCAGTGCGATGCTGATGGCTAGTCGGGGTGGCGGACCCACTGCAAGGGCACTTCCGCCCTGCAGCCAAGCCCTAAAACATTTTTTAAATGTGAATTTCTCTGGTATCTCCACCTGATAGACTGGGGCGGAGAAAAACTTTCAAAAACGGTAGGTGTGCCCCATTTGGGGCAGGGCTTCTGTTGTGGCTCAGATTCAACATTTGAGGGCATTGAGGGACATTAACCACTTTTGCATATTTTGTTATAGCTAAATTTTTGTTTTATTCATTTATGGGATGTGGGTGTCGCTGGCAAAGCCAGCATTTATTGCCCATTCCTAATTGAGCCGCTGCACTCTGTGTGGTGAAGATACAGATACCCCACTCCTCTGTTGCCCAGCACCCTCGGGAACTGACCAGTGTCAAAACAGAGACGTTTCTGAACCACGGGAGGTCACATCTAGCCTAGGCTTACCGGTGCCTGTCGACAGCACCCGGGCTCCTCTGTGTGTGTGTGTATGTGTGTGTGTGTGTGCGCATGCTGGCAGCCTGTGGGCAGCTCCCTCAGCACCCGTGCACACACTCACTGACTGACAGCCGCTCCCAGCCAATCGCTGCATCACCATCATCATTATAGGCAGTCCCTCGGAATCGAGGAAGACTTGCTTCCACTCCTAAAGTGAGTTCTTTGGTGGCTGAACAGTCCAACACGAGAGCCACAGACCCTGTCACAGGTGGGACAGATATTCTTCAGGGGAAGACCGGGGGGGGGGGGGGGGGGGGGAGGCGGTGGCTCCTTCACACACTCACTGACTGACAGCAGCTCCCAGCCAATCGCTGCACACACTCACTGATTGACAGCCGCTCCCATCAATCGCCACATGCACACCGCAGCAGCAACTGAGCCCGCTTTCTGAAACATCATTAAAAGTTACAGGCCCATGGCACAGCCCCCGGCCAGTGCCTTGCACACTCAGATTGCACAGATAACACACTGCAACACTCACTGAGATTGTGCATATAACTTCAGACTGCAAAACTCACTGAGATTGCATTTCAAACTCACAGGCTGCGAAACTCAGGCCTCGTTCTCTCTCCATGTAGAAATCTCCCAGCCACATTTATTAATTAACGTGCTGGTTTGGTGCTTTTTTTTTTATAAACCCTTCTCTCCCTCAGGCCCAACTAATGCCGAACCATGGATGTTTCCGGACCGGAGAGTCCCGGACCAGAGAGGTCCAACCTGTACTCCCATAGTGCTGTTAGGAATGAAGTTCCAGGATTTTGACCGAGCCACGAAGAAGGAAAGGCGATATATTTCCAAGTCAGGTGTGTGTATGGTATCCTCTTACGTCTGCTGCCCTTGTCCTTTTAGATGGTAGAGGTCGCAAGTTTGGGAGGTGCTGTCGAAGAAGCCTTGACAAGTAGCTGCAGTTCATCTTGGAGATGGTACACACTGCAGCCACGGTGCACCGATGGTGGAGAAAGTGAATGTTTAAGGTGGTGGATGGGGTACCAATCAAGCGAGCTGCTTTGAACTAGATGGCATTGAGCTTCATGTGTGTTTTTGGAGCTGCACTCATCCAGGTAAGTGGAGAGTATTCCATCACACCCCTGAGTTGTGCGTTGTAGATGGTAGAAAGGCTTTGGGGAGTCAGGAGATGAGGTACTCGCCACAGACTACTCAGCCTCTGAGCTGCTCTTGTAGTTACAATATTTATGTGGCTGGTCAATGGTGACTCCCACGAAGTTGATGGTGGTGGATTCGGCAATGATAATGCCTTTAAATGTCATCTTAAACCCCACTCCCCTGTCTCCATCACACTCAAGTACGAGGAGCTCATGGACTTCTTTGTCTCAAAGATTGAGACCATTCGATCAGCTGCCTCTGCCACTTCCCTTCCTTCCCCTAGCCCATGGGGCCAAACTTCTTCTGAGGCTTCCCCCTGCCCTGAACTCATATCTCTCTCCAGTTTCTCTCTGATCTCCCCTCTTGACCTCTCCACGTTCATCCTGCCCATGAGACCCACTTCCTGGTCCCTTGACCCTATTCACAATAAACTGCTGACCACCCAACTTCCTTTTCTGGCTCCCACGTTAGTCGACATTGTTAATGGTTCTCTCTCCTCAGATACTGTCCCGCTCTCCTTCAAATCTGCCGTCATCACTTCACTCCTCAAAAAAACAACCCTTGACTCCACTCTGCTTGCAAACTACTGCCCCATCTCCAACCTCCCTTTCCTCTCTAAAGTCCTTGAAAGTGTTGTCACCCCCCCACAAATCCATACCCATTTTCCCCAGAACTCTACGTAGTTCTCCATGTAACTCTGGTAGTTTCACGGTCACTATTACTGATATTAGCTTTTTTTAGTCCAGATTTATTTAACTGACTGAATTTAAATTCCCCAGTTGCCATGGTAGGATTTGAACTCATGTCTCTGGATCATTAGTTCAGGTTGACTGGATTACTAGTCCAGTCACATAACCATTATGCTACTGTTCCCTTAAGAGTAATATATTGGAAAGTCTTGAAAGAAGCCACCTGCCCACCCTTTTAGTTGATAAATATTGCATGGTATTGGGGACCAAAGAGGGGGAAATTAACTGGAAGGGAGGTCAAGTGGTTCATTTCCATTTGTTCAATTTGTCATTTTTTTTAAACTAACACAGCTAACTTGCATTGGATGTTGTGATTGCAGTTCGGGGTTAACAGAGCACAGGTAATACCAAGTTAACTATAAAAAAGTGTTTCTCTTCACAAAACGTAATTAGTGGTCGATTTCATTTAAATCTCTTCACTTCAGATGTGCATTTTGACAAGGAGGAGTTCATAATCAATTATGTTTCTAACTGTTTCACAAGTTGTGCACTTAAATTAATTCATTTTACGGTGAAATTAAATTGACAAATGCTTATCCGGCTGGAGCTGGACGAAGGTTTGCAGACAAAAATAACTCTCTTCAGCCTGAAGACCTCAGATCCGTTCAATATCACTGATTGTGAACTTCAAAGCTCCCAGTGTCATAGCAACAATCACAACAAATCTATTCCTAGATTAACGCCTCTTAAGTGTGCTGTATGCTGCGAAATGCATCACATTTATTTTCAAGACAGGGACTGGCTAACAGCTTAGCATCTCTTACCAAAGACCTGTCATCCACTACAAAAATACTAATGTCACCTCAAAGCAAGGCAGACTGTGTGTTATTTTGATCCATTGCTGGAAAATATCATTACAGATAAAATTGCTCCAGCCGCCTATATTTTCAGTAAAAGTTCACATTTTTTAAATCTGTGCCAGATAGGTTATTGGGATTGAAAATTTGCAGCCAGAGATAGTGAGGCAAGCGCCTAGCAAACCAGAGCTAATTTGGAGACAGTTCAGAGAGGTTCGCTAGGTTGATTCCAGAGATGAGGGGGTTGACTTATGAGGAAAGGGTGAGTAGGTTGGGCCTCTACTCATTGGAATTCAGAAGAATGAGAAGTGATCTTAGCGAAACGTATAAGATTATGAGGGGGCTTGTCAAGGTGGATGCAGAGAGGATGTTTCCACTGATAGGAGAGACTAGAACTAGAGGCACGATCTTAGAATAAAGGGCCGCCCATTTAAAACTGAGATGAGGAGAAATTTCTTCTCTCAGGGGGTTGTAAATCTGTGGAATTCGCTGCCTCAGAGAGCTATGGAAGCTGGGACATTGAATAAATTTGAGACAGAAGTAGACAGTTTCTTAAATGATAAGGGAATAAGGGGTTATGGGGAGCGGGCAGGGAAGTGGAGCTGAGTCCATGATCGGATCAGCCATGATCGTATTAAATGGTGGAGCAGGCTCGAGGGGCTGTATGGCCTACTCCTGCTCCTATTTCTTATGTTCTTATCTAAAAAGGAGTTAATCCTGGAAAAATCTACAAAACAACTGGGGCTGCCAAGGAGACACAGTGAAGTGTGAAAGGGAGGAGTGCAGTTTTCTATCTCTCTCTTTCCATTTTATGTTACTTAGTTGTCATGATTGCTTCCTTATATCTTATCACCTCCTTAGAGCTATGCAGTTCCATTTATTTCAAGGT
This sequence comes from Pristiophorus japonicus, assembly GCF_044704955.1. Taxonomy (NCBI): domain Eukaryota; kingdom Metazoa; phylum Chordata; class Chondrichthyes; family Pristiophoridae; genus Pristiophorus; species Pristiophorus japonicus. The sequence goes on from NC_091978.1 coordinate 284,209,452, forward strand.
TTCTCACACTCTTTCACATACTCTCGCATGCTTCTCTTTTGCACCTCAAGTTTATTGACACTATCTATAAATCAAAATGAAACATTAGAAGCTTATTTTTAGATGCAGTTGCAAATTTTAAAATGACCAACTGTTAACTGAAGGCCTGAACATTTTGTTAAATATTCATATAGGTAATTTTAGCATAGCATGATCTTAACTCAGTGACAGCATGAAGGTTGTTGGTTCAAGTCCAGGACTTGAGGACGTAATATAGGCACTCATTCAATACTGCACAGAGGGAACACTGCATTGTTGGCTGTGCTGTCTTTCGAAAGAGATGTTAAATTCTCTGCTTGTTTAGGTGGGTGCAAAAGATTGCATACTATTGAACGAAGAGCAGGAAATTCTCAAAGTAAGAACATGAGAACATCAGAAATAGGAACCGGACTAGGCCATACAGCCCCTCGAGCCTGCTCCGCCATTCAATAAGATTATGGCTGATCTGATCTTGGCCTCAACTCCACTTTCCTGCCTGTTCCCCATAACCTTTGACATCCCTTTCCTTCAAGAATCTGTCCATCTCCACCTTAAATATATTCAATGACCCAGCTTCCACAGCTCTCTGAGGTAGAGAATTCCAAAGATTCACGACGCTCTGAGAGAAGAAATTCCTCTTCATCTTCGTCTTAAATGGGCGACCCCTTATTCAGCCCCCTAGTTCTAGATTCCCCCACGAGGGGAAACATCCTCTCAGCATCTATCCGTCAAGCCCCCTCAGAATCTTATATGTTTCAATAAGATCACCTCTCATTCTTCTAAACTTCAATGAGAACAGGTCCAACCTGTTCAACCTTTCCTCATAAGACAACCCCTTCATCCCAGGAAGCGACCTAGTGAACCTTCTCTGAACTTCCTCCAATTCAAGTATATCCCTCCTTAAATAAGGAGACCAAAACTGTACGCAGTACTCTAGATGTGGTCTCACCAATGCCCTGTACAGTTGTAGCAAGAAATCCCTACTTTTATACTCTATCCCCCTTGCAATAAAGGCCAACATTCCACTTTCCTTCCTAATTACTTGCTGCACCTGCATACCAACTTATTGTATTTCATGTATGAGGATCTCCAGATGCCTCTGTACTGCAGCATTCTGGAGTCTCTTGTCATTTAAAAAATATTTTGCTTTTCTATTCTTCCTACCAAATTGGATAACCTCACATTTTCTCACGTTGTACTCCATCTGCTAAATGTTTGCCCACTTACTTAACCTATCTATAATCCCTTTGCAGACTCTTTGTGTCTTCCTCACAACTTGCTTTCCCACCTCTTTCTCTCTCTCTCTCTTAGGCAGTCCCTCGGAACCAATGATGCCATGCTTCCACGCTAAAAATGAGTTCTCAGGCGACTGATGAGTCCAATGCGAGACCTACATTATCTGTCACAGGTGGGGCAGACGGTGGTTGAAGGGGCAGGTGGGTGGGGTGCTTGGGTTGTCGTGCGCTTGGCTTCCACTTGCTCCCAGCGAAGAGACTCGAGGTGTTCGGCATCTTCCCGGATGCTTCTCCTCCACTTTGAACGGTCGTGGGCCAGGGATTCCCAGGTGTCGGTGGAGATGTTGCACTTTTTCAAGGAGACTTTGAGGGTGTCCTTGAAGCGTTTCCTCTGCCCACCTGGGGCTCCGATTAGAGCGCTTGTTTTGGGAGTCTTGCATCGGGCATGCGGACGATGTGGCCCATCCATCGGAGCTGATCAAGTGTGGTCAATGCTTCGATGCTGGGGATGTTGGCCTGAGCGAGAACACTGACATCGGTGCACCTATCCTGCCAATGGAGTTGCAGGATCTTGCAGAGGCAGGTTGGTAGAGGATCTTTGTCTTATGAATGTTTACTGTAAGGCCCATGCTCTCTCTCGTACGCTTCGATGAAGGTAAAGGTGTTAACAATGGTTTGGAGTTCGGCTTCCGAGTGTGCACAGACGCAAGTGTCGTCTGCATATTGTAATTCGCTGACAGAACTTGGGACGATCTTGGTTCTGAACTGGAGGCGAGGGAGGTTGAACAGTTTCCTCTTTGTTCTGTAGATTAGCTCCACTCCAGCAGGGAGCTTACTGAGGTTGAGATGGAGCATTGCAGCAAGGAAGATTGAGATCAGCACTGATGCAATGACACAGCCTTGCTTGACCCTGGTCCGTACGTGAATTGGGTCTGTGTTGGATCCGTTGGTCAGGATCACGGTTTGCATTTCGTCGTGAAGCAGGCAGGCGATGGTGACAAACTTTTGAGGGCAGCCGAATGTGAGGAGGACACTCCATAATCCCTCATGGTTGTCAGTGTTTAAGGCCTTTGTGAGTCAAAGAAGGCCATGTACAGCAGTTGGTGCTGTTCCCTGCATTTCTCTTGTATTTGACGCACGGTGAAGATCATGTCCATTTTGCCCCTTAGTGGGCGGAATCCGCATTGCGACTCTGGGAGGAGCGCTTCAGCTACTGGGAGAAGGCGATTGAGGAGGATTCTTGCGATGACTTTCCTTGTGGCAGACAACAGGGAAACTCCTCTGTAATTATCGCAATCAGACTTGTCACCTTTCTTGAAGATAGTCTCTGAGATCCCCTGGCATGCTCTCCTCCTTCCAAATAAGAGAAATGAGTTCATGTATTCTCGCCAATAGTGCTTCTCTGCCATGCTTTAGTGCCTCGGTGGGGATTCCATCTGCTCTTGGGCCTTGTTGTTCTTCACTTGTCAGCTAGCCTGTTCAACCTCATGCTGCGGGATGGAGTCAAGGACACTTGCATCGAAGACAGAATCTCGGTTAAGGAGATCTTCGAAGTGCTCCTTCCAGCGGGCACTGACTGCCTCTCTGTCCTTGATGAGTACCTCTCCGTTCTTGGCCTGCAGTGGGGTAGGACCTTGGGTGCTTGGGACGTAGGTGGTCTTGACTACGCTAAAGAGTCCACGCACGTCGTGGCTGTCGGCTAGCTGTCGGCTTGCTTCCCACCTATCTTTGTATCGTCAGCACATTTGGCTATAATACACTCAGTCCCTTCATCCAAGTCATTAATATAGATTGTAAACAGTTGAGGCCCCAGCACTGATCCCTGTGGCGCCCCACTAGTTACAGTTTGCCAACCTGAAAATGACCCATTTATCTCGACTCTCTGTTTTCTGTTAGTTAGCCAATCCTCTATCCCTGCTAATATAGTACCTCCAACACCATTAGCTCTTATCTTGTGTAGTAACCTTTATGTGGCACCTAATTGAATACCTTTTGGAAATCGAAATACACCACATCTACTGGTTCCCCTTTATCCACCCTGCTTGTTACATCCTCAAAGAACTCTAATCAATTTGTCAAACACGATTTCCCTTAAATATTTGTACTGCAATTTTTTTGTACATGTGTCTGTCAATCCCTGGCCCCCAATGCAAAGTCTGTCAAGCTCTGCCCCCGACCCCACCCCCTCCCGTCCCCGCCCCCGCAATCATTCACTCCACGTGGTGCCGAGAAGCAGGACCTGAGTCCCGAGACTGCTGAACTGATCTCGGTGGGGGGCCGAGAGCGGAGGCGGCCTGTGGCCGAGAGGGAGGTGGAAGAGTGAGACTGGGGGAGGGAGAGGGAGAGAGAGAGCGATTAGGAGAGAGGGAATGAGAGAGAGAGACTGGGGAAGGGGGGAAGAGTGAGGCTGGGGAGAGACTAGGGGGAGAGAGACTGGGGGAAAGCGAGAGACTGGGGGAGAGGGAGAGAGAGAAGCCCGGCAGAGAGAGAGAGAGAGAGACACTGGGGGTGGGGGAGAGAGAGTGGCTGAGGGAGGAAGAGAGAGACTGGGGGGAGTGAGAGAGACTGGGGGAAAGAGAGACGGGAGAGAGAGAGAAGCTGGGGAGAGAGAGAGAGACTGGGGGGGGGGGGGGGGAGTCAGATGGCTGGGGGGGGGGAGCGGTGGGGAGGAAGACACGGGCGGGGGGATCGGAGGGGAGAGAGGTAACTCAGGATCCCGTTCTTCCAACCCCCTCCAAGGGACATCGTTGGAGTGGATGAAATCCTGAGGTCAATTCATACCCAATAAACCTGTTAACAATCCGTATACAATGCCCCATCTGTGGTGGGGTGGGGGGCGGGGTAAGGTCATGCGCTTGGACTGGGGTAAGGAACTTCAACTGGGGGAGGCATGCACTTGGACTGGGGTATGGGACTTTGGCTGGCCCTTGCTGTCTTCTGGGGAGCTCTGTCCTCTGTCGCTTCAGGAAGTCAAAGTGGATCAAGTTACAATTTTCAAAGTCAGTGAGACCTTGGGATGGGCGGTTCCAGTTACACATTCCTGTGAAACTTCGGGGTGCAGCTTATCCTCCAAGGGGACCAATCCTAGACAAAGGGTGGAGCATGGTGGCCATTTTTGTAGTACAAATAAGTGCATCCTTTATAAAACCATGTTGATTCTAGCCAACGTTAATTTCTCAACCAAAGTAAATTGGCCTAAAAATCTGAATCCGCCATAAAAGCTGTCAGTGCCACCACAGCCGGGTGTTAATGACCACCGAAAACGGTAGCGTGGCAGGACCGAAAAATTAGCGCTGGGGACTAATTATCATTAGCCCAGCGCTTAACTCACCGTAGAACACCGTCCTGGTGCCGTTGGTCCCGGCAGCAGGACACAATGTAGCATGACCGAAGTGTCAGTACAGCTATGAAAGTGAGGCTGTGATTTCAGAAAACATTATCGCTTTCTTAAAGGGACAATGCCTTCTGAATGAAAAAAAAATAGAAATGATATAAAAATAAGCATTTTTTCGGCCTTACAGCTCAACTGGCTTCTGAAAAAAAATTAACGTTAAAAATTATTCCCAAATGGGAGACTTTAGCTTTTCAAGCTGAATTCCCTTCTGCACCTAATAAAAATGGGAAAAGTGCTCCAGCACTAAAATAAATTGCTCAACAAGCCAGGGAAGGGGCACACAGGGTCTCTCACATAGCACTCCAGCTTTGTGCAGGCGGTCAATACTGCAAGAGAGGTCCTCTATTCATCAGGGGCCAGGAGGCCTTCCAGAAAGAAGGATGAGCGACCACATCACCGAGGCCGTCACTCACCTCCTGGCTCCATTGCCCAAAGAAGACCTCAGACCTCACCCCCTTGGAAGAGATGGTGCAGGCCTTTCTGGGCAGGGGCATGGCTGGGCCCTTGGCCAGCACAGGGCTGAAAGGATACAAGATTAGGTTATCCGCCTTCTCGCTTGCACCTCTTGCTTTCCCGCCCTCCCCTCACCACAACTCCACCCTTGTGCCTTCCTCATTTCACTCATCCAAGAAACGCAGTCTGCTCAACCAGTGGTTGACCAAGAAGAGGGAGAGGAGAGTTTAGAAAAATAAAAATAAAAATAAATTCCCAGCCACCAGCTCCAGCAAGGCCATTTGCAGTGTCCCCCACTGAAAGTCAGCAGCCTTCCACCAGCCATGCTGCAGCCACTGGGGTAGCACTGCATGACATCAGTAGGATAGGCAAAGACACACACAAGGCAGTCACTAAGGGAATGCATGAGTGATTAGTTGATTTCTTGATGTCATATTGGATGGACAGATATATAAAATTTGATTGGAAGGTTTGCTTTGTGGCGGCTTTTATTTCAGCATCTTGGCCAAAAGGACACTGTGATGGTCGATAACAGAGGGACGGTAAGGTGTGGGACAAATGCTGAAAGGGGAATTGGGGTTGTGGTCACTGGTACCACAGACAGATGATTCCATCCTGTATATCTTGGCCAGAAAGCGACTGTCAGGGTTGCATCCTTCATTCTGCTTCCTCCTCTTCTGCATCTTCTGCTTCTGCGGCTTCCTTTTCTGTATCTTCCTCTTCCCTCTGCGAGCGGATGCTGTAAATCTGAAATGACAGCATAAAATGCTGGAAATACTCAGCAGTTAGGCAGCATCTCGATCTGAGACATGATCTCTGTTTCTCTCTCCATGGATGCTGCCTGACCTGCTGAGTATTTGCAGAATTTTCTGTCTTCTCAAAGGCCTTCTTTCACCATCCGAGGCCTTGCAAGAGTCCAGAAGTACTTGCTGCACACTTAAAAACTTTAAACATGTATTGCACCAAGCTATTATTTCAATAAAATAAAAAAATCCAGTCCAAAAACTTAAATGCAAACTTACCTGAAAGATGTGTGCTGACAGTGTCTCTGTCAGTCTGCTGAACAGTCTGTTTTCAGAGCAAGCTTAGGACCCAGCACTGAACTCAGCACAAAGATCGAAGTTCACTTAGGTGACGTTAAGTCGGTGTTGCACGCCGACTGACGTCACCCTCTCTAAGTTTACATTTCCAGAGCCATTAAGGCCCTCACCAAAACAGTGCCTGCCAAGTCCTGTGCCAGAGACGGATGCTATACTGGGGCCGCCATTTTTAGACCAGATCGCGGCGATAATTCTAGGCCACAAGTGGCCCAATTTCTGGGCCATTAATTGGTAATTTCTCTCCTTTGTTATTTATGGGAATTTGCAGCATACAAACTAGCTGCCACATTTGCCTTCAAAATGATAGTGACTACACTTTGTAAATAATTCATTAGCTGTGAATGCTTTGGGATCTCTTGACGATGTGAAAAGTGCTATATAAATGCAAATGATTTCTTTCTATGTCTTTTACTGGAGTAATTCAAAGTACTTTTGATACAGATTTCAAAAGTCACTCATAAAAGGTTGGTTTGTAACTTTTGAACCTTGAATTTTCAGAAGGAAATTCTCAAGGCCTTACAATGACACTGTCAGTTCAACATTTTAGTGGCATTTCAAAGCAACTGTAAAAATAACTTTAAGTGAAGCTCTTCAAGCTGAATAATTGTAAGGAGACAAACGCTTGAAAATATGTAAGATTTTGGAATTCAGAGTGTTATTTTGGTAAAGTAAGAAAAAAAGTTGGTCATGGTTGTTATATATGTAAAGCTGCAACTACCTTGTTTAACCACCAGAGGGCTCATCCCCTGGAGGCACCTGTACTTAAGGAAGCCTCACAAGCTGGAGAGGCACTCTGGAGACCTGCAATAAAAGACTAAGGTCACACTTTACTTTGAGCTCACAGTGTCTGGTCAGACTCTTTATTCATACACTACAACTGGCGACGAGATACAGATATCGAACCCCACCGCAACGATGCAGAGAACATTGGGCATCCTGGAGAAATTTTTGGAGGGAGATGATTGGGAAACCTTCGTGGAGCGACTCGACCAATACTTCGTGGTCAACGAGCTGGAAGGAGAAGCGAACGCTGCCTAATGGAGGGCGATCCTCCTCACCATTTGCTGGGCACCAACGTATGGCCTCATGAAAAATCTGCTTGCTCCAGCAAATCCCACAGAGAAATGGTATGATGACTTGTGCATACTGGTCTGGGAACATCTTAACCCGAAGGAAAGCATTCTGATGGTGAGGTATGGGTTCTACACATGCAAGAGGTCTGAAGGCAAGGAAATTGCGAGCTATATCGCTGAGTTAAGACGCCTTGCAGGACATTGCGAATTTGAAGGACAGTTGGAGCACATGCTCAGGGACTTCTTTGTACTTGGCATTGGCCATGAAGTAATACTTCGCAAACTTTTGACTGTAGAGACCCCAACCTTGAGTAAAGCCATAGCGATAGCTGAGGCATTCATCGTCACCAGTGACAATACCAAGCAAATGTCTCAGCACACGAGTGCTGCTACAAGTACTGTGAACAAAGTAATATTGTTTTCGAATCGTTACGTACAGGGCAGGCCTCACATGCCTGCAGCTGCACGTCCGCAGATGTCTCAGAGTCCACCATCAAGGGTGATGAATGCTAGGCCATTAACACCTTGTTGGCGCTGCGGGGGTGATCATTGTTTTCATTCATGCCGCTTCAAAGGATACATTTGCAAGTGCTGTGGAACAATGAGACATCTCCAATGTATGTGCAGGTGAGCTGTAAACCCTGCTAATCCTGCAAACCACCATGTTGCAGAGGAGGACAGATCCACGACAGATCATGACGAACCAGAGCCCCAGTCCGAGGAGGCAGAGGTATAGGAGGTGCACAGATTTACCACAAAGTGTCTCCCGATAATGCTGAAGGTTGAATTAAATGGACTCCCGGTGTCAATGGAGCTGGACACGGGTGCGAACCAGTCCATTATGAGCAAAAAGTCTTGTGGAAAAGCAAGGCTTAAGGCCAGTCCTAACTCCCATTCGCACTAAACTGAGAACTTACACAAAGGAACTGATTCCCGTAATCGGCAGTGCTACCGTAAAGGTCTCCTACAATGGAGCGGTGCACAAATTACCACTCTGGGTGCTACTGGGCGATGGCCCCACGCTGCTGGGCAGGAACTGGCTGGGGAAGATATGCTGGAACTGGGACGATGTCCGAATGCTCTCACCTGTCGACGACACTTCGTGTGCCCAGGTCCTAAACAAGTTCGCATCGCTGTTCGAACCAGGCATCGGGAAGTTCCAAGGAGCAAAAGTGCAGATCCACCTAATTCCGGGGAAGCGATCCATCCACCACAAGGCGAGAGCAGTACCGTACATGATGAGAGAGGGTGGAGATCGAGCTGGACCGACTGCAACGAGAGGGCATCATTTCGCCGATCGAATTCAACGAGTGGGCCAGTCCAATTGTTCCAGTCCTCAAGTGAGAGGGCACCGTCACAAGCTGTGGCGATTATAAAGTAACTATCAATCCTTTCTCCCTGCAGGATCAATACCCACTACCAAAGACAGACGACCATTTTGCGATGCTGGCGGGAGGAAAGACGTTCATGAAGCTGGACTTGACCTCGGCCTACATGGCACAGGAGCTGGAGGAATCATCGAAGGGCCTCACCTGCATCAACACGCACAAAGGTCTCTTCATCTACAACAGATGCCCATTCGGGATTCGATCAGCCGTGGTGATATTCCAGAGAAACATGGAAAGCTTACTGAAGTCGGTCCCGCGCACCATGGTCTTCCAGGACGACATCTTGGTTACAGGTAGGGACACATCTGCAGAACCTGGAGGAGGTTCTTAATCGGCTTAATCGAGTGGTGCTCAGGTTAAAATGTTCGAAGTGTGTTTTCCTGGCGCCTGAAGTGGAGTTCTTGGGGAGAAGAATCGTGGCAGATGGCATCAGGCCCACCGATTCGAAGACGGAGGCAATTGAGAACGCACCGAGGCAACAGAACGTGACGGAGCTGCGGTCGTTTCTAGGACTCCTGAACTACTTTGGCAACTTCTTACCGGGTCTCAGCACACTGTTAGAACCACTGCACGCTTTACTGCGTAAGGGAGACGAATGGGCATGGGGTAAAAGCCAAGAAAATGCCTTTTTAAAAGCTACAAAACTGTTATGCTCAAACAAATTGCCTGTGTTGTATGATCTATGTAAGTGTTTGGTACTAGCATATGATGCGTCGTCATACGGTGTCGGGTGTGTATTGCAACAAGCTAATGAATCTTGGAAATTGCAACCGGTTGCTTAGGCATCCAGAAGTGTGTCTAAGGCTGAGAGAGCATACAGCATGATTGAAAAAGAAGCGTTAGCATGTGTTTATGGGATAAAGAAAATGCATCAATATCTGTTTGGGCTCAAATTTGAATTGGAAACTGATCATAAACCGCTGATATCCCTCTTTTCGGAAATTAAGAGGATAAATACGAATGCATCGGCCCGCATCCAGAGATGGCCGCTCACGTTGTCCGCATACAACTATGCCATCCGCCTCAGGCCAGGCACAGAAAACTGTGCCGATGCTCTCAATAGGCTGCCATTGCCCACCATAGGGGTGGAGATGGCACAGCCCGCAGAATTAGCTATGGTAATGGAAACACTCGAGAGTGAGCAATCACCTGTTACCGTCCGACAGATTAGAACCTGGACGAGCCAGGACCCCTTCCTGTCCTTACTGTGTGCTTTATGGGAGCTGGTCCAGTGTCCCATTAGAAATGAAGGAAGAAATAAAGCCATATCAGCGGCGCAAAGATGAAATGTCTTCACAGGCAGACTGCCTTCTGTGGGGCAATCAGGTAGTGGTACCAAAAAAGTGAAGGGACACTTTCTTTAGTGATCTCCACAGTACCAACCCAGGCATTGTAATGATGAAAGCAATAGCCAAATCCCACGTGTTGTGGCCCGGTATTGATGTGTGCACAAATGTAACACATGTTGACAGTTAAGCAATGTACTCAGGGAGGCGCCAATAAGTTTATGGTCTTGGCCCTCCAAACCGTGGTCTAGGGTCCATGGTGACAATGCAGGCCCGTTCTTGGGAAAAATCTTCCTAGTGGTTGTCGATGCGTAATCCAAATGGATTGAATGTGAGATAATGTCGGCAAGCATGTCTGCTGCTACCACTGAAAGCCTGCGGGCCATGTTTGCCATGCACAGCCTGCCTGATGTCCTTGTGAGCGACAACGGGCCATGTTTCACCAGTGCCAAGTTCAAAGAGTACACGACCCGCAATGGAATCAAACATGTCACATCGGCCCTATTCAAACCAGCATCCAATGGTCAGGCAGAGAGCAGTGCAAACCATCAAGCAGAGCTCGAAGAGGGTAACTGAAGGATCACTGCAGACTCGCCTATCCCGAGTCCTGCTTAGTTACCGCACGAGACCCCACTCGTTTACTGGGATTCCACCCGCTGAATTGCTCATGAAAAGGGCACTTAAGACAAGGCTCTCGTTAGTCCACCCTGAGCTACACGAACAGGTAGAGGGCGGGCGGCTTCAACAAGGTACATATCATGATAGCGCAAATGTGTCACGCGTAATTGAGATTAATGATCCTGTATTTGTGTTGAACTATGAACAAGGTCCCAAGTAGCTTCCCAGCACTGTCGTGGCCAAAGAGGGGAGTAGAATGTTTCGGGTCAAACTTTCAAATGGACTCATCTACAGGAAACACTTGGACCAAACCAAACTCAGATTCACGGCCTATCCAGAGTAACCCACATTAGAACATAATAGAACATAACAATTAGAAATAGGAGTTGGCCATCTAGCCCCTCAAGCCTGCTCCGCCATTCAACAAGATCATGGCTGATCTGGCCGTGGACTCAGCTCCACTTACCCGCCCGCTCCCCATAACCCTTAATTCCCTTATTGGTTAAAAATCTATCTATCTGTGATTTGAATACATTCAATGAGCTAGCCTCAACTGCTTCCTTGGACAGAGAATTCCACAGATTCACAACCCTCTGGGAGAAGAAATTCCTTCTCAACTCGGTTTTAAATTGGCTCCCCCGTATTTTGAGGCTGTGCCCCCTAGTTCTAGTCTTCCCAACCAGTGGAAACAACCTCTCTGCCTCTATCTTGTCTATCTCTTTCATTATTTTAAATGTTTCGATAAGATCACCCCTCATCCTTCTGAACTCCAACGAGTAAAGACCCAGTCTACTCAATCTATCATCATAAGGTAACCCCCTCATCTCCAGAATCAGCCGAGTGAATCGTCTCTGTACCCCCTCCAAAGTTAGTATATCCTTCCTTAAGTAAGTTGACCAAAACTGCATGCAATACTCCAGGTGCGGCCTCACCAATACCCTGTACAGTTGCAGCAGGATCTCCCTGCTTTTGTACTCCATCCCTCTCGCAATGAAGGCCAACATTCCATTCGCCTTCCTGATTACCTGCTGCACCTGTAAACTAACCTTTTGGGAGTCATGCACAAGGACCCCCAGGTCCGTCTGCACCGCAGCATGTTGTAATTTCTCCCCATTCAAATAATATTCCCTTTTACTATATTTTTTCCAAGGTAGATGACCTCACATTTTCCGACATTGTATTCCATCTGACAAACCTTAGCCCATTCGCTTAACCTATCTAAATCTCTTTGCAGCCCCTCTGTGTTCTCTACACAACCTGCTTTCCCACTAATCTTTGTGTCATCTGCAAATTTTGTAACACTACACTCTGTCCCCTCTTCCAGGTCATCTATGTATATTGTAAACAGTTGTGGTCCCAGCACCGATCCCTGTGGCACACCACTAACCACCGATTTCCAATCCGAAAAGGACCCATTTATCCCGACTCTCTGCTTTCTGTTAGCCAGCCAATTCTCGATCCATGCTAATACATTTCCACTGACTCCGCGTACCTTTATCTTCTGCAGTAACCTTTTGAGTGGCACCTTATCGAATGCCTTTTGGAAATCTAAATACACCATATGCATCGGTACACCTCGATCCACCATGCTCGTTATATCCTCAAAGAATTCCAGTAAATTAGTTAAACATGATTTCCCCTTCATGAATCCATGTTGCGTCTGCTTGATTGCACTATTCCTATCGAGATGTCCCGCTATTTCTTCCTTAATGATAGCTTTAAGCATTTTCCCCACTACAGATATTAAACTAACCGGCCTATAGTTACCTGCCTTTTGTCTGCCCCCTTTTTTAAACAGAGGCGTTACATTAGCTGCTTTCTAATCCGATGGTACCTCCCCAGAATCCAGAGAATTTTGGTAGATTATAACGAATGCATCTGCTATAACTTCCGACATCTCTTTTAATACCCTGGGATGCATTTCATCGGGACCAGAGGACTTGTCTACCTTGAGTCCCATTAGCCTGTCCAGCACTACCCCGCTAGTGATAGTGATTATCTCAAGGTTCTCCCTCCCCACATTCCCGTGACCAGCAATTTTTGGCATGGTTTTTGTGTCTTCCACTGTGAAGACCGAAGCAAAATAATTGTTTAAGGTCTCAGCCATTTCCACATTTCCCATTATTAAATCCCCCTTCTCATCTTCTAAGGGACCAACATTTACTTGAGTCACTCTTTACCGTTTTGTATATCTGTAAAAGCTTTTACTATCTGTTTTTCTGTTTTGCGCAAGTTTACTTTCATAATCTATCTTTCCTTTCTTTATTGCTTTCTTAGTCATTCTTTGCTGTTGTTTAAAATTTTCCCAATCTTCTAGTTTTCCACTAACCTTGGCCACCTTATACGCATTGGTTTTTAATTTGATACTCTCCTTTATTTCCTTGGTTATCCACGGCTGGTTATCCCTTCTCTTACCGCCCTTCTTTTTCACTGGAATATATTTTTGTTGAGCACTATGAAAGAGCTCCTTAAAAGTCCTCCACTGTTCCTCAATTGTGCCACCGTTTAGTCTGTGTTCCCAGTCTACTTGAGCCAACTCTGCCCTCATCCCACTGTAGTCCCCTTTGTTTAAGCACAGTACGCTCGTTTGAGACACTACTTCCTCACCCTCAATCTGTATTACAAATTCAACCATACTGTGATCACTCATTCCAAGAGGATCTTTTACTCGGAGATCGTTTATTATTCCTGTCTCATTACACAGGACCAGATCTAAGATAGCTTGCCCCCTTGTAGGTTCTGTAACATACTGTTCTAAGAAACAATCCCGTATGCATTCTATGAATTCCTCCTCAAGGCTATCCCGTGCGATTTGATTTGACCAATCGATATGTAGGTTAAAATCCCCCATGATTACTGCCGTTCCTTTTTCACATGCCTCCATTATTCCCTTGATTATTGCCCGCCCCACCGTGAAGTTATTATTTGGGGGCCTATAAACTACGCCCACCAGTGACTTTTTCCCCTTACTATCTCTAATCTCCACCCACAATGATTCAACATTTTGTTCATTAGAGCCAATATCGTCTCTCACAACTGCCCTGCTATCATCTTTTATTAACATAGCTACCCCACCTCCTTTCCCTTCTTGTCTATCTTTCCGAATTGTCAGATATCCCTGTATGTTTAATTCCCAGTCTTGGCCCCCCTGCAACCACGTTTCTGTAATGGCCACCAAATCATACCCATTTGTAATGAATTGTGCCATCAACTCATTTACTTTATTTTGAATGCTGCATGCGTTTAGGTAGAGTGTTTTAATACTAGTTTTTAAACCATGATTTTTAGTTTTGACCCCTCCTGCAGCCCCTTTATATTCATACATATTGTCCCTTCCTATCACTTTGTGGTTTACACTTATCCCAGTGCTACTCTGCTCTGTTGCCTCCTGCCTTTTGCTTTCTTTCTTGGGGTCCTGTCCATCTGAGCTCTCACCCACTCGAACTAGCTCAGAGCCCTCTCCTGTGTTCCGAATACTCCTCACATTGAGGCACCGAGCTTTCATGCTTTCCTTTTTATTACACTTTGACCCTTTAGAATTGGCCCTTTTTGTTTTTTGCCTTAGGTTTTTCTGCCCTCCACTTTTACTCATCTCCTTTTCTGTCATTTGCTTCTGTCTCCACTTTGTTTCCCTCTATCTCCCTGCATTGGTTCCCATCCCCCTGCCATATTAGTTGAACTCCCCCCCCAACAGCATGAGCAAACACTCCCCCTAGGACATTGGTTACGGTCCTGCCCAGGTGCAGACCATCCAGTTTGTACTGGTCCCACCTCCCCCAGAACCAGTTCCACTGCCCCAGGAATTTGAATCCCTCCCTGCTGCACCACTGCTCAAGCCACGTATTCATCTGAGCTATCCAGCGATTCCTACTCTGACTGGCACTTGTCGGAATCCCGAGATTACTACTTTTGAGGTCCTACATTTTAATTTAGCTCCTAGCTCCTTAAATGCATCTCGTAGGACCTCATCCCTTTTTTTACCTAAATCGTTGGTACCAATGTGCACCACGACAACTGGCTGTTCACCCTCCCTTTTCAGAATGTCCTGCACCCGCTCCGAGACATCCTTGACCCTTGCACCAGGGAGGCAACATACCATCCTGGAGTCTCGGTTGCGGCCACAGAAACGCCTATCTATTCTCCTTACAATTGAATCCCCCATCACTATCGCTCTCCCACTCTTTTTCCTGCCCTCCTGTGCAGCAGAGCCAGCCATGGTGCCATGAACTTGGCTGCTGCTGCCCTCCCCTGATGAGTCATCCCCCTCAACAGTACTCAAAGCGGTGTTTGTGTTTTGCAGGGGGATGACCGCAGGGGACCCCTGCACTACCTTCCTTGCACTGCTCTTCCTGCTGGTCTTCCATTCCCTATCTGGTTGTGGACCTTTCACCTGCGGTAAGACCCTACCTTTTTTGACCCCCCAACATACACACCAGTGGCAACCAACACTGCGGTTGACCACGAAGCAGAACCCATCACCCGCAGCAGCCCAGCAGGACTCACCACACCAGGCAGCCCAGCAAGGCCAGCTGCACAGCAGCCCAGCGAGGGCCCAACAAACGAATCACCAAAACCTGCATTTGCACCGAGAAGATCAACCAGGGAAAGAAAGGCCCCAGATCGACTCACCTTGTAAATAGTTACACTATTGATTTTGCGGGGGAGTGTTGTTATGTATGTAAACCTGTAAATACCTTGTTTAACCACCAAAGGGCTCATCCCCTGGAGTCCCAAGGGATCCCACAATCCTTTGGGAGCATCTGTACTTAAGGAGGCCTCATGCTGGAGAGGCACTCTGGAGATCTGCAATAAAACACTAAGGTCACACTTTACTTTGAGCTCACAGTATCTGGTCAGACTCTTTATTCATACATTGCATTGTTGGTGCAGACTTGCAACTACAATCCATGTAAGGATTGAGGGGGATTGTTAATTCCTTTTATTGTACATGACTCACAATCACTGCTAACCCACTTACATGATGCATGTGGGTGGGTGACATCTTCTGAGTGCAAATGAAAAGCTGCACTCAATTGAATAGTGATGAGCTGATACTTCATATGTGTTAATCTCCAGAATGATCACAGCCAAGAACTAATGCGGTTTCATGTGACTCAAAAGCCAGCTGTGCCATAAGCTGGCTGTCCTACATAAATATCGTTCTTCTAAATTTTAGGCTTTTGTTTTAGATTCATTAAATTAAATTTAAAAATACAGCTTTCATTTATATTGAGCAAAATTTGCTTTATAACATATTTCCTGATACGGAATTTGAGAATTAAAACTGTACAGTACTTGTGAAGAATAGGGAGTTTGGCTTAACAGTTCTGGTTTATTGCATGCCAGCTGTCTAAAAATTGTGATACTATTTATTATACAACAGCATGTTATACCTATGAACTATATTTCAAAAAATAATTTGTACAGTCTGAATGTAAATATTCAGATTGTAAACAAAACAGTGTTTCAAAATGTTCAAATTAACCCTCAACCTGCCAACCACAATTTCTTCTGCAAACACCAAGAGATTTTCAGGTCCGTGCATTCTAAGGGCTAAGACTTAGGTAGTAAGAAAATTAATTCTTATCCAAGATTAATGACTTTTCACAGACAGCTGTTGTGTACAATAAGAACATAAGAAATAGGAGCAGGCGTAGGCCATATGGCCACTCGAGCCTGCTCCACCATTCAATAAGATCATGGCTGATCTTCTACCTCAACTCCAATTACCTGCACTATCCCCATATCCCTTGATTCCCCTAGAGTCCAAAAATCTACCGCTTTCTCTGTTGAATATACTCACCGATTCAGCATCCACAGCCCTCTGGGGTAGAGAACTCCAAAGACTCATACCTGAGTACAGGTAATTAAAGAGAAAATGGAACTACTACAATGGATAATGAATAAGCTTTCCTTCTATTGCCCAAGAGTGACCCTTATTCGGAAGGGTGGAGTTTTTCTGTTACTCTCCATAGTGAAGGGATCTGCCCAAATGATAAAATATTTATTTCAGTTTCCTGAAGATCACACAATTTCTTAATCAAAATAAAGTACCTGTATCACGAGATACTGACCGACTTGCTGAGTGTTTCCAGAATTTTCTGTTTTTTGGAGACTTTCAGCAGTTGCAAAATGTTTCTTTTTACGAGTAAGATCCTGTCATACCCTGCTTAGGGGTGAGAGGTAAATAGTTGATGGCCTCTCAATTTAGGATAATGCTTATTTTGGAGTCTAATCACGAGGAGGTTTCATAAATGATCTGACCAAACAATTCCCCAAAAAGTGGGACAATATTCTTGATATTAAGAGGATAACCTTGGTTGAATCTAAACATCAGAACTAGTTGCTCCCTGTGGTGCCAAAAAATACTTACGGTTCAATAGTGGGCTGAAATGCTCCACAGTCAATGATGGCCAGCTGCACATGGACCGGATTTACAAACTGAGCGATGATGCAATACTTGGATGAAATACCTGACCTGAGAGAACTGGGGATGGAGTACTCAAACCTCTTGCACTCCTCAAAAGGGCAATCATAGAATCATAAAACGATATAACACAGAAGAAGGCCTTTACTGGCTCTTTGAAAGAGCTGTCCGATTAGTCCCACTCCCCTGCACATTCCCCATGGCCCTGTAAAATTTTCCTTTTCAAGTACTTATCCAATGCCCTTTTGAGTCGGGAGCAGCGTGAGTCCATTAGTGAGGCCTATAAAAGGCCGCGAGGTCGGGAGGTGCGTCGCTGAGTCGGGAGTCCGTGAGTTCGGCGAGAGGCTTGTGCAGCTACAGAGAGAAGGAAAAAAAGTAGAAAGAAACAGAAAGGTGACGTCACAGCCAAGGGGGTAAGTGATTGGCTGGTGATGGGTGAGCAGTTTTTCTTTTTTCTCTTCTATAACAGTGAGTAAATTTTAGCATTGTTGTTGCCAATTTAAGTGTATCTAAGGGTTAAGTCATGGCAGGAGAGCTCGGTCACGTGATATGCTCCTCCTGTACCATGTGGGAACTCAGGGACACTTCCGGTGTCCCTGACGACTACGTGTGCGGGAAGTGTATCTGCCTCCAGCTCCTGACGGTCCGCGTTGCGCAATTGGAGCTGAGGGTGGATTTACTCTGGAGCATCCACAATGTTGAGAATGACATGGGTAGCACGTGTAGCAAGTTGGTCTTACCACAGGTGAAGGGTCCACAGCCAGATAGGGAGTGGAAGACCAGCAGGAAGAGCTGTGCAAAGAAGGTAGTGCAGGGGTCCCCTGCGGTTATCCCCCTGCAAAACACATACACCGCTTTGAGTACTGTTGAGGGGGATGACTCATCAGGGGAGGGCAGCAGCCAAGTTCATGGCACCGTGCCTGGCTCTGCTGCACAGGAGGGCAGGAAAAAGAGTGGGAGAGCAAAAGTGATAGGTGATTCAATTGTAAGGAGAATAGATAGGCGTTTCTGTGGCCGCAACCGAGACTCCAGGATGGTATGTTGTCTCCCTGGTGCAAGGGTCAAGGATGTCTCGGAGCGGGTGCAGGACATTCTGAAAAGGGAGGGTGAACAGCCAGTTGTCATGGTGCAAATTGGGTACCAACGATATAGGTAAAAAAAGGGATGAGTTCCTACGAGACGAATTTAAGGAGCTAGGAGCTAAATTAAAATATAGGACCTCAAAAGTAGTAATCTCGGGATTGCTACCAGTGCCACGAGCTAGTCAGAGTAGGAATCGCAGTATAGCTCAGATGAATATGTGGCTTGAGCAGTGGTGCAGCAGGGAGGGATTCAAATTCCTGGGGCATTGGAACCGGTTCTGGGGGATGTGGGACCAGTACAAACCGGATGGTCTGCACCTGGGCAGGACCGGAACCAATGTCCTAGCGGGAGTGTTTACTCGTGCTGTTGGGGGGGAGTTCAACTAATATGGCAGGGGGATGGGAACCAATGCAGGGAGACAGAGGGAAACAAAATGGAGACAAAAGCAAAAGACAGAAAGGAGATGGGTAAAAGTGAAGGGCAGAGAAACCCAAGGCAAAAAACAAAACGGGCCACTGCACAGCAAAATTGTAAAGGGTCAAAGTGTAATAAAAAGGCAAGCATGAAAGCTCGGTGCCTCAATGCAAGGAGTATTCGGAACCCAGGAGAGGGTTCTGAGCTAGTTCGAGTGGGTGAAAGCTCAGATGAACAGGACCCCAAGAAAGAATGCAAAAGGCAGGAGGCAACAGAGCAGAGTAGCACTGGGGTAAGTGTAAACCACAAGGTGATAGGAAGGGACAATATGTATGAATATAAATGGGCTGCAGGAGGGGTCAAAACTAAAAATCATGGTTTAAAAACTAGTATTAAAACACTCGACCTAAACGCATGCAGCATTCAAAATAAAGTAAATGAGTTGACGGCACAAATCATTAAAAATGGGTATGATTTGGTGGCCATTACAGAAACGTGGTTGCAGGGGGGCCAAGACTGGGAATTAAACATACAAGGGTATCTGACAATTCGGAAAGATAGACAAGAAGTGAAAGGAGGTGGGCTAACTTTGTGAGAGACGATATTGGCTCTAATGAACAAAATGTTGAATCATTGTGGGTGGAGATTAGAGATAGTAAGGGGAAAAAAAATCACTGATGGGCGTAGTTTATAGGACCCCAAATAATAACTTCACGGTGGGGCGAGCAATAATCAAGGAAATAATGGAGGCTTGTGAAAAAGGAACGGCAGTAATCATGGGGGATTTTAACCGACATATCGATTGGTCAAATCAAATCGCACGGGATAGCCTTGAGGAGGAATTCATAGAATGCATACGGGATTGTTTCTTAGAACAGAATGTTACAGAACCTACAAGGAAGCAAGCTATCTTGAATCTGGTCCTGTGTAATGAGATAGGAATAATAAACAATCTCCTAGTAAAAGATCCTCTCGGAATGAGTGATCAGAGTATGGTTGAATTTGTAATACAGATTGAGGGTGAGGAAGTATTGTCTCAAATGAGCGTACTATGCTTAAACAAAGGGGACTACAGTGGGATGAGGGCAGAGTTAGCTAAAGTAGACTGGAAACACAGACTAAGCGGTGGCACAATTGAGGAACAGTGGAGGACTTTTAAGGAGCTCTTTCATAGTGCTCAACAAAAATATATTCCAGTGAAAAAGAAGGGCGGTAAGAGAAGGGATAACCAGCCGTGGATAACCAAGGAAATAAGGGAGAGTATCAAATTAAAAACCAATGCGTATAAGGTGGTCAAAGTTAGTGGGAAACTAGAAGATTGGGAAAATTTTAAACAACAGCAAAGAATGACTAAGAAAGCAAAAAAGGAAAGATAGATTACGAAGGTAAACTTGTGCAAAACATAAAAACAGATAGTAAAAGCTTTTACCGATATATAAAACGGAAAAGAGCGACTAAAGTAAATGTTGGTACCTTAGAATATGATAAGGGGGATTTAATAATGGGAAATGGGGAAATGGCTGAGACCTTGAACAATTATTTTGCTTTGGTCTTCACAGTGGAAGACACAAAAAACATGCCAACAATTGCTGGTCACGGGAATGTGGGCAGGGAGGACCTTGAGATAATCACTGTCACTCGGGGGGTAGTGCTGGACAGGCTAATGGGACTCAAGGTAGACAAGTCCCCTGGTCCGGATGAAATGCATCCCAGGGTATTAAAAGAGATGTCGGAAGTTATAGCAGATGCATTCATTATAATCTACCAAAATTCTCTGGAGTCTGGCGAGGTACCAGCGGATTGGAAACGCCTCTGTTTAAAAAAGGGGGCAGACAAAAGGCAGGTAACTATAGGCCGGTTAGTTTAATATCTGTAGTAGGGAAAATGCTTGAAGCTATCATTTAGGAAGAAATAGCAGGACATCTAGACAGGAATAGTGCAATCAAGCAGACGCAACATGGATTCATGAAGGGGAAATCATGTTTAACTAATTTAACTAATTCTTTGAGGATATAACGAGCATGGTGGATGGAGGTGTACCGATGGATATGGTGTATTTAGATTTCCAAATGGCATTCGATAAGGTGCCACACAAAAGGTGACTGCAGAAGATAAAGGTACACGGAGTCAGTGGAAATGTATTAGCATGGATCGAGAATTGGCTGGCTAACAGAAAGCAGAGAGTCGGGATAAATGGGTCCATTTCGGGTTGGAAATCGGTGGTTAGTGGTGTGCCACAGGGATCGGTGCTGGGACCACAACTGTTTAGATGACCTGGAAGAGGGGACAGAGTGTAGTGTAACAACATTTGCAGATGACACAAAGATTAGTGGGAAAGCGGGTTGTGTAGAGGACACAGAGAGGCTACAAAGAGATTTTATAGGTTAAGCGAATGGGCTAAGGTTTGGCAGATGGAATACAATGTCGGAAAATGTGAGGTCATCTACCTTGGAAAAAACAGTAAAAGGGAATATTATTTGAATGGGGAGAAATTACAACATGCTGCAGTGCAGAGGGACCTGGGGGTCCTTGTGCATGACTCCCAAAAAGTTAGTTTGCAGGTGCAGCAGGTAATCAGGAAGACGAATGGAATGTTGGCCTTCATTGCGAGAGGGATGGAGTACAAAAGCAGGGAGATCCTGCTGCAACTGTATAAGGTATTGGTGAGGCCGCACCTGGAGTACTGCGTGCAGTTTTGGTCACCTTACTTAAGGAAGGATATACTAGCTTTGGAGGGGTTACAGAGATGATTCACTAGGCTGATTCCGGAGATGAGAGGTTTACCTTATGATGATAGGTTGAATAGACTGGATCTTTACTCGTTGGAGTCCAGAAGGATGAGGGGTGATCTTATAGAAACATTTAAAATAATGAAAGGGATAGACAAGATAGAGGCAGAGAGGTTGTTTCCACTGGTCGGGGAGACTAGAACTAGGGGGCACAGCCTTAAAATACGGGGGAGCCAATTTAAAACCGAGTTGAGAAGGAATTTCTTCTCCCAGAGGGTTGTGAATCTGTGGAATTCTTTGCCCAAGGAATCAGTTGAGGCTAGTTCATTGAATGTATTTAAATCACAGATAGATAGATTTTTAACCAATAAGGGAATTAAGGGTTATGGGGAGCGGGCGGGTAAGTGGAGCTGAATCCACAGCCAGATCAGCCATGATCTTGTTGAATGGCGGAGCAGGCTCGAGGGCCTAGATGGCCTACTCCTGTTCCTAATTCTTATGTTCTTATGTTCTATGTTCTTATGGAAGTTATTATTGAATCTGCTTCCACCATCTTTCAGGCAATGCATTCCAGATCATAACCACTCGCTGCATAAAAACATTTTTCCTCATCCAGCACTCATGGTAGTCATTTTCTGGTTTGCACCAGACAAAATAGATGAATTAACATAATCCAAACTAGGAACAGATTGTGTAATGAACAGAATTTGCGCACTGATGGAGCACTGCCAATGACTGATAGTCCAATCATCATGTACTCAACTCCCACATGGGGATAAGACCATCTGTAATTGGGCACCAATTCTGCAGAGTGAGGAGATGGAGAGTGGAGTGCCATTGAGGATGGGTCAAGGATATCATAACCCATCAAGGATGCTAAATCTGAATAGCTGCCAATCTCTCCCTGTAGAAGGCATTCGATAAGGTGCCACATAAAAGGTTACCGCATAAGGTAAAAGTTCACGGGGTCGGGGTTAATATATTAGCATGGATAGAGGATTGCAAAGGGATATAGACACGCTGAGTAGGCAAAAATTTGGCCGATGGAGTATAATGTGAGAAACTGAGGTTATCCAATTTGGCAGAAAAAATAGAAAAGCAAATTATAATTTAAATGGCGAAAAATTGCAAAGTGCTGTAGTACAGAGGGACCTAGGGGTCCTTGTGCATGAAACACAAAAAGTTAGTGTGCAGGTACAGCAAATAATCAGGAAGGCAAATGGAATGTTAGCCTTTATTGCAAGAAGGATGGACTATAAAAGCAGAGAAGTCCTGCTACAACTGTACAGGGTATTGGTAAGGCCACACCTAGAGTACTGCATACAGTTTTGGTCTCTGTATTTAATGAAAGATATACTTGCATTGGAGGCTGTCCAGAGAAGGTTCACAAGGTTAATTCCGGAGATGAGGGGACTGACTTATGAAGATAGGTTGTCTAGGTTGTCTAGGCCTATACTCATTGGAGTTCAGAAGAATGAGAGGTGATCTTATCAAAACATATAAGATAATGAGGGGGCTCGACAAGATGGATGCAGAGAGGATATTTCCATTCATAGGGGAAACTAATGCGAGGGGACATAGTCTCAGAATAAGGGGGGGAATTTCTTCTCTCAGAGGGTTGTAAATCAAGGAATTCTCTGCCCCATAAGAGTTGTGGAGGCTTGGTCATTGAATATATTTAAGGCAGAGATAGACAGATTTTTGAGCGATAAGGTAATAAAGGGTTATGGGGAGCGAGCAGGGAAGTGGAGCTGATTCCATGATCAGATCAGCCATGATCTTATTAAATGGGGAAGCAGGCTCGAGGGGCCAAATGGCCTACTCCTGCTGCTATTTCTTATGTTCTCATGAGTAAATACAATATTCCAAGGGATCAGCCCCATGGCAAAGGGGTGGAGGTAATCTGTCCTGAGGGTGCATGAATACATCGCTGAACTGAAGAGGAGGGGGGCCCAGCTGAATATGGTTGGCTGCAGCAAAGAGGTTGAACTCGGCATCTTATGGTTATTTGGAGTAGATTTAAACATTTATTTCCAGTTGGGTAATCGGAACAAAGCCCTCCACAGCTAGTCTTGAATAAATTCTTGGGAGTGGGGGGGACTGAATAAATTGGCCTATGCTTTTAAGACGACTGGCTGCACAGGTGCAGTGCCTAAAATGCAGAACCCACGCTACCGAGGCCATTCTGGATTCCGGGCTTTTCCGAACTTTCGATTTGCTTCGGGTATTTTAGGATTTCGGAATGTCAGAAAGGGGGTCGGGGGAGGAGCGGGGGGTGGGGTATTCCCGCCGAGGAGCTATTCGGGCCGTCCGGCCCCGTCGGGTGGGCTCTGCAAAGGAGGTCATCGTCGGGCAGGCCCCGTCGAGGATGTTGTCAGGCGGGCCCCGCCGAGGATGTGTCGTCGGGCGGGCCCCACCAAGGAGGTCATTGTTGGGCGGGCCCCGCCAAGGTGGTCGTCGTCAGACGGGCCCCCTTAAGAAGGTTGTCGTCGGGCGGTCCCCACCAAGGGTGTTGTCGGGTGGGCCCTGCTGAGGAGGATGTCGTTGGGCGGGCCCCGCCAAGGAGGTTGTCGTTAGGCAGGCCCCACCAAGGATGTTGTTGGGTGGGCACTGCCAAGGATGTCGTTAGACGGGCCGGCGAGGAGGCCCCGAGGTAAGGGCAGCGGCGGTGAGGCGAGCGGCAGTGAGGCAAAGCCTGAGGTTGGGCAGAGGTCCCGAGGTCGACAGAGTCGTCAGGTCTGGATTCTGAAACATTTTATGGATTCCGGACGACCCTGCCACCGAACGTCCCGGAGTCCGGATTCCGGAACATTCCGGATTCCCGAACTCCGGATTCGCGACTCTGCAACTGTACCAACATTTGAAGGTGAAATCTGATGCCTTGTATGTTCAACTGCTTCCTGCAGATAAAAGAGGCAATTTCAAGGTTGATTGATCAGGGTGCTGGAAAAACAATAGCAATGAGTTATGCCCTTTGTACCTGAGGTAGGTGAGATGGGAGCAATCCAATAGCTTCTTGACGTTCGAGATTGAAAGACCGTGTTCCTCCCCTGGGAAGGAAGGGGAGACACTTTCTGGTCAAAAATGTCCTGTATTTCAGTATATGAGAAAAGTTCAAATTGCATCTCCCAACTCAGGACTCAGCCAATTTTCAAATTTATATTCTGTATATCATGTGACTGGACACTTGAAGTTTCGTGAAATACTTCTCAGAATTTTGCATTGTTTTAGTTCTGCAAATGTCTTAAGTTCTAGGATGCTGGGTCTGACTGAGTAAGAGATATAAATATGTGAATTGGATGGATCATGAGTTAGGGAGATGTAGTTTGTGGAGCTGCACTATTAACACCTTTCACGGAAGAACATAAGAATTAGGAGCAGGATTAGGCCATTCGGCCCCTTGAGCCTACTCTGCCATTCAATGAGATCATAGCTGTTCTTCTACCTCAACTCCACTTTCCTGCACTATCCCAATATCCCTTGATTCCCTTAATATCCAAAAACCAATCGATCTCTGTCTTGAATATACTCAAAGAGTGAGCCTCCACAGCACTCTGGGGTAGAGAATTCCAGAGATTCACCACCCTTTGAGTGAAGAAGTTTCTCCTCATCTCAGTCCTAAATGGCCGACCCCTTATTCTGAGATTGTGACCCCTGGTTCTAGACTCCTTAGCCAGAGGAAACATCCTCCCTGCATCTACTCTGTCAAGCCCTGTAAGAATTTTGTATGTTTCAATGAGATCACCTCTCAATCTTCTAAACTCTAGCGAATATAAGCCTAGTCTATTCAATCTCTCCTCATAGGACAATCCACCGACCCAGGAATCAGTCTCGTGAACCTTTGTTGCACTCCCTCTATGGCAAGTATATCCTTCCTTAGGTAAGGAAACCAAAACTGTACACAATACTCCAGATGCGGTCTTACTAGGGCCCTATATAATTGCAGTAAGACGTCCTTACTCTTATAAAGGTTGAACCTCACTTATCAGGAACCCCCAGGATAAGGGCCTGTTCTGGATAAGGGATTTTTCCAGATGAGGGTTGGCCATGTTAAATTGGATGGTACAGGTACTGAGCAAGGGGACATCATAAGAACATAAGAAATAGGAGCAGGAGTAGGCCATACGGTCCCTCGAGCCTGCTCCGCCATTTAATAAGATCATGGCTGATCCAATCATGGACTTAGGTCCACTTCCATGCCCACTCCCCATAACCCCTTATCGTTTAAGAAACTGTCTATTTCTGTCTTAAATTTATTCAATGTCCCAGTTTCCACAGCTCTCTGAGGCAGCAAATTCCACAGATTTACAACCCTCTGAGAGAAGAAGTTTCTCCTCATCTCAGTTTTAAAAGGGCGGCCCTTTATTCTAAGATTATGCCCTCTAGTTCTAGTCTCTCCTATCAGTGGAAACATCCTCTCTGCATCCACCTTGTCAAGCCACCTCATAATTTAAAATGTTTCGATAAGATCACCTCTCATTCTTCTGAATTCCAATGAGTAGAGGCCCAACCTACTCAACCTTTCCTCATAAGTCAACCCCTTCATCTCCGGAATCAACCTAGTGAATCTTCTCTGGACTGCCTCCAAAGCAAGTATATCCTTTCATAAATATGGAAACTAAAACTGCACGCAGTATTCCAGGTGTGGCCTCACCAATACTCTGTATAACTGTAGCAAGACTTCCCTGCTTTTATACTCCATCCTCTTTGCAATAAAGGCCAAGATTCCGTTGGCCTTTCTGATCACCTGCTGTACCTGCATACTATCCTTTTGTGTTTCATGCACAAGTGCCCCCAGGACCCGCTGTACTGCAGCACTTTGCAATCTTTCTCCATTTAAAGAATAACTTGCTCTTTGATTTTTTTCTGCCAAACCTCACACTTTCTAACATTATACTCCATCTGCCAAATTTTTGCTCACTCACTTAGCCTGTCTATGTCCTTTGGCTGATTTTTTGTGTCCTCCTCACACATTGCTTTTCCTCCTATCTTTGTATCGTCAGCAAACTTGGCTACGTTACACTCATTCCCTTCTTCCAAGTCATAATATAGATTGTAAATAGTTGGGGTCCCAGCGCTGATCCCTGCAGCACCCCACTAGTTACTGATTGCCAACCAGAGAATGAAGCATTAATCCTGACTCTCTGTTTTCTGTTCGTCAGCCAATCCTCTATCCATGCTAATATATTGCCCCCAATCCTGTGAACTTTTATCTTGTGCAGTAACCTTTTACATGGCACCTTGTCAAATGTCTTCTGGAAGTCCAAATACACTACATCCACTGGTTCCCCTTTATCCACCCTGTTCGTTACATCCTCAAAGAACTCTAGCAAATTTGTCAAACATGACTTCCCCTTCATAAATCCACGCTGACTCTGCCTGACCGAATTTTGCTTTTTTAAATGTCCTGCTACTGCTTCTTTAATAATGGACTCCAACATTTTCCCAAGTACAGATGTTAGGCTAACTGGTCTATAGTTTCCTGCTTTTTGTCTGCCTCCTTTTTTAAATAGGGGCGTTACATTTGCAGTTTTCCAATCTGCTGGGACCTCCCCAGAATCCAGGGAATTTTGGTAAATTACAACCAATGCATCCACAATCTCTGCCGCTCCTTCTCTTAAGACCCTAGGATGCAAGCCATCAGGTCCAGAAGATTTATCTGCCTTTAGTCCCATTATCGGGGCTGGCTGGTTTAGGGTTGGGAGTGCGGCAGAGAGATCATGGGGGTGGGGTGGGGGGTGGGGGAGGCGGGGCGGTGGATCGTGGGGTCAGGCCAGCGATTGTAGGAGTCGGCAGTGAGGAAGGACTTCAATTTGTTCAATTTGTTCATGTCGGAGCGGCCGGGAATGGTTCTGGACGAGGCGTGGTTCCGGATAAGGGAGTTCTGGATAAGGGAGGTTCAATGTGTACTCAAATCCTCTTGTAATAAAGGCCAACATACCATTTGCTTTCTTAATTGCTTGCTGTAAATGCATGTTAACTTTCAGTGATTTGTGTATAAGGACACCCAGGTCCCTCTGAATACCAACATTTCCCAATCTCTCACCATTTAAAAATACTCTGCTTTTCTATTTTTCCTACCAAAGTGGATAACTTCACATTTTTCCACATTATATTCCACTTGCCATGTTCTTGCGCACTCACTCAGCCTGTCTATATCCCCTTGATGTGTCTTTGCATCCTCCTCACAACTTACATTCCTACCTAGCTTTGTTTCATCAGCAAACTTGAATATATTACTTTTGGTCTCCTCATGCAAATCATTGATATAGATTGTGAATAACTGGGGCCCAGGCACCGATCCTTGCAGCACCCTACTAGTTACAGCCTGCCAACCCAAAAATGACCCGTTTGTTCCTATTCTGTTTTCTGTCCGTTAACCAATCCTCAATCCATTTTCGTATATTACCCCCAATCCCATGAGTCCTAATAACCTCTTGTGTGGCACCTTATCGAATGCCTTCTGAAAATCCAAATACACCACATCCACTGGTTCCCCCTTATCTATTCTGCCAGTTACAATCTCAAAAAACAGATTTATCAAACATGATTTTCCTTTCATAAATCCATGTTGACTCTGCCCAATCCTATTATTATTTTCTAAGTGCCCTGTTACCATGTCTTTAATAATAGATTCTAGCATTTTCCCCACTACTGATATCAGGATAACTGGTTTGTAGTTCCCCATTTTCTCTCTCCCTCCTTTCTTAAATAGTGGGGATACATTAGCTACCTTCCAATCTGCGGGAAGCATTCTAGATTCTATAGAATTTTGGAAAGTGACAACCAATGTATCCACTATCTCTATAGCTACCTCTTTCAAAACCCTAGGATGTAGGCCATCAGATCCAGGGGATTTATCGGCTTTCAGTCCCATTAATTTCTCCAGTGCAATTTTTTTACTAATAGCTTTTACTAATTTCTTTCAGTTCCTCATTCTCACTAGACCCTTGGTACTCCACTATTTCCAGGAGGTTTTTCGTGTCTTCTTCCGTGAAGAGAGACACAAAGTATTTGTTTAATTTCTCTGCCATTTCCTTATTCACCATTATAATTTCTCCTGTCTCAGCCTGTAGGGGACCCACATTTACTTTTGCTAATCTTTTCCTTTTTACATGCCTATAGAAGCTTTTACAGTCTGTTTTTATGTCTCTCGGTAGTTTACTCTCATTCTATTTTCCCTTTCTTTATCAATTTCTTGGTCTTCCTTTGCTGAATTCTAAAATACTCCCAATCCTCAGGCTTACTGCTCTTTTTGGCAATATTATAAGCCTGTTCCTTTGATCGAATACTATCCTTAATTTTTCTTGTTAGCCACAGTTGGACCACTTATCCTGTGGGGGTTTTGTGTCTTAAAGGAATGTATGTTTGTTATAAATCCTGTATAGCAATGGCAGCAAAGAGTGACGTCAGCAAGGTCCAGGTCGGTGATTGGCACGTGGGCAGATGCAGCAGGAGTGATGAGGTCGGGGCGAAGGAGCTGCGAGAGACTGTGGAGGGATGTGATCGGGGCCTAGGGGAGGCGTGGGTTCTGGGCCAGGGGCCCAGTGGCAGCACGGGCCAGCCCACAGTGATATGTGTGCGCACTGGGTCCATGCAGCAGAGCAGGTCTCCAGTTGTCTTGGGTAATCCTTGTCACTGGACCAAGACCTAGCTCTGTCAAGCCCGTGTGGTGACTGGTGTGCAACGGCCACCACACATTAAAAAAGTCCACGCATAGGCATCTTCCACCCTTGAGGATGTAGTTCGGGTTCTTCTTTTGAAACACCTGTGAACTCATCCTTTTTTTTGGTGTGGAATCAAGTCATCCTCATTTCGAGGGACCGCCTATGATGATAACCGTCATGCCTTTTAATCTAGTTTCCCAATCTACCTTAGCCAACTCTCCCCTCATACCTGCTTACTTTCCTTTGTTTAGATTTAAGACCCTAGTTTCGGATTTAACTAAACCACTTTCAAACTTAATGTAAAATTCTATCATATTATGGTCACTCTTCCCTAAGATCCCCTTTCTCATTGCACAATACTAGATCTAAAATAGCCTGTTCTCTAGTCGGTTCCTCAACATGCTGATC
The DNA here is from genome assembly GCF_044704955.1 of Pristiophorus japonicus. Lineage (NCBI taxonomy): Eukaryota > Metazoa > Chordata > Chondrichthyes > Pristiophoridae > Pristiophorus > Pristiophorus japonicus. The sequence continues at coordinate 284,238,745 of NC_091978.1, forward strand.
CAGAAAACCATCTTGTATACAATCCATGAATTCGACCTCCACACTATTACAGGCTCCAAATTTGGTTTCCCCAGTCTATATGTAGATTAAAGCTCCCCATGATTATTGTATTATCTTTATTACACGATTCTCTAATTTCCTGATTTATACAGTGCCCTACATTACCACTACTGTTTGAAGGCCTATAAACAACCCCTACCAATGTTTTCTGCCCCTTGCTGTTTCTTAGCTCCACTCAAACTGATTCTATTTCTTGATTTTTCCGAGCTAAGATCCTTTCTCTCAATTGTCTTTATCCCATTCTTTATCATCAGGGCTCCCCCTCCTCCTTTTCCATTTTGCCTATCTCTTCTAAAAGTTAAGTATCCTGGAATATTTAGTTCCCAACCATGGTCACTTTTCAACCATGTCTCTGTAATGGCTATTAGATCAAACCTATTAATTTCTATCTGCGCTAATAATTCATCTATTTTGATGCGAATGCTTTGCGCATTCAGATATAGTGCCTTTAGCTTTGACTGTTTTCTATTTTTCCCCGATGTCACCTTAGTCACATGTTCAAAATTAATTAAAATACTATTTAATTAAACATTTAAAACAAAACATTTTTTTTAAACTAAAGTTAAACAATGGCCCAAAAATAACCTAAACTAATTTTAACGGTTTTTTAAATGTTTAAAAAGTTTTCAATTTCATATTAATTTAAACCCTTACACGAGTAAAAGGCCTTACGCTTGCTTTCACCAGGCGTAAGAGTTTCGTTGTGCTGGAAAATTTGAGCGCATACCGCCCCGGTCCTATCCCTGAGAGGACGTGGAACACCTGAATTGCACTCCACTTCCTCCCGGGGACAGTAACCTCTATTTCGCAGCCTTGGTTACCGCCCCCAGATGGGCGCTACTGAATTTTGCCCCCAGAGTCTTTTAATTATCATCTAATATTGATATTTCCTTCTCTACTTTCAGTCTCTGTACATGGTATTGTTATAAAATTAATGAGTTATTTTCATTGATCACTAACCTAGCAGCCAGAACATGGTTGCTTGAAAGGTCTCACATGATTTCCCTCAACCATTACAATCCAAGATCACCTGTATTTAAGGAAGCTTGCTTTCTTTAGCAGGCTATAGAATATATTGCTGATTGGGTCTTAAATAACTTAGCGAAAGGGACTAAATAGATGCATCCAAGAAACGAGAGACGAAGGAGGCTAAGTTTGATAGTCCCCGAAAATTGGCGAGGGATTTGCGCTGCCCAATTAACCTGTGCCCGTTGCTTCTGATGCAGGGAGAGCAAACTTCATGCTGCAGGCTAATTTAAATGATTGTACTGTTGAGGCAGCACTACATGCACCATTGAGTGGCTGAACGCCTCAGCAGGGGGGGTATTCATATGAGGCTAGATCCACTTAAAGCTAGCTTTCACTACCTAAAACCAGCCTGCATCTCTTAAAAGGGAGGTGCATTCTAGATGAAGCAGATGCTGTAAATGGCTGGAGAAGAGAGTCTGATCTGCAAGAACAGTACTACAGGTGCAACAGGGGAGAGTGCGGCTCCAAAGTTCTAAGATGTTGCACTGGAGGCTTGCTGGAGGAGGTGGACAGGAGGAGAGAGGTCCTCTATTCACACGGGGCCAGGAGGCCCTCCAGACAAACTCTGCGAAGGCAGTGGGAGTAGGTAGCCATGGTGGTCATTGCCAGGAGTCAAGTCCTGAGGAGATGGATGCAATGCTGCAAAAAAGACCTCAAAGAAGTGGTCAAAGTCAAAAAATTCATATTTAAATGCCATGTCCCACCAACTGCACCACTAGTCTCACACACTGCTCAATGCACCACAATCCCATCACGCACCTGCCAACAATCTCTATCAGTACTGAGGGAGTGCTGCACTGTTGAAGGTGTTGTCTTTCAGATGAGATGTTACACCGGTCTGCCCTCTCAGGTGGACATAAAAGATCCCATGGCACTATTTGAAGAACAGCAGGGTTCTCCCAGTGTTCTGGCCAACATGTATCCCTCAACCATCACCTAAAAAAAGTTGATCTTGCAAAATATTTAATTGCTGTTTGTGGGACCTTGCTGTGCATAAATTAGCTGCCACATTTTCTACATTACAAAGTGACTACACTTCAGAAAAAAAGTACTTCATTGGTTGTAAAGCACTTTGGGATATCCTGCTGTTTTTGATATACATTATATAAATGCAAGTCTTTATTTTTAAACTAAATAGATGTAAAAGAAATGAGGGCACAATTATAAGAAGAGCAAGGAGTTCTCCTGGGCTCCTGGCCAATATTGTTCCTTCAACCAACAACCAAAAACAGATTAACTGGTCATTCATAAATAAAAACAGAAAATGCTGGAAATACTCAGCAGGTCAGGCAGCATTTGTGGAGAAAGAAACAGAATAATGTTTCAGGTCAATGACCCTTCGTCAGAACTGAAAAAAGTTAAGAGATGTAACAGATTTTTAAGCAAGTACAGAGGCTGGGAAAAGGGGGAAGGAAACAACAAAAGGGAAGGTCTGTGATAGGATGAAAGGTGGGAGAGATTAAAAGACAAAATGGATGATAGAACAAGGCAAAAGAAGATGGTAAATGGGGCAAGTAAAGAAACAAAAGGTGAGTCTAGATGAGGTATAAATGGGAATGACAGAATCATCAACAGCTGCCATGTGAAAAAATAAGGGCAGAGGTTATGCGGGACAAAATTGATGGCCTTACCGCCCACTGCCGTCGACTGCCGCCGAGATCTGCCGACATTCCTCTCCGGGTTGTGCCCAGTGCCAATTTGCACTTGGGCTGAAGCGGGCAGGAGGGGAGAATTGCCAGGAACCGCCCGCTGACGTCAGCGGACAGCCAAGTGGCACAAGTGACCTCCCGACCGCCAAGATGCCAGATTGGTGCGGGTGAGAGGCGGCAGGGGTCAGCACCAGCAGGGGGAAGGGCCACCACAAGGAGGCTGGTCTAACCCCCAAGATAAGTTTAACAAACTGAAAAAAAGGTGAGTGAACTTTTTAATACATTTTTTTTACAGCGACTTACCTAATGTGTTCCCCTAAAGGTCTTCCTGGTAATTTGTTTTTAACCAATAATTTTTATTTGAACGTCTTCGACTCTCCATCCTCGGTGGCACTTCAGCGGCAAGAGCCTTTGCCGCTGGGGTTGGGAGCTCCTGCCCGCTCCCGCCCAGTTTGATGGCATACGTCGCTCGTTTGCCACCGGCCCAACTTTTAAATTATTTTTCATCAATTTCCCGCCCAAAGTGCCGCCCGGTCTCTCGGCGGCCATCGGCGGCCTTTTGGGCGGCACTTGGGTGGGACTTGGCCTTCGCCAAGTTAAGCCCCAATATGGTCTGATCATTCAATCAATTTACTGTTTCTGCATATCGTGCCCCAATGTTTGTCTAAATAACAACAGTGACTGTACTTGAAAAGTAATAGATTGGTTAGAGAAGCATTTTAAGATATCTTTCGGACATAATAAGGTGCTGTACAAATATAAGTCCTTTCTTCTTTCTTTATTGTAATTCTGATGTTCAAGCCAAAAACAATTTCTCCTGGAAGAGCTACAGATATTTCAAATATGATAATAAAATTAATTGTGGGGACTTCAATTCAACTTTTAATGGTCCAATTCATTTCATTGGAAATCTAACCCCAGATAGACAGATATGTCACGGTTATCTGTGAATTGAAACCTTTTTCCCAACCAGTAGTGAATGCTGCATTCATAAAATTAAACTGGTTCATTATCACATCAGTCCCTGTCCTGGACTTCATAGCAGCCCAGTGTCAGGCAGTGGATTATCTGAGTTGATTGTATGATCATTTTACTGCTTTAAATAAATAACATTTATCTTTGAGTAGTTTCGTGGGCTCTGTTTTTTTTGGAGTAACTTGATTTTTCTCATTTTCCCCATTTGCACAAATCCCCATTTTGCACACTCAATTTGCACCAGTGTAAATGAGTTAATTATGATTTTTTTAGAATAGTTTTTTTTCTCAAAAGGGGGCGTTACCAGCCACCTACGCCAGTTCTGCGCATTTAGGCAACTTTGGCCAGCTACTAGTTACTCCAAATCTACTTAGGCCAGCGTATGTGGCCATTTCAGAAAACCCTTGTGGAGAGTTAAGAAATCAGCGCAGGTAGGTACATCGGAGGCCATTCGGCCTGGGATAGGGGCAGGTGGCCAGCAGATCTGATAGAAATCATCCAGGCAGGAGCATTATCAGTTCTCCTGCCCGCCCACCCGCTCCTGCCGAGTGAGTTTCAAAAGTCTAAAATTTAATTTGGTCGCTAATAAAGAAACTTAATGACTAAAGAATGTGAACAGGATCAAACAGCTATACAGGACAGCATATGACAAAACTTCGCAAAGTTAATTTACTATACAACAGAAGCATTCATGGAAGCTTAAACTACAAAAATAAAAGTAAAAGATAGTTGAAGTAAATTGCCCTATTTCAAAACTAATTTAAACAACTATTTGTTTGCAATGATTATACTGGAATCGATCGCACCGGGAGGCCACTCGGCCAGGGCTAGGAGCGGGCAGGCAGGAGTACTGATAGTGCTCCTGCCTGGATGATTTCTATCAGTTCTCCTGCTCGCCCGCCCCTAGTCCAGGCCATGTGGCCTCCCAGTGCGATTTCTAAATGATTAAAGCTTCAAATCAACTACCCTACACACAACAACATTTAGCCGGCATCGGGTCTCACACATAGCAGCTGCAGCAAGACACGGAGAGGCTGGGGGCGAGGAGCTACTGCGCATGCGCGGACACTCCACTGCGCATGTGCAGACGTCCCGGCACTGTTTTCAGCGCAGGAGACTGGCTCCACCCCTGACTCAACTGGCCACACTGCGCAGCCACAGGGAGGAGGCCGGACAGCAGCCAAAGTGGGAAGGAATTTTTTTGCCGCACATCTGAACGGAGAAAAGCGCCGCATCTCTGGTAAGCGCGCCGAAAAAAGGGGTGGGCCAAAATTGAGCCCTTGGACTCAGCATCGTCAAAATAAAACCTTAAATCAAGTTCTGATGAAAGATCACATCAAAATATTGATGTGTCTTTTCCAATTTTTTGATGCTAACCAACCTGCATCTCACATATTTTCAACCTCTAAAACCTTAAAATACAAGGCTAGAAATTTCTGATAGCAGCAGACAAATATTTAACATTGATTATTTTAACAAGACGTTATTCCATTTAAAATAAACAGGTTGTCAAAAAGGTCTTCACCAAGTAAGAAAATGCTGCCAAAGTCACAATGAAAGAGGAGGTAGTTGAGATACTGAATGGGCTAAAAATTGATAAAAGGAGATACTAGGATGGCTGGCTGTACTTAAAGTAGATAAATCACCAGGACTGGATGTGATGCATCCTAGGATACTGAGGGAAGTAAAGGTGGAAATTGCAGAGGTACTGGCATAATCTTCCAATCTTCCTTGGATAAGGGGGGTGGTGGAGAATTGCAAAATGTTACACCCTTGTTCAAAATAGTGTGTAAGGATAAATCCAGCAACTACAGGCCAGTCAATTTAACCTTGGTGGTGGGGAAGCTTTTAGAAACGATGATCCGAGACAAAATTAAGTCACTTCGATAAGTGTGGATAATTAAGGAAAGCCAACATGGATTTGTTAAAGGCAAAACATGTTTAACTAACTTGATCGAGTTTTTTGATGAGGGAACAGAGGGTTGATGAGGGCAATTCGGTTGATGTGGTGTACATGGACTTCCAAAAGACATTTGATAAAGTGCCGCATAATAGGCTTACCAGCAATGTTGAAGCCCATGGAATAAAAGGGACAGTGGCAGCATGGATCCAAAATTGGCTAAGTGACAGGAAATAGAAAGTACTGGTGAATAGTTGTTTTTCAGACTGAAGGAAAGTATGCAATGCTATTCCCTAGGGGTCGATACTAGGTCCACTGCTTTTCTTCATATATTTGGGTGTACAGGGCACAATTTCAAAATTTGCAGATGACACAAAACTTGGAAGTATAGTGAACAGTGAGGAGGATAGTGATAGACTTCAAAAAGAAATAGACAGGCTGGTGGAATGGGTGGACACATGACAGATGAAATTTAACGCAGAAAAGTGTGAAGTGATACATTTTGGTAGAATGAGGATATGCAATATAAACTAAAGGGTACAATTTTAAAAGGGGTGCATGAACAGAGAGACCTGGGGGTATATGTACGCAAATCGTTGAAGGTGGCAGGGCGGGTTGAGAAAGCAGTTCAAAAGCATAGAGGATCCTGGGCTTCATAAATAGAGTCATAGAGTATAAAAGCAAGGAAGTTATAAAACACTGGTTCAGCCTCAACTGGAGTATTGTGTCCAATTCTGGGCACCGCTGTTTAGGAAGGATGTGAAGCCCTTAGAGAGGGTGCAGAAAAGATTTACAAAAATGGTTCCAGGGATGAGGAACTTCAGTTACGTGGATAGACTGAAGAGGCTGAGTTGTTCTCTTTGGAGCAGAGAAGGTTGAGAGGAGATTTGATGGAGGTGTTAAAAAATCACGATTCATCTAGACAGAGTAGAAAGAAACTTCTCCCATTGGCAGAAGGGTTGAGAACCAGAGGACACAGATTTAAGATGATTGTTGTTGTTGATTGGCAGAAGAACCAAAGCCAACATGAGGAAAAACATATTTACGCAGCGAGTGGTTATTATCTGGAATTCACTGCCTGAAAGGATGGTGGAGGCAGATTCAATCATGGCTTTCAAAAGGGAATTGGATAAGTAATTGAGGGGAAAAAAATGCAGGGCTACGGGGAAAGGGTATTGGATTGGGACTAGGTGAAGTGCTCATACAGAGAGCCAGCACAAGCTCGATGGGCTGAATGGCCTCCTGTGATGTGACCATTCTATTCTATTCTAGTTCTAGACTTTACAGCCAGGGGAGACATAATCTCAGCACCTACCCTGTCAAGCCCCCTCAGAATCTTACATGTTTCAATGAGATCACCTTGCATCCTTCTAAACTCCGAGAGTATAGGCCCAATCTACTCAATCTCTCCTCATCGGATAACCCTCTCATCCCAGGGATCATTCTGGTGAATCTTTGTTGCACCGCCTCTAAGGCATACATGCAAGTCCTTTCTCAGATAAGGAGACTAAAACCATTTCCGTATTCCAGGTGTGGTCTCGCCAAAGCCCTGTACAATCGTTGTATGACTTTCTTACTCTTGTATTCCAACCCCCTTGCAATAAAGACCAACATCCCATTTGCCTTCCTAATTGCTTGCTGTACCTGTATGCTAACTCTCTGCGTTTCCTGTACGAGGATACCTAAATCTCTCTGAACACCAACATTTAATAGTTTTTCACCATGTTAAAAATATTCTGTTTTTCTGTTCTTTCTACCAAAGTGAATAACCTCACATTTCCCCACATTATACCCCATCTGCCACCTTACTGCCCACTCACTTAACCTGGCTATATTCCTTTGCAGACTCTTTGTGTTCTCCTCACATCTTACTTTCCCACCTAGCTTTGTATCGACGGCAAACTTTGGATTCATCTAAGTCATCAAAAAAGATTGTAAATAGCTAAGGCCCCAGCACTGATCCTTGTGGCACCTCACTAGTTACAGCCTGCCAACCTGAAAAGGACTCATTTATTCCTACTCTCTGTTTTCTGTCCATTAACCAAACCTCCATCTACGCTAATATATTGCCCGCAACTCCATGAGCTTCTATCTTGAGTAGCAACCTTTTATGTAGCAGCTTATCGAATGCCTTTTGGAAATTCAAATATACTACATCCACTGGTCCCCCTTTATCTACCCTGCTAGTTACATCCTCAAAAAGCTCTAATAAATTTTCATAAAATCATGCTGACTCTACCTAATCATATTTTGATTTTCTAAGTGCCCTGTTACCACTTTCTTAATAATGGATTCTAGCATTTTCCCAATGACTGATGTCAGGCTAACTGGCATGCAGTTCCCTGTTTTCTCTCTCCCTCCTTTCTTGAAAAGCGGGGTTACATTTGTTATCTTCCAATCTGCTGAGACCATTCTCGAATCTGGGGAATTTTGGAAGATCACAACCAATGCATCCACTGTCTCTACAGCCACTTCTTTTAGAACCCTAGGATGTAGGCCATCAGGGTCCAGGGGATTTGTTAGATTTTAGTCCTGTTAGTTTTTCAAGTACTTTTCCTCTGCTGATATTAATTACTTTAAGTTCCTCACTCTTTTTAGTCCCTTGGTTCCCCGCTATTTTTGGTATGCTTTTTGTGTCTTCGACTGTGAAGACAGAAACAAAATATTTGATTAAAGTCTCTGCCATTTCCTTATTCCCCATTATAATTTCACCTGTCTCAGCCTCTAAGGGGCCAATGCTTAGTTTGGCCACTCTCTTCCTTTTTACATACTTGTAGAAGCTCTTACAATCTGTTTTTATAGTTCTTGCTAGTTTACTCTCATATTTTATTTTCTCCCTTTTTTCAATTTTATGATCATCCTTTGCTGGTTTCTAAAGCTCTCCCAATCTTCAGAGTTACAACTATTCTTCACAACATTATAAGCTTTTTCTTTTAATCTAGTACTATCCTTAAATTCTTCAGTTAGCCACGGATGGATCACTTTTTATTTCTCAGTGGAATGTATATTCGTTGAGAAATTTGGAATATTTCTTTAAATGTTTGCCACTGCTTATCTATCTAATTTCCCAATCTACCTCAGCTAACTCGCTCCTCATACCTGTGCAATTGGCTTTATTTAATTTCAGACTCTCATTTCTAACTGAAGTATTTCACTCTCAAACTCAATGTGAAATGTTATCATATTATGATGACTCTTTCCCAGAAGATCCTTTACTATGAGATTACTAATTAAACCTGTCTCACTAGAGAATACAAGATACAAAACACTAACAGACCATACGGCTCAGGCCGATGACTACTAATTAATGTCTATTAGATGACAGGAACAGCATAGAATGAGTAACAAGTGCCAGTTTGGTTCAGTGGTAGCGCACTCACCTCAGAGTCAGAAGGCTCCACGCTCAAGCACCACTTGAGCAAATAATTCATGGTGAAATTGAGTACAATATTGAGGAAGTATTACATTATTGGAGATGTTGCCTTTCGGATGAGACGTTAAACTGAGACCATGGTACGATCCCCCAATCAACACCACCAAACAGTACAGCAAACAATTAGGAAGGCAAATGGGATGTTAGAAACATAGAAACATAGAAAATAGGTGCAGGAGTAGGCCTTTCGGCCCTTCGAGCCTGCACCACCATTCAATAAGATCATGGCTGATCATTCACCTCAGTAGCCCTTTCCTGATTTCTCTCCATACCCCTTGATCCCTTTAGCCGTAAGGGCCATATCCAACTTGCTCTTGAATATATCCAACAAACTGGCATCAACAACTCTCTGCGGAAGAGAATTCCACAGGCTAACAACTCTCTGAGTGAAGAAGTTTCTCCTCGCCACGGTCCCAAATGGCTTACCCCTTATCCTTAGACTGTGACCCCTGGTTCTGGACTTCCCCAACATCGGGAACATTCTTCCTGCATCGAACCTGTCCAATCCCGTCAGAATTTTATATGTTTCTATGCGATCCCCTCTCATTCTTCTAAACTCTAGTGAATACAGGCCCAGTCGATCCAGTCTCTCCTCATATGTCAGTCCTGCCATCCCGGGAATCAGTCTGGTGAACCTTCGCTGCACTCCCTCAATAGCAAGAATGTCCTTCCTCAGATTAGGAGACCACAACTGAACACAATATTCAAGATGAGGCCTGACCAATCCCTGTACAGCTACAGCAAGACCTCCCTGCTCCTATACTCAAATCCCCTAGCTATGAAGGCCAACATACCATTTGCCTTCTTCACCGCCTGCTGAACCTGCATGCCAACCTTCAATGACTGATGTACCATAACACCCAGGTCTCGTGCACCTCCCTTTTCCGAATCTGCTGTCATTCAGATAATAATCTACCTTTGTGTTTTTGCCACCAAAGTGGATAACCTCACAGTTATCCACATTATACTGCATCTGCCATGCATTTGCCCACTCAACTAACCTGTCCAAGTCACCCTGCAGCCTCTTAGCATCGTCCTCACAGCTCACACTACCACCCAGCAAACTTGGGAGATATTACTCGCAATTCCTTCATCTCAATCATTGATGTATATTGTAAATAGCTGAGGTCCCAGCACTGAGCCCTGCGGCACTCCACTAGTCACTGCCGGCCATTCAGAATAGGATCAGTTTATCCCAACTCTCTGCTTCCTCTCTACCAACCAGTTCTTGATTCATGTCAGTACATTACCCCCAATAACATGTGCTTTAATTTTGCACACCAATCTCTTGTTTGGGACCTTGTCAAAAGCCTTTTGAAAGTCCAAATACACCACATTCACTGGTTCTCCCTTGTCCACTCTACTCGTTACATCCTCAAAAAATTCTAGAAGATTTGTAAAGCATGATTTCCCTTTCATAAATCCATGCTGACTTGGACCGAGCCTGTCACTGCTTTCTAAATGCGCTGCTATTTCATCTTTAATAATTGACTCCAACATTTTCCCCACTACCGATGTCAAGATAACCGGTCTATAATTCCCCATTTTCTCTCTCTCTCCTTTTTTAAAAAGTGGTGTTACATTAGCTACCCTCCAGTCCATAGGAACTGATCCAGAGTCGATAGACTGTTGGAAAATGATCACCAATGCATCCACTATTTCTAGGGCCACTTCCTTAAGTACTCTGGGATGTAGACTATCAGGCCCCGGGGATTTATCAACCTTCAATCCCATCAATTTCCCTAACATAATTTCCTGACTAATAAGGATTACCTTCAGTTCCTCCTTCTCGCTAGATCCTCGGTCCCCTAGTATTTCCGGAACGTTATTTGTGTCTTCCTTCGTGAAGACAGAACCAAAGTATTTGTTCAATTGGTCTGCCATTTCTTTGTTTTCCATTATAAATTCACCTGATTCTGACTGCAAGGGACCTACGTTTGTCTTCACTTATCTTTTTCTCTTACATATCTATCGAAGCTTTTGCAGTCAGTTTTTATGTTCCCAGCAAGCTTCCTCTCAGTCTATTTTCCCCTCCTAATTAAACCCTTTGTCCTCCTCTGCTGAATTCTAAATTTCTCCCAGTCCTCAGGTTTGCTGCTTTTTCTGGCCAATTAAATGCCTCTTCCTTGGATTTAATGCTATCCCTAATTTCCCTTGTTAGCCACGACTGAGCCACCTTCCCCATTTTATTTTTATTCCAGACAGGGATATACAATTGTTGAAGTTTATCCATGTGCTCTTTAAATGTTTGCCATTGTCTATCCACCGTCAACCCTTTAAGTATCATTCACCAGTCTATTCTAGTCAATTCATGTCTCATACCACCGAAGTTACCTTTCCTTAAGTTCAGGACCCTAGTCTCTGAATTAACAATGTTACTCTCCATCTTAATAAAGAATTCTACCATATTATGGTCACTCTTCCCCAAGGGGCCTCGCACAACAAGATTGCTAATTAGTCCTTTCTCATTACACATCACCCAGTCCAGAATGGCCAGCCCTCTAGTTGGTTCCTCGACATATTGGTCTAGAAAACCATCTCTAATACACCGTACTGCTACCAGTTTGGTTAGCCCAATCTGTATGTAGATTAAAGTCGCATGATAACTGCTGTACCTTTATTGCATGCATCCCTAATTTCTTGTTGATGCTGTCCCCAACCTCATTACTACTGTTCGGTGGCACACAACTCCCACTAGCGTTTTCTGCCCTTTGGTATTCCGCAGCTCTACCCATACAGATTCCACATCATCCAAGCTAATGTCCTTCCTTGCTATTGCGTTAATTTCTTCTCTAACCAGCAACGCTACCCCATCTCCTTTTCCTTTCTGTTTATCCTTCCTGAATGTTGAATATCCTTGGATGTTGAGTTCCCAGACTTGGTCACCCTGGAACCATGTCTCCGTGATGCCAATTATATCATATTCGTCAATAGCTGCCTGCGCAGTTAATTCATCCACCTTATTACAAATACTCCTCGCATTGAGCCACAGAGCCTTCAGGCTTGTCTTTTTAACACACTTTGTCCCTTTAGACTTTTGCTGCAATGTGGCCCTTTTTGATTTTTGCTTTGGGTTTCTCTGCCCTCCACTTCTACTTTTCTTCTTTCTATCTTTTGCTTCTGCCCCCATTTTACTTCCCTCCGTCTCCCTGCATAAGTTTCCATCCCCCTGCCATGTTAGTTTAACCCCTCCCCAACAGCACTAGCAAACACTCCCCCTAGGACATTGGTTCAGGTCCTGCCCAGGTGCAGACCGTCCGGTTTGTACTGGTCCCATCTTCCCCAGAACCGATCCCAATGTCCCAGGAATTTGAATCCCTCCATCCTGCACCATTCCTCAAGCCACGTATTCATCTTAGCTATCCTGCAATTCCTACTCTGACTAGCACGTGGCACTGGTAGCAATCCTGAGATTACTACCTTTGAGGTCCTGCTTTTTAATTTAACTCCTAGCTCCCTAAATTCAACTCGAACGACCTCATCCCGTTTTTTACCTATATCATTGGTACCTATATGCACCACTACAACTGGCTGATCACCTTCCCCCTCCAAAATGTCCTGCAGCCGCTCCGAGACATCCTTGACCCTTGCACCAGGGAGGCAACATACCATCCTGGAGTCTCGATTGCAGCCGCAGAAACGCCTATCTATTCCCCTTACAATAGAATCCCCGACCACTATAGCTCTCCAACTCTTCTTTCTGCCCTCCTGTGCAGCAGAGCCACCCATGGTGCCATGAACTTGGCTGCTGCTGCATTCCCCTGATGAGTCACCCCCCCCCCCCCTGCCATGTTGGCCTTTATTGCAAGGTGGCTGAAGTACAAAAGAAAGTCTTGCTGCAATTGTACAGAGCTTTGGTGAGACCACACCTGGAATACTGTGTACAGTTTTGGTCTCCTTATCTGAGGAATGAGATACTTGCCTGAGAGGCGGTGCAACGAATGTTCACTAGATTGATTCCTGAGATGAGAGGGTTGTCCTATGATTAGAGATTGAGTAGAATCTGGAGTTTAGAAGAATGAGAGGTGATCTCATTCAAATATATAAGATTCTGAGAGGGCTTCACAGGGCAGATGCTGAGAGGCTGTTTTCCTTGGCTGGAGTATCTAGAACTAGAGGGCATAGTCTCAGTATAAGGGGTCGGCCATTTAGGACTGAGATGAGGGGAAATCTCTTCACTCAGAGGGTTGAGAATCTTTGTGATTCTCTACTCCAGCGGGTTTCCGTGCTTAGTCATTGAGTATATTCAAGACTGAGATCGATAGATTTTTGGACTCATGGGATATGGGGATCAGGCGGGAAAGTGGAGTTGAGGTCGTAGATCAACCATGACATTGAATGGTGGAGTAGGCTCGATGGGCCTTATGGCTTGCTCTTATTTCTTATGTTCTTAAAACAAATTAACTGATCATTTATCTCAGATTTTTTGTTTATATTTCAACATTGTTTAAAGACGTAAAACAAATCAATTAACATTGATTTATATACTCATCCAAGTTAGATTTATCAGCAAGTAAGCTGACTGCTCAGTTCCAACGCTGTTTATTGTTGTTTGTGGGATCTAGTTGTGTTCAAATTAGTTGCTGTGTTTGCATTCAAAATAACGGTGACTACATTTCAAAAGTTGGCTGTAAAGCAATTTTGGATGTCCTGCGGTGGTGAAGGCTGTTACATAAACTCTTTCTTTCCCAACACAGTGGCTTAATCAGCAGAGTGGAATATTCAAGTTCTCATCAACATTTAAAACAGTTCCACAAAGACACTTAATCCTTACAGCTTCTGTGCAAGTACCGCAAGAAGGGAACTGAGGAACACAGGGCATCAGTCCCAGTAATCCCTCACGCATTTCTTTCATTTCCAACTAGTATAAGGAAGATAAACAGATACCATACACATGTCAATCAAATAGCCCACTGAAAAACACATTTTAGTGTGACAAGCCTGCCAATCAAGTCAGGCTTCAAAAGTGTCAGGGCATTATCTCAGATAGCTGACTCAGGTAAATTATCCACTTTAGTGACAAGGCAGAACTGTGAACCTGGCAAACAATATCTAATATTGAGATACTCATCCATTGCAAATGCAATAAACTGTAAACATACACAAATGACAGCTCAATGATCAATATTAATTATTTCTCTCACCTGGGCGTCTAGTTCCATTTGTTAGGTAATCCAAACAAGCTTGGTATTAAACAACAGAGCCATATCGGTGAAAAATTGGGACCGTTAGCAGCCATTTGGGTGCTACGAGTGTCCTTAGAGCTCCAAAAGTGTGTTCGCGGCACATGTGCACACTTGTGGGGTGAATCGCACCGGACGCCATATTGGTGCAGGCATTAGCACGCATGCAGTGAACATCTGTCGGAAGTATGCAAAGTAGGCAGATCATGAAGTCAATCAGTGTGCAATGCTGATTTGATGCCAGCGCTGCCATTTTGGAGCTTAGTGCTCCAGCCAAAGTTTGCACAACTGAACACACATTAAGCAGCAGGAAGGACCCCCCACCAGTGCTATTTAAAGGGATCATCAAGTTAGTAGCTGGTTGATTTCTTCTGGCTGTTGCTACATTCTACAGTTGTTACAAGTTGCAAAAGTCTACAGGGAGTGGTGTGGCAGGTGCTGAAAGACTTTTTACTGATTTCAAAGCTTCAACGCAAACCAGTTGCTGCCAGACATGGGTGCACTAGTAGGAATTCCCCTTGGTACAGAATGATTTGGAGAAGGAACAGAGGCCACGCAGAGCACAACAAGCTGCTGTAAGAGCGAGGAGGAGGAGGGGGAGAAGAGCTCGCAGCAGGAGGCCATATACACTGTGGAGATTTTTGTTACCTGAAAGCAATATTAAGTTTCAATCCATCATTAACTGGCATTCAAACTAATTTCGCAGTTCTCAGCAGGGAAATTTGATATACAGTATGAAAGTCCATGGGGAGCGAATTGCCCAGCGCCTCTTTTGGGGCGCACAATTCGAATTAAACAAAAATGTATCGCTCACCGAAAGCGGAAACTAACTGATCCGGAATTGGGGTCTTGGTGCATGAACAAACATCCGGGCAGTATCGGAGGCACTCTGTGCCTCCACAGTGTGGTAGCGGGGCGAGAGAGTTAGCGCAGCGATGTAACTCAGCACCGTGCTGACACGTCACAACATCCTTCCCCTTCTCATAAAGGGGAGGGTCGCTGCGAACTCTGCAGCCGCTTCCGTGGCGCCCACTGGGCCACCAGGGAGCAGTTTGGACGGGCCAATGGCCCGGCACCCAAAAAAGGGTGTCATGCCGACTCCAAAGTCGGCCAACAAAAAAAAAAGATAGCGGCCGTGGCGCAAGGCCCTCCCCTTTAAGGGTGGAAGGGGTGCCCCAGCCCGTGCTAACCTCGCTGGTGTAAAGGGGTCCCCGCGGGGCGATAATGGGTCGGCGCACACGGCGATGACATAATCACCATGTGCACTACCACCCAGGGCGAAAACTATGGGGCGCGGCGCAAAGCCATTTTCGCCGCCGTCATCCTGGGGGCAATTCCGGGCGGGTCACTTCTGCCGCCTGCCCCCGGGCGAAAATTCCTATCGCCCCATTAGGGGCAATTTCGGCCCCCATGTCCACGAACTTTCAAAAAGCAGTGACGCAAAGCTTTCTAACATCTGATATTTCTGTTTCAGCTATTAGACTTAATTTAGATCTCACACAGTGTTTGGCTCAGTAACTCTTCCAATCTAATACGCATTATAATGTCCTCAACATCCACTTTTTAAACAAGTTTTCTTCAATCAAGAACTAGATTGGAAAAAGTATGCTGAAGTTAGCAATGATGCTTTGTAAATATTTTCTTTAAAAAGGAAAAGTAAATGTGATTCTTTTGATCCCCTGTAAAGGAAAAAATGTCTTCAAATAGCCTTAATTATATATATAAGAATTTTCCAGTATCTATCTGTGATGCATATTTTATTTTCAATGCTACAACTGCACACAGAAACATAACTGAACTGGTATCTCCCATTCCCAAAATAGTTGCCACTGCAGTGGAGAACTTTGTTGGTAGTCTTACCTTAGTGAGGTTGTAACACAACACTTAAAAGATCCCATGGCATTATTTTGAAGAAGAGTTTGCTGTGTGCTAATTGGCTGTCGCATTTTCTACATTACAACAGTGACTGCCCTTCAAAAAGTACCTCATTAGATGTCCGGGTGTAGTGAAAGGCACGATATAAATGCAAGTCTTTCTTTTTTTAAACATAAGAACAGAAAAATATAATAAAGTATGGAGTGAGAAGGTGATTTAGCCCATCGTCCCTATTCCATCCACAAACCTCTGGAATATCTATATAACCTTAGATGATACCTTGTTCTTACCCTTGAGCTATGCTGCTCTGAATGTTGGGGAGTCTTGTGTTGGGAGAATGATGCATAAAATATCTGTTCCAGCAAGGCTTTAGTACCTGTCGCAGATTAAAGTAGCTCTTCTTCTTCAGGCCAGGAAAAAGCACCAGTTCTCTGTTATAACCCAGTCCCACTGGCCTGAGCAAGGCTGACCGCCTGTTATATACTTATGAGGTTCTTTATACAAGAGGTTCCTTACCGTCAGTGTTCCTATGACAGTAATTATGGAAATTGTGACACCTGAAGTCACTCCATTATTATCACCTTATTGTCAGATGCTTTTGGTGTTCATACATAAAAAGTGATGCTGGAAGATGGATAGGGGTGTAAAGAACCAACTGAATGAATCCTCACGAATATTTCTGCCCTCATCGCACATAGCCGCCATTAAACTGCAGGTTAAACAACAAAAAAGCCTCCCTACAATTTCAATGGCTCGAGAGGGTGTCAACTTTGGCTCAGTTGTAGAACATTTGCATTTGAATCAGCAGGTCATGTGTTCAAGCCCACTCCAGAAACTTGAGCACATCATCCAGGCTGACACTTCAGTCCAGCACGACAGGAATCTTTCAGTTGAGATGTGAAAGCAAGGTCCTGTCTGCTTTCTCAGGTGGTTATAAAATAAAATCCCATGGCAGAAAAGCAAGAGAGTTCTCCCGGTGTTCTGACTGATGTTTATCCCTCAACCAATATCACTATGAAAAAAAACCTGATTATCTGGTCATTTATTTCATTGTTCTTTGTGGGAGCTCGCTCGGTGCAAATAATCTGCCGCGCTTCCTACATTACAACAGTGACTGCACTTCAAAAATTATCTGTGAAGCACTTTAGGGTGGCCTGAGGTTGTGGAAGACACTGTATTAATACAAATTCTTTCTTTCTTACAGCTTATGAACCATCAGAGTATCTGTTTAGAATTCTTTAAGACTCAATCCCATTCCTTATCAGATTATCATCCAGTTTTCTTTTAAAATTCAACATAGCAGTGATTGCTTTTGCTGTAAGTCTGTTTCAGATATCTAAGGCAGCATTTTCCTGCCTGGAGTCATGGAAAATGAAGCAACATTGTGTAACAAAGCCTACTATCATCTCTCTTCTCTGACTTTAATTTTCCTCGCTTGCCCTTGCCAGGACAGCTACTGATGAACATCTTTCCTGATCGCCATATGAAAATACCAACCAGCAGCCTGGCAGGTTTTACTGCCATCTGCCCCTGTTGCCATTGTTCCCCGGGATATCTCTTGACAGATCCTCCACATCCCCGGGAGAAGGACATCTGCGCGGGCGATATTGGGCTATCTGCCCAACTCATGCCCAGCGAATGTCCTTCAAACTTTTACACCTGGCAAAAGCAGGTACATAAGCTTACCTTTACCAGCGTAAAAGTTTCAAAACATATAAAAATAAAATTTAAATACACATTTTTATAGTAAAAATCCTGTCCACCAAAATAAGTTTATTTTAAACTCTATTAAAACACATTTAAAAAAAAACAAATATTTTTTTTTCTAAAACATTTAATTAACTTTAATTTCAATTAATTTTAAATATCTGTGGTGTTTTTTTAAATTTATTATGTTGTGTTTGGGTGTTTTGGGAGGGTTATTCTCATTGATAATAATGGGAACTCATAAAATCAGGGTTCCCATTACTATCAATGAGAATACTGTACCATGATTGGTGGTCCAGGCCCATGTTGTGGTGTCTCTGCACCTTGTTACAAACTCACACGAGGCATGGATATATCAGACACGGTCACTCTGTGACCTTCACTTTATTTCCAGGACTGAAGAGTGCTGATCCTGGGTGGGACCTCCCCTTTTCGACCTGGAAGCCCAAGCGAGGAGCTCACTCCCTGTGGTCAGGGTGTGCATTACAAGGGTACAGGTACAGTATGCATGAGTTACATACTTATCGTCATTGCAAGATGGTGAAATACATGACACATGTGACTCCAGCTTCTCTGTCCGTATCTAGAAAACGTGGACGTGCTGTGAAATGAGTGGAAAGAAAGCCTCCGACCGGAATCCAAGGAGCCTCCGGGACCACCAGGTACATTCGTAGAGAAATTTCAGGTCGGAGGCGTTCGTCCGAAGGAAGCCTCTGACTGGAATTCTAGGGCGGTACTATATGTCCTCCGGTTCTGTAATTACAATCCAAACTCAATAGCTTTCTTGCATATATTTTATCCAGTGTTCTTGATATTTTAAAGACCTGAATCATGTCTTTTCCCAATATTCTTTTTTCTAATGGCAACAAGTTTGGGTGGTTGTGTCTCACTTAATAACTTAAGACCTTAAGGGGGAGAAATTCGGGGTGTTTGCGCCTCCCGTTAGCACCAGGCGGAAACGACTTTCCGCCCTGGTGCAGTGGCACTACCTACTCCCGCAAAATTCCATAGGAGTTTAGCGGCGGCAGTAATTGGTAGCGCCCCACTCTGATGCGCTGGCGATGACAATGTCATCACCATGCGCAGCGACCCGTTTTCGCCCCAGAGCGAAAATTCGGCAGTGTCCTCTGAAGCTGCGACGGGCAATTCCCGCGAGCGTGCACGTAACGGGCTGTAGGCCGCTCACAGGGTGAAATTTAAAGGGGAGGTGGGAAAATGGACGACTTTCTTCCTCCTCGATCACGGGGTCCGTGCAACGATATTGCAGCCTGGCACTACGCTTGTATCCTCTGGTTCTGTAATTACAATCCAAACTCAATAGCTTTCTTGCATATATTTTATCCAGTGTTCTTGATATTTTAAAGACCTGAATCATGTCTTCTCCCAATCTTCTTTTTTCTAATGGCAACAAGTTTGGGTGGTTGTGTCTCACTTAATAACTTAAGACCTTAAGGGGGAGAAATTTGGGGTGTTTGTGCCTCCCGTTAGCACCAGGCGGAAACAGCTCCCTGGTGGTCCAGGGATGGACCCGTTTCCCGCCCGCAGAGTTGGCAGCTTGGCCCTCCCCTTTAATGAAGGGGAGGGCCCTGTCTACACGGCAGCGCTATGCGTCCTCCAGCACAGCGCTACGCTCTTCGTGGAGTCCTTCCGCCCCGCTCGCGCCCCACAGAGCAAGTGGTGCGTGATATTTTTCACTCAACTTGCTCTGGGGGCGGTAAGCTGAATATTGGTCGCGGGGCGAGGCTTCCCGCCTGGCCTTGCCAAACGGGGTGCTACGCAATTTTGGTCAGTAAGTCTTGGAATTATTTTTGTCACTCTGAACGCCCTCCAAGGCAACACTGTCCTTTTAAAGTAGGACTGCCCCAAAACTACACAACAACATTCAAACAGTATTCTGAAGGACAAAAGGAAAATACTGCAGCTGCTGGAAATCTCAAATAAAACCAAAAAATGCGATAAATACTCAGCAGATCAGGCAGCATCTGTGTAGAGAGAAACAAAGTTAATGTTTCAGGTCGATGACTTTTCAACAGAACTGGAAAAGTTAGAGATGTAACAGGTTCTAAGCAAGTATCGAGGCAGGGATAGGGGGAGGGGAGAAAAGAACAAAAGGGAAGGTCCGAAACAGGGTGGAAGGCAGGAGAGATTAAATGACAAAAGGAATTGCGGTGCAAGGCAAAAGGGTATGATGATGGGATAAGTAAAGAAACAAAATATGGGTCTCGAGGAAATATCAGTGGGAATAACAATCATTATCAACAGCTGCGGTCCGAAAAAATGGGGGCAGTGGTTATGATCTGAAATTGTTGAACTCAATGTTGAGTCCGGAAGGCTGTAACGTGCCTAATTGAGTTTCCACTGAGGCTTGATTGGAACCGTGTGAGAGGCCGAGGACAGAGGAGTTAGTGTTGGACTAGGGCGGAGAATTAAAATATTCTGAATAAATTGGAGATGCTGTCTTTCAGATAAGAGATAGCAAGGGCTAGAAATTGGCCTCCTCAGTGCCTCCCGTTATCGCCTCCGGGTGGCAATAATGGGGTGCTAAGCACCTACTGACTGGGCACGGCGAGAAGATCGTCTCCCGCCATATTCGGCGGGAGGTTTGCGGTGCCGGTAAGGCGTTGCACCCGTTCTCCTTCGCCTGGAGATCGTGACCTTATCGCCGTGTGCATTGTTCCGTTAGCTCCATGGATTCGAACTTCGGTTTTGCCCCTTGCAGCAGCGTCGGGCGAAATCACCGGCAGCTGCAGGAGGTGTTCATCAGGATGCCGGGCGCTTCAGGGACAATGCTTAAAGGTGAGGTGGCTGACGTAAAATTTTTTTTAAATGTCAATTCTCTCTTTCAATTTGTTTCGTTGTTTCTTGCCTGCGATCAATCAGCCCGGCACTCGACTCTGCTGCAGTGCATCGGGCTGATCGGGCCAGATCGCGGCTACTGTTGGGGAGAAGGTAACTTCTTCTTTTGCAGAGCCTGCAGCGATGGACTTTGCCTTTAAGGGAGGGGAGGAGCCTTCCAACGCGGCAGTGTTACACCGCCGAGTGTGCAGAGCTACACATGTACCACCCCGCCTGCTGCCACTTGCGCTCCAGGAAGGAAGTGGAGAGTTTGAGTTAGCACTCCACCTACTTCCTGCAGCGCAAATGACGAATTTTTTAAACGTTAGAAAATGTTAGTGCCTAGTGCAAATTTTCCAATTTTTAAAAGTTAGCGCCCCAAACGGGAAGCTCCCGAATTGGTCCCCCTAAATGTCTGTTCTCTTCGATGGATATAAATGATCCTGTGACACTGTTCAAAGAGCAGGGGAGTGGTCCTAAAGTCCTGATCAACATTTATCCCTCAACCAATTTAATTAAAACAGACTATCTCGTTGTTTACCTCACTGTTATTTGTACGACCTTTTAGTGTGCACTTTGGCTGCTGTGTTTCGTTACATTTTAAGTGACTACACTTCAAAAATACTTAATTGGCTGCAGTGTTTTGGGAGACATCCCAAGGTCATGAACGGTACGATATAAATGCATAGTCTTCTTTTCTATCAAACTAAAACCTTCACAGTATTCTCTTGTGTCATCCCTCCTTGGTGTAATTGTTTTGCGTGATTATTTATTTTTAATTTGTATTCTCAGAATTCTTGCTCTCTTTTCCAGCACTCAGCCCAGTGTCATCAACTATATTGTCATTCTTTTTGTTTCTAAAATTAGATTTATAAGTTGCAAAATGACACAACAATTAAGACCTGTATTATAAAAAACAATTATAACACTGCAAATGTCCTGTCGGCGATGCCCATATCCTGAGAATGAATAAATAGCTACATTTACATAGTTTACATACTATAGGCTAGAAATCTTTGGCGATATTGTTTTTTTTCTCGTTATTTTACAAAATAAAAAATCACTAACACCACCATTTTTTAAGGGGGTAAAATTGGCAAAATAAATGCACGATAAAAATCGGTGTTGCACAAGGATTCACGGTGGAAACCGCAGTCCTCACCAACTTTAGCCCGAGGCCTATCACCGCCAAAAATACAGGCCCTGTGAGGGGAGAAAGCACAATAAAAATTGCTAAATTTAAAAAAAAATCAGAAAGCATTCACGATATGCTTAAGCTAACGAATTGCTGAAAAAGAATTAAAAAATAAAAACTTCAACTTACCTTTTTTGTAGGTCTTCATACAGCTGTTTCTCTGGCTTCAATGCAGGCTTTTCTCAGGTGTTTTTTTTTCACCCTGAGTACGAGTTCCCCAAACGGCCAATTTTAAGCGGTGTGTTTTTTTTTGGCGTTGCACATTGTCAATCCACTTTCCGGTATTTCAAAACCGTCATTCGTTAACTTTGGCCAATTTAGGTGAGTACCTTTTACCGGCAAAAAAGCGAAATATCGCCGAAAAAAAGTGCGCAAGGTTGGCCAATTTCTCTCCCTATGTATGTAAGCTATGTAAACAGAGCTATGTATTTATTCATTAACAGGGTATGGGCATCGCTGGAAAGACAGGCATATATTGTCCATCCTTAGTGATCCTGAGAAGGTGGCGGTGGGCCATCTTCTTGAACTGCCTTGTGGTGAAGGTGTTACTCTGCAACACTTTGATAGAAAGAAAAATGAAAGACTTGCATTTATATAAGCATGACCTCACGACATCCCAAATGCTTTACAGCCAATGAAGTACTTTCGTAGTAACTGTTGTAATGTAGGAAACACAGGATCTAAATTGTGCACACCAAGGTCCCACAAATAGCAATGAGATAATGACCAGATAATCTGTTTTAGTGATGTTGATTGCGGGATAAATATTATCCAGGACACCATGAGAACACCCCTTTTCATCTTCGAATCGTGCCATGGGATATTTTATGGCCATTTGAGTTTGCAGACACGACCTCATCCGAAAGACAGTATAAAGTCTGACAGTACAGCACTCCCTTAGTACTGCACTGAAGTGTCAGCCTATATTATGTGCTCAAATTTCTGGAGCGGAACTCGAACCCACAACCTTCTGACTGAAGTGAGAGTGCTACCACTGAGCCAAGGTCGACATTTAAACTGTGGACTTCTTGGCCACTTCAGAGGGTTGTTAAAGAGTCAACCATGTTGGTGTGGGACTGGAGTCTCATATAAGCCAGACTGGATAAGGTTGGCAGGTTTCTTTCCCTAAATGATATTAGTGAACCAGTTAGATTTTAGAGACAATCCAACAGCTTCATCATCACTTTTACTGATGCCAGTCTTTTTAAACTGAATTCAAGTTCTCAAACTGCCACGATGGGATTTGAAATTCTCTGGATTACTCATCCAGGCCTCTGGATTACTAGTCCAGTAACATAACCACTGCACTACTGTACTCACTAATATTAAAATTTAATAAACATTTTCAAATGTTGAACATCCATAAAAAATGTAACAATCTGGGAAATAAACCAAAAGGATTTTTTAAACCAAATGACAAAAATTAAACATACTAATGTAATGAGACGATAAATGCACTGGTAGGTCCTTTCAATGTAAATTTTAAAAACCTATAGGCCCCCAGAGATAAAAAGGAAAAAAACACAAATTCTGGAACTCTGAATTAAAAAGTGAAATTACTAGAATAATATAACAGGTTCATCAGCATCTGAAAAGAGAAAAGATAGATTAACATTTTGGTTGTCGATGTTTCCTCAAGAACCCTGATATGAATTCTGCTGAAGAGGCTGCATCCAAAAGTTAATCTGTCTATCATCTTTTTAGATACTGACAAGCCTGTTGTGTATTTCCAGTATTTCATTTTATTACTAGGACCTCTATCTGATTTCAGTTTTTAAAAAAATCACGTGCCATTTATTTTCATCATAGAAACCCAGCATTCTAGGTCTCGTGGCTGAAATGGAGGAAATGTGACATCAGCTGTGGGACCTGCAATGCAGATCAGCTTCCTTCTCTGTGCTGGCTGCGAAGTGTTTGAGTCAGGAAATGTCTGTACCAGCTAGCTTTAAAGGAAAAGTACACCACTCATTATAAAGACAAATTTAGAAGGGTAGGTTAGCCTGGTTGCACATTGCACAGGAGGGCACAAGCAGGGATATGGTCAGGAGGACCTGGATGCAGTGGCGCAAATGTTTCAATGATCTCAGTAGAGCATGAAACATTAGTACAAAGTCACACTCAACCTCATCCTGCTGTGCCTCTCATCACATCCCCATCAATTTGCCTTACCTACCCTACTCCTGCACATCCTTACACCAACTTATCTGGCACCTCCACCCAACCCTCTCTCTCTATCTACATTATCACATCCCCATCTCACTAGCCATTCCTCACATTCACCCTCATCTTAGTGCAAAATCATACCAAATAACAATACACAAGCCACTTGGATGTTTTATCCAATGTTTATGTGATGTTTGTATTAATGTGCTGTCAAACATCTTTATTTTCAATACTTTCCAGTCTTGGACAGATTTGTGTGTACCTTTGGAAGTGGCCTAGTGAGTTGCAGTGAATAGTGAGACGTAACGGTTCTCCGCGTGGTGTGTGTGAATGGAATAGCTTGATCATTGTAGGAGTGCTTTATGGTGTTGGTGTAGGGTGGTGCCAACCTGGAGCATCATGTGACAGCCATATGGGTGTACAGCGTAAAGTTAAGTAAATTTAGCCATGATGAGGCAATCCCTGGCCTCCCGGCAGCAACGTGCTCGGGTGCTGATGCCCTCTGCCCTATGCAGCATCAGTTGATTGCGGAGAAGGTTGATGTTGTTGGTGCTGCTGGTGTGCCTTGTGCTGCTCATTGTGGTCCGATTCTGAGGATCAAGGTGAGACTGTATAAACGGTACCCATGCCGATGGAATAGAAGGCAGGTGAAGTACAGATGACAGAAGCGATCTTCAATGGTGAGAGAGGTTTTGAGGTGAGACTGGATGGAGACTTTGGTGTAAACACTTGTAGCCTTCTGCTTCTCTTGTGGAAATGCCATGAGGAGCAGCTTGTGGCTGAGGAAAGTGATGTTCTGTCAGGTGGGAGATTTACTGTACATTTCAAGCTGTCAAGGAATCAGCTGGGGCAATGGCCACTGAACTCTTGCCTCAGGTTGACAACCGTGGTCCCCGTACGTCATTCCCATGGCCGTGAAGTTAAAGTTAAAAAGTAAGTTTTTAAAAGGCTTGTTAAGGATCTGTTAAGTAGACTACAATGAGTTTAATTGGGTTGCCCACCGCTGCCTGTCGGGTTTGCTCAGCAGTGACAGATGCGGCGGCGGGAACACAGCGGGTTGCCGACCCGCTGTCAATAAAAAACCTTTCTCATCTGACCTGCCATCGATCCCGCCTGCTAACACCCTGGAAAATTACGGCCAGCGTCTTTTCCTTGCACCTACCTGCAACACTCCTTAGGACATTTCCTTAGGCTGGAAGTGCTGTAAACGTAAATTAGGTTGGAATCAATTATTAAAGAAGTAATAGTAGCACATTTGGAAAGCAGTGACAGGATCGGTCCAAGTCAGCATGGAGTTATGAAAGGGAAATCATGCTTGACAAATCTTCTAGTATTTTTTGACGATGTAACTAGTAGAGTGGACAAGGGAGAACCAGTGGATGTGGTGTATTTGGACTTTCAAAAGGCTTTTGATAAGGTTCCACACAAGAGCTTAGTGTGCAAAATTAAAGCACATGGTATTGGGGGTAATGTATTGACGTGGATAGAGAACTGGTTGGCAGACAGGAAGCAGAGAGTAGGAATATAATGGGTCCTTTTCAGAATGGCAGGCAGTGACTAGTGGGGTACCGCAAGGTTCAGTGCTGGGACCCCAGCTATTTACAATATACATTAATGATTTAGACGAAGGAATTGAATGTAATATCTCCAAGTTTGCAGATGACACTAAGCTGGGTGGTGGTGTGAGCTGTGAGGAGGATGCTAAGAGGCTGCAGGTTGACTTGGACAGGTTAGGTGAGTGGGCAAATTCATGGCAGATGCGGTATAATGTAGATAAATGTGAGGTTATCCACTTTGGTGGTAAAAACAGGAAGGCAGATTATTATCTGAATGGTGACAGATTAGGAAAAGGGGAGGTGCAACGAGACCTGGATGTTATGGTACATCAGTCATTGAAAGTTGGCATGCAGGTACAGCAGGCGGCGAAGAAAGATTTGAGTATAGGAGCAGGGAGGTCTTACTGCAGCTGTACAGGGCCTTGGTGAGGCCACACCTTGAATATTGGTCTCCTAATCTGAGGAATGACAGTCTTGCTATTGAGGGAGTGCAACAAAGTGATTTCCAGGATGGCAGGACTGACATATGAAGAAAGACTGGAGCGACGAGGTTTATATTCACTGGAATTTAGAGGAATGAGAGGGGATCTCATTGAAACATATAAAATTCTGACGGGATTGGACAGATTAGATGCAGGAAGAATGTTCCCGATGTTGGGAAAGTCCAGAACCAGGGCTCACAGTCTAAGGATAAGAGGTGAGCCATTTAGGACCGAGATGAGGAGAAACTTCTTCACTCAGAGAATTGTGAACCTGTGAAATTCTCTACCACAGAAAGTTGTTGAGGCCAGTTCGTTAGATATATTCAAAAGGGAGTTAGATGTGCCCCTTACGGCTAAAGGGATCAAGGGGTCTGGAGAGAAAGCAGGAATGGGGTATTGAACTTGGATGATCAGCCATGATCATATTGAATGGTGGTGCTGGCTCGAAGGGTCGAATGGCCGACTTCTGCAGCTATTTTCTATGTTTCCAGATATCTCCTGGGGAGGCCACTTCCACCCAATGGAAGGGAAGAGTACCTTAATGTGTGCTCTGACTCACTCCATAAGCAAAAGGGAATCATGGGAGAACCTAGATGCAGTTCTCCAAAGCTGTGGAACACTGACAGCACAAACATCAAAAGAAATGTGACCATGGTCCCTTTAAGGAAACTGGCTGATGACCCGTCACGAATGAAGTCACCAGACTCGTTTCCTCTAATTGGACCAGGAAACGCGCTGTGCGGGCTTAACAAGCCCTATTAATGTAAGTTCATTTTGGACAGCGGGAGGAAGCCAGCAGCGGGGCTGCGACCCGTCATCGACATCGCCCGCACCGGACCCCCGCCCAAGTAAGTAAAATCCTGGCCACTGAGCCAAGAAGGAAGAGCTGCATGACAGCTTGGCCAAAGAGATGGGTCTTGAGGAGGTTTTTAAAGGTGTAGAGAATAGAGAGACAGAGAGGTTTAAGGAGGAGTCCCATAGAGTAGGACCATGGTGGCTGTAAGCTCTGCCAACAGTGGTGGGAGGGACAATGCACAGAGACCAGAATCAGTAGAATGGAGCATTCAGGAGGCAATAAAGGACTGGAGGTGGTCATAGTTAGGAGCACTGCTCTTTTTGATATATAGTAATGACCTAAACTTGGGTGTACAGCGCATAATTTCAAAGGTTTTAGATGAAACGAAACTCAGTGAGGAGGATAATAACAGACTTCAGGAGGACATAGACAGAGTGGCGAAATGGGCAGACATATGTCAAATGAAATTTAACGCAGAAAAGTGTTAAGTGATTAATTGTGGTAGGAAGAATGGGGAGAGGCAATAAAAACTAAATGGTACAATTTTAAAGGGGGTGCAAGGCCAGATAGACCTGGGGGTGTATGGACATAAATCTTTCAAGGTGGCAGGACAAGTTGATGAAGCTGTTACAAAGGGACATAGGATCCTTGGCTTTATAAATAGAGGCATAGCATACAAAAGCAAGGAATCTATGCTGTACCTTTATAAAACACTGGTTAGGCCCCAGCTGGAGTATTCTGGCAAATTCTAGGCACCACACTTCAGGAAGGATGTCGAGGCCTCAGAGAGGGTGCGGAGGAGGTACCAGGGATGAAAGACTTTGGTTACGTGGAGAGACTAGAGAAACTCAGAGCAGCAAAGGATAATGGGGGATTTGACAGAGGTGTTCAAAATCTTGAAAGAGTAAATAAGAAGAAACTGTTTCAGTGGCAGAAGGGTCGGAAACCAAAGGACACAGATTCAAGAGAACCAGAGGCGCCATGAAGTAAAAACTTTTTATGCAGCGAGTTGTTATGATCTGGAAGGGTGGTGGAAGTAGATTCAATAATAACTTTCAAAAAGGAAATGGATAATTACTTGAAAAGGAAAAAATTACAGGGCTATGGGGAAAGAGCAGATAAGTAGGACTAATTGGATAGCTCTTTCAAGGAGCTGGCACAGGCACGATGGGCCAAGAACCG
This sequence comes from Pristiophorus japonicus, assembly GCF_044704955.1. Classification (NCBI taxonomy): domain Eukaryota; kingdom Metazoa; phylum Chordata; class Chondrichthyes; family Pristiophoridae; genus Pristiophorus; species Pristiophorus japonicus. The sequence continues at coordinate 284,266,765 of NC_091978.1, forward strand.
GCTTTTCCAATCTGTCAAAAGTTCTTCCACGCGGCAAAGATTGGGCTATTTGTTCGACTCATGCCCAGCGAATATCCTTCAAACGTTTACACCTGGTAAAAGCAGGCGTATAGCTTACTTTTACCAGCGTAACACTTTTAAAACAGAAAAATTTAATTTAATCATTAATTTTTATATTAAAAACCCCGTCCATTAAGGAAAGTTTATTTTTAACCCTATTAAAACATTTTTTTTTAAATCCAAAAAATTAATTTTTTTCTAAAACATTTAATTTCAATTAATTTTAAATGTATGAGGTGTTTTTTTTAATTAAGTGTGCTGTTTCTTGTTTTAGGGGGTTATTCTTATTGATAGTAATGGGAGCTCATACAAACAGAGCTCCCATTTTTATCAATGAGAATACGAGATAATGATTATCAGCCAGTTCTTGCCCCACGGAACTGATTTCTTCCTATCCTGACTCTATTTTTTCTCCCCTTGCCCACTCTCTTCCCACCTACATCCGCGACTCCTCTGATGCCCTCCGTCACTTTAATAGGTTCCAGTTTCCCAGCCCCAACTGTCTCCTTTTCATTATGGACATCCAAACCCTCTACACTTCCATCCCCCACCAGGATGGCTTGAGGGCGCTCCGCTTCTTCCTCGAGCAGAGGCCCAACCAGTCCCCATCCACCACCTCCTTCCTCCACCTGGCTGAACTTGTTCTCGCATTGAACAACTTCTTCTTTAACTCCACTCACTTCCTCCAAATTAAAGATGTTGCTATGGGAATCCGCATGGGTCCTAGCAATGTCTGCCTTTTCATGGGATATATGGAACATTATTTGTTCCAGTCCTACTTGGGTCCCCCCCCTTTTTCCGATACATTGATGACCATATCGGTGCCATTTCCTGCTCTCACCCTGAACTAGAAAATTTCATTCCCTTTGAATCCAATTTCCACCCTTCCCTCACCTTCACATGGTCTATTTCCGACTCTTTCCTTCCCTTCCTCAATTTCTCTGTCTCCATTTCTGGGGATAGACTATTGACAAACATTCACTATAAGCCCACTGACTCCCACAGCTACCTGGACAACTTCCTCCCACCCCGCATCCTGTAAGGACTCCATTCTATTTGCCCAGTTTCTCCGTCTCCGTCGCATCTGCTCTGACGACACCACCTTCCACACCAGTGTCTCTGATATGTCTTCTTTTTTCTTCAACCGAGAATTCCCCTCCACTGTGGTTTACATGGCCCTCGACCATGCCCGTTCTATTTCCAACACCTCTGCTCTCACACCTTCCCCTCCCTCTCAGAACGACAGGGTTCCCCTTGTCCTCACCTTTCACCCCACCAGCCTCCACCTTCAATGTATCATTCTTTGCCATTTCCGCCACCTCCAGCGTGATCCCACTACCAATCACATCTTCCCCTCCCCTCCTCTCAGCATTCCGATGGGACCTCTCCCTCCGCAACACCCTGGTCCATTCCGCAGTCACCCCAACACCCACTTCCCCTTCCCACTCACCTTTCTGTGCAAGCACAGGAGATGCAACATCTGCCCTTTTACTTCCTCCCTTCCCACTGTACAGGGCCCCAAATACTCCTTCCAGGTGAAACAGCGATTTATTTGTACTTCTTTCAATTTAGTATACTGTATTTGCTGCTCTACATTCGGGAGACCAAGCACAGATTGGGTGACTGCTTTGCGGAACATCTCTGTTCAGTCCGTAAGTGTGACCCTGAGCTTTCAGTCGTCTGTCACTTTAATTCTCCGCTCTACTCCCACTCTGATGTCTCCATCCTTGAATTCCTGTACTGTTCCAATGAAACTCAACGCAAGCTTGAGGAACAGCACCTCATCTTTCATTTAGGCACTTTATAGCCTTTTGGACTCAACATCGAGTTCAATAATTTCAGACCTTAACCTCTGCCCATATTTGGTCTGATGTATTTTTTCTCTTCTTTGTTTCCCATGGCAGCTGGTAAATATCACACCCTATCTAAACTAATTTTTTTCTAACTTCTGCTATTACCATCTCAATTCGGCCCATGATCTGTTTTTTCCTTCTAATCTCTCCTGTCTTCCACCCTAACACAGACCTTCCCTTTTGTTCTTTCCTCCCCTCCCCCTTTCAATGGGCCTTAAAAATTTTATCATTTCAAATATTTGCTAGTTCTGACGAAGAGTCACTGACCCGCAACGTTAACTTGGTTTCTCTCCACAGATGCTGGCTGACCCGCTGAGATTTCCAGCATTTTCTGTTTTTATTTCAGATTCCAGCATCCATAGCATTATTCTTTTGTACGCATCTAACCAAGCTGCTCCAAGCTACAACTGGCATCTACCCGACAATGTGGAAAACTGCCCATGGACAATTCCAATCCGGCCAACTACCGCCTCATCTGTCTACTCTCAATCATCAGCAAGTGATGGAAGGTGTCGTCGGCAGAGCTATCAAGTGGCACTTACTCACCAATAGCCTGCTCACCAATGCTTAGTTTGGGTTCTGCCAGAACCATTCGGCTCCAGACCTCATTACTGAATTCCAGAGGTGAGGTGAGAGTGACTGCCCTTGACATCAAGGTAGCATTTGACCGAGAGTGGCATCAAGGAACCCGAGGAAAACTGAAGTCAATAGGAATCGGGGGTAAAGCTCTCCACTGGCTGGAGTCATACCTAGCACAAAAGAAGATGGTTGTGGTTGTTGCAGGTCAATCATCCCAGCCCCAGGACATCACTGCAGGAGTTCCTCAGGGCCCAACCACCTTCAGCTGTTTCATCGATGACCTTCCCTCCCATCATAAGGTCACAAATAGAGATGTTTCCTGATGATTTCACGGTGTTCATTTCCATTTGTAATTCCTCAGATAATGAAGTAGCCCATGCTGACATGCAGCAAGACCTGGATGACATTGAGGCATGGGCTGATAAGTGGCAAGTAACATTCTCGCCACAGAAGTACCAAGCAATAACTATCTCCAAAAAGCAAGAGTCTAACCACTGTCCCTTGATATTCAATGGCATTACCATCACCGAATCCTCCACCATCAACATCTTGGGGGTCATCATTGACCAGAAACTTAACTGGAACAGCCAAATAAATAATGTGGCAACAAGAGCAGGTCAGAGGCTGGGTATTCTGCGGCATGTGTCCCACCTCCTGTCTCTCCAAAGCCTTTTCACCATCTACAAGGCAAAAGTCAGGAGTGTGATGGAATACTCTCCATTTGCCTGGATGAGTGCAGCTCCAACAACACTCAAGAAACTCGACACCATCCAGGACAAAGCAGTCCACTTGATTGCCACCCCATGCACCATCTTAAACATTCATTCCCTCCATCACCGGCACACCATGGCTGCAGTGTGTACCAGCGAAAAAGATGCACTGCAGCAACTCGCCAAGACTTCTTCCAAACTCGCCAAGGCACCTCCCAAACCAGCAACCTCTTCCACCTAGAAGGACAAGGGTAGCTGGCACATGGGAACACCAGCACCTGAAAGTTTCTCTCCCAAGTCATATACCATCCTGATTTGGAACTATAACGCCCTTCCTTCATCGTCACTGGGTCAAAATCCTGGAACTCCCTCCCTAACAATACTGTGAGAGTACCTTCACCACAAGGACTGCAGCGGTTCAAGAAGGTGGCTCACCATCACCTACCAAAGCGTGATTATGAATCGGCAATAAATGCTGGCCTTGCCAGCAACGCCCACATCCCAGGATGAATTTTTAAAAACCTTGTGATGTTTTGCTATGTTAACAGCATTATATAAATGTAAGTTGTCACTCTTGCTGGTGGTGATCTGAGAGTCAGTCTGGAGCAATCTGGTCTTGGGAAACCATACTTCCAACTTGGAAGTCTGTATACTGAGCTGTAGTATGGTTTTCCAAACTTGGATGGCACTAAAATGTTTCTCAGATCACCAACAAGAACAAGAACAACTTGCAATTCCACAATTCTTTTAAGGTAAGAAAATATCCCCAAATTACTCCTCCCTGCTGCTTACAATGAAGTTACTCCAGAATAGTCCTTGGAATTGCACTACTTAAACCCTGGCCTTGCCGGGTCCGTATGGCATACGTACTAATTCGGCGAGGCCCCGCAAAAGCCGGTTTTCGGAGCGCAATGTGTATGCGCCAAAAACCGGCTTTTCCGATCTGTCAAGATATCTCTTGTCAGATCTTTTGCATCTCCACAGCTAGAACATTCGCACGGGCAAGATTGGGCTATTTGCCCAACTCTTGCCCAGCGAATATCTTTAAAACTCTTGCGCCTGGTAAAAGCAGGCGCATAGCCTAATTTTACCAGTGTAAGAGTTTTAAAACACATAATAATTAAAATTAAAAACACATTTTTATGTTAAAAACGCTTTCCACGAAGGTAAATTTATTTTAAACCCTAATTAAAACTTTTTTAAAAATCCAAAAAATATTTTTTCTAAAACATTTCATTAACTTTAATTTCAATTAATGTTAAATATGTGAGTTTTTAAAAATTTTTCATGTTGTGTTATCGTGTTTGCGGGGGGGGAGTAGGTTCTCATTGATAATAAAGGGAGCTCATATTTACGGAGCTCCCATTATTATCAATGAGAATACTGTACCTTCATTAGTTGTCCAGTGCCACGTGACTCCAGCTTCTCCCTCCGTATCTCCAAGATGTGGACGCGCTACGAAGAGCGGGAAGAGAAGGCCTTAGAACAGAGGGTGCAGGAGCAAAAGGTAGGTGTGGATCTTTTTTCTTATTTTCAGGCGAGCGCCCGCGGGAAGCCAAGAACCGGGATTTCAGGCCCAATAAAAGATGTTTCTGCACATCGATGTTTTCGAGATGAACAATGTGCAAGTACCAGGGTCATTAAATAGAACACTGTATTAAATGCATACAATATGGTATAAGTGCTTTGATGACTATCTGTGTGTACCACAAGAGCAGAAGGGCCCACTGTTAAAAAATTCTATTGCCATCTTTGCAGGGAAAGTTGTCGCACAACCGCCAACAGCAGTGTAAAACAGGCAGCGGTCCGGCAACACTGGTCCCACTCAGCCACCTTGAAAGTCGCGTGGCAGGTCTAATGGGTGCGTCGCAGAGATCGACTACCCGTGCGGATGCTGAGCCCACGGTGGACAGTGAGGGTAAGCTTTGCAAAATCCATGGTCTGGGTTGACTCAATGTTAAGTACTCTCTGTGAGCTAGGCTTCAGTTTATGCTGTACTGTGATCAGGCTAGGGTTCAGTTAATGCAATGTACTTTCTGTCGTCGACATGTAATGCAGTAGTGGTGGTCCTTCAAATGAGCCTGCGCAATGTGAGCCTACTCATGTCACCGTACCCCCTCCCCTGCTGCTAACCAGTCGTCTGTTCTTTTATATTTTGCAGATGTGGATTCCAACTCCTCGGAGATGGCAGAGGACGCCACCAGCTCGATGGATGCTGTAGTCGAGGACATTTACCTCAGCCCTGCTGAGGAACCTCCAAAGGAGGAAGAGGAAGAAATTCACATGGTGGGGAGGGTAGGGGGGGGGGGGGAGGGTGGTGTTGGTGGGTGTGGGGGAGGCCACACAGGCACAAAGAATTTCAGCTGCAGCCGGCAATCCATCAGAGGAGGAAAGCGGGACAGTCCCTGGTTACCCAGCATCCAAGGTCCCGGGTCTCAGTGGGTTGCAGCAAAACATACCCAGGGCAGAAACCCGTCTGCCGTCTGTGTGGAGGCTGAGTCGGCATGACCGCTCTGTCGAAATGCAGGCAAACAGGGAAATTGATTTGGTGGGAATGTCTGGGTAGAGCATCCATCTCAGCAAGCAGCTCCTTGAGTTCATGGGTGGGATCTCGGGAAACATTGCAGCACTATCTGTAGACATTAGGGAGGGTTTTTCACAGCTAGTAGCTGCAACATGTCAGAATACCGAGGCTGTCAATGCCCAGTGGCAATGGATGGTCTCGACTCATGGCACTCCAGTCCTCAGAGTCATGACACCCAGACCGACCAAACCAGTCAATACTGAGGCTGAGCAACAGGCTCAACACTCAGAAGCTGGGCCTTCTGCAGTCCCAGCTTCTCCAGGGCTTCCATTGGCATCTCCTACACCTCTCCCCCAACAAGAGCAGCGCCCTGGCCACGCTGCTAAAAACATCTTGGGACCACTGAGGGTAGGGGCAAGGCCAAGAGCAAGGACCATAGTGGACGGGAGCGGGGGGGTCCAAATTAGTTGGGAGGGGGAAGGATGTTTGCTGCAGGGGTTGTTGTTGTTGTAGCTGTTCTTTTGTTCTTTTATTGTTGTTGTTGTTGGTTGGTTTGTTGTTATTTAAGTGACGTTTACAATTGAAAAGTTTAATATTCAAAAATGTTATTTAAGGTTACAAAATAAAGGTTAGAAAGTTGCATTAAAGTACAACTGTACAAATGTTTAATACATTTCAAATTATTTTTTCAACTAAACCAAACTTGTGCAGTGTCTCATTCACATAATAACAAGGAAATAGTCAACATGGTGGGATATAGTGGGCAGTCAATGATGAAATACTTTGGATATGTCTTCACTAAGGGAGACACAAATAACCTAGCGGAAATACTAGGGGTTCGGGGGTCGAGCGTAAAGGAGGAACTGAAGGAAATCCTTATTAGTCAGGAAATTATGTTAGGGAAATTGATGGGATTGAAGGCCGATAAATCCCTGGGCCTGATAGGCTGCATCCCAGAGTACTTAAGGAAGTGGCCTTAGAAATAGTGGATGCATTGGTGATCATTTTCCAACATTCTATTGACTCTGGATCAGTTCCTATGGACTCGAGGGTAGCTAATCTAACACCACTTTTTAAAAAAGGAGGGAGAGAGAAAACAGACCGGTTAGCCTGACATCGGTGGTGGGGAAAATGTTGGAATCAATTATTAAAGATGAAATAGCAGTGCATTTGGAAAGCAGTGACAGGATTGGTCCAAGTCAGCATGGATTTATGAAAGGGAAATCATGCTTGACAAATCTCTTAGAATTTTTTGAGGATGTAACTAGTAGAGTGGACAAGGGAGAACCAGTGGATGTGGTGTATTTGGACTTTCAAAAGGCTTTTGACAAGTTCCCACACAAGAGATTAGTGTGAAAAATTAAAGCACATGTTATTGGGGGTAATGTATTGACATGGATGGTTGGCAGTCAGAAAGCAGAGATTCGGAATAAACAGCTCCTTTTCAGAATGGGTTCCAATGGGGTGCCGCAGGGTTCAGAGCTGGGATCCCAGCTATTTACAACATACATCAATGATTTAGATGAAGGAACTGAATGTAATATCTCCATGTTTGCAGATGACACTAAGCTGGGTGGCGGTGTGAGCTGTGAGGAGGATGCTTAGAGGCTGTAGGGTGACTTGGACAGGTTAGGTGAGTGGGCAAATGCATGGCAGATGCAGTATAATGTGGATAAATGTGAGATTATCCACTTTAGGGGCAAAAACAGGAAGACAGAATATTATCTGAATGGTGACAGATTAGGAAAAGGGAAGATGCAACGAGACCTGGGTGTCATGGTACATCAGTCATTGAAGGTTGGCATGCAGGTACAGCAGGTGGTGAAGAAGGCAAATGGCAAGTGGGCCTTCATAGCTAGAGGATTTGAGTATAGGAGCAGGGAGGTCTTACTGCAGTTGTACAGAGCCTTGGTGAGGCCACACATAGAATATTGTGTTCAATTTTGGTCTCCTAATCTGAGGAAGGACGTTCTTGCTATTGAGGGAGTACAGCGAAGATTCACCAGACTGATTCTCAAGATGGCAGGACTGACATATGAGGAGAGACTGGATCAACTGGGCTTGTATCCACTGGAGTTTAGAAGAATGAGAGGCGATCTCATAGAAACATATAAAATTCTGATAAGATTGGACAGGTTAGAGGCAGGAAGAATGTTCCCATTGCTGGGGAGTTCCAGAACCAGGGGTCACAGTCTAAGAATAAGGGGTAAGCCATTTAGGACTGAGATGAGGAGAAACTTCTTCACTCTGTGGAATTCTCTACCGCAGAAAGTTGTTGAGGCCAGTTCGTTAGATATATTCAAAAAGGAGTTAGATATGGCCCTTACGGCCAAAGGGATCAAAGGGTATGCAGGGTATGTAAAGGGTATAGGAATGGGGTACTGAAGTTGCATGTTCAGCCATGAACTCATTGAATGGCAGTGCAGGCTAGAAGGGCTGAATGGCCTACTCCTGCACCTATTTTCTATGTTTCTATGTTTCTTTCTATGTTCTAGGAAAGGGGTACTGAGGTTGAATGATCAGCGATGGTCTTATTGAATGGCAGTGCAGGCTTGAAGGGCCTATGTTTCTATGTTTCTATGTTTCTATGAAACATGCCGTTCAGTCTTTAAACGAAGCGGTGAATTATCAGCTGTTGACACAAGGCTCTTGCAGTGGCGAAAACTCCACGAGGCTTCCTCCTGTGTCGTCCTGGGGTGGTGGTGGTAGCATGGGTTCCTCGTCCTTGTCCTCCTCCTCCTTCTCCCCCTCTCTCTCCTGAGGTGGTTCTACAACCAGTGGCAAATCCTGTCCCCTCATGATGGCTAAGTTGTGTAGCATGCAGCACACCACAGTGAACTCAGCGACCTGCTGAGGGGAGTATTGCAGGCAGCCTCCATGGTGGTCCTGGCATCGGAACAATTGTCTTTTCGATGATGTTGCGTATGGCTATATGGCTGTTATTGTAGCGATGCTCGGCTTCTGTCTGAGGGTTGCAGAGGGGGGTCATGAACCAGGTGGTGAGCCCGTAACCTTTGCCCTCCAGGATCCAGCTCTGGCCTTCTGGATGACGCTCAAACAGCTGTGAGACACTGCTCTTACGCAAGATGAAAGCATCATGGATTCTCCCTGGAAATTTTGCATTTATTGCCATGATGTGCTGAGTATGGTTGCAGATGATCTGTACTTCCAGCGAATGGAATCCCTTTCGGTTTCGATAAACCTCCGGATCCTGAAAAGATGTTCACAGGGCGATGTGCGTACAATCAATGGCAGCCTGTACTTTGGCGAAGCCAGCAATTCATGCAAAGCCTATAGCCCTCTCATTCTGTGGCACTCTGGTGATTTGTAAGCTGATGAAGTTCTTCCTGCATGCAAACAGTGCAGCGGTCACCTGGCGAATGCAGTGATGTGTAGCGAACTGTGAGATGGAGCATTTGTCCACTGCTGATGCCTGAAAGGAGCCAGAGGCATAGAAGGCAAGTGCCGCAGTGACCTTCACCTCCATAGACAGTGCAGTCCTCCTCACACTTGTAGGCTGTATGTCTGTCTTTATGAGCTGGCATATCTCTGTGACCACCTCTTTTCAAAAGCGCAGCCTTCTAACGCACTGTGCCTCAGACAGGTGCAGGTATGAGCGCCTCTCCCTGAAAACCCGTTGGGGGTAAGGCCTCCTCCCCATAAGTCTGTGATTATGCTGATAATGCTGTTAAATAAGCCTTCTTCCAGGTCTCTGCTTGATAGCAAAAACAGCCAGCAATAATGGCAGAGATACCATCGGTCCCATTCTTTTCAATGTCCTTAAATGTCCTTAAAAACGAAGTATAAACTCACAAAATTCTCAGAGTGTAAAATGCAGCCTTCCCTCCAAATGCTTTCATTCACTGAACTGTAGCTCTGTTTTTCAAGATGGCGCTGTTCGCGCCGGTTTCGTCGTGAATCCGACCTGATAAGACCTGCATTTTTTGGGCAGTATTTTTCACGGTATTTAAAAATGGTGGTATTGACCAATTTTTCAAAAACGGCGATATCAGAATATTTGATGCCGAGTGATGTCACAAAAACGATTTTGAAGAAAGGCAGTCGTTATTTTTTAACACTGGTGGTAAACCATTGGCCAATATCGTAAAATGACGGAAAAAAATGTTAATGTCAAAAACACAAAAAAATGACGTTAAAACGTGCGCTATCCTGGCCAATTTATAGCCCTATGAGTAGCAGTACAGCCTCTTGGAAGGCACTGTACCAAGTTTGTAAACAGAGGAATTTGTCCACTGACTTGACTGATGACATAATAATTATATCACACCCAACAATTGCATCTGATGTGAAAATCCTATAGCTCATATGTAAAGTTAAAATAAAAGCTAAAATGGAAACGTAGAAACCAGCACTTAAAGCTCTTTTCTGAAAACCAACAAGCTGGATTCTGGCCGAAGTTTCAGAAGGAGACTGTTCCAAGATCAGAACCCCAAAACATCCTAAGGTGAAAAATTGCTGTTATTTTAGTTACAGTAGCAATAATAATCAGCGCTAAACTGGCAGAAATACTAACGAGGATTTTTATTTAATTGATTTTTAATCACCCATAAAATCTGACCAAGGTCAAATCTTTGTTTCCAGGCATTTCACTTTGTTTTTGCAACTATTGTAATAACAGTAAATATAATTAGCTTACTCTTCAAAGCAAAAACAAGCTTTCTGTGCTTGAATGTAGAACTCGTTTATCTATCGTATTGTGCTATATTTTTAATATTACTTCTCGAAGATTATAATGCTGTTCAAAATCAGTTTTCTGACTTTGGCATAATTTGAGTCGACCTTTCATGCATCTAAAGGCATTTGTCTCTTTCTCACTTACCTTCCATCAATTCATCCAGGCTGGTGATCTTCTTGTTCCCATCGATACTGTAGATCCCCCTGACACCTTGGGACAGATTGACATTATCTGAGAGAGACTTAGTCAGTTCCACCAGCAAAGCATCTAAGGACCTGAACCTGTCCTGGGAGACGGCATACACAAGCCCTTTAAAGTAGCGGTCTCCATTCCGATAAAAGCGGACCTTTTTGGCTTTTTTCTCCTGGCTGAGCGCCTGCAGGGTTCGGGTCCGGTAGAAGCTGCAGTGAGCGCTGTGAGCGGGGCTCGGTAAACCATTACCCCGGGAGCTCGTGCCTCCTCCACCGCTTCCGCCTCCACCACCTCCTCCACCGCCTCCTCCTCCGCTCCCGCTCCCACGCCGAGACCGGTGACCCCGGCTCCTCTCCTCAAAGTGCTCCAGCTCGATGCTCCGATCATGCGACATTATTAATAGTACAATAAGAAATTAAAATCAAACACAATTTTTTTTAAAAACTGATATTCCTTTTAAGCTGCTAATAATCCTGATCCTTTTTTGATTGCCAGCTCTGATTCGGCTAAAACTCCACCTCCCCAAAATCATATACAAGGTCACTGTTATGATCCTATTGTGGTATTAAATTTAAAATATGTGAATAATTATTATTATTAAAAAATAAATAAACAGAGCAATGGCAGTAGAGTGTCTTGATCGCCAGAGACAATGTGCTGGACTCCTCAGGCTGTAGATCCAGGATGGAGGATGTCTCGTCACATCCTACATCATTGTTGATGGGGCTGACGATGACTAAAATGAAGAGGAAAGTAGAAGATCAGAGGAGATTCCGTTGTGCACGTTGCCCAGTCTCAGCCTTTTTATAGATGATAGGGCTGAGTTAACTGACGAGAGGAAGAGGAGAAGATGCACAGAGCCGGCAGGATGCTGTGCTTTTCTGCTGTGGTCCACCGCCAATTGCAGCAGCGAGCGAGAGAGAGCAAGTCGGTCTGATCCAGCTCCAAAGCGACTTGACACTAAAACGGAAACAGGAGCAACGCGATCTCACTTGGGGCGGGGGGTTCGTTTCTGAAGGATGAGAAGGGAGGTTGATGTTTTGCAGTTTCTCGCCGTTTAAATACAGAAAGGCAGAGGAGATGTCTGGCACAGACGCATGGCTGTTGTAATGGAGGTGTAAATATTCGAGCTTCTCATCCTTTTATTTTGCAAACCGCAGCCGCAGCAGCAGGGCTCTGGGCTGAACCGCAGTGTGCGGAGGAACTCGCTGCAGCTCCGCACAGTCACACTAGAGCTTCCTCCAGGTCTTAGTGCCGCAAGGGCTGGCTTTCTGACAGCCTCTCAAATTATTGCTAACCACTTTTCCTGTTCTTTTAAATGCTAACCTATTCACTGGTTTATCATTTTGACCTAGGATTTTTTTTTACGGCTTGGAGTTTTTAAGTACATATTTTTAATTCACAATGCATTAAAAATAGTGCTTCATTATTTGGCAGTAGTTTGTTTTGTAATACTGAAAATGAAAGCGATTTTTTTTGTGATGACGATTCAAAAAACATAATCTATTTAATTGAATCTGTTTGAAAATACTGTACATAATGGCGTAAATTAAGTTAAACACGGCATCAGATTATTTGCATCGCCATGACATAAATACCATGCAGCTCTCATTTCCAAAAGCCCAATACTTTATCACGCAGAGTCTCCACCATTACAATTTACATTCTGTGTCAACAATTAGGAAGGCACAGGTCAAACGAAAATGAAAACAAAATATGAGAAAATAAGGAATCAGGTTGAGAAATGGATAAGGAAAGCAAAGGGGGCGTCTGAGGAGAGAATCTCAAAAATGATTTAAAAGAGCAGTAAAGTATTTTACAAATACATCAGCTAAAAGGGAATTGTTAAATGTGAGGTTGGACCCTGAGAGGAGAGGAATAGTGAGTTAGTAGAGGATAAGTGGAAATTGGCAGGGAGATTTAACAAGTACTTCAGTTCACCCCACTTCAATAAAAGAGAAGAATATTGGGAACCAAGTCAATCCTGAATTGCTTAAAAGTGAGATGAGAAATATAACAAAAAAAAGAAAGTATTAGAGAAGTTAGTTAAACTAAATGTGGACAAGGTGCCAGGACCTAACAGGATACATCCAAGGATCCTAAGAGAAATAGGGGAAGAAAAAGCGGTGGCCCTAGAATTTATATTTCAGGGTTCTATTGAAAGTGGATGTATGCCAAAGGATTGGAGAGTGGCCAATGTAATATCCATTTTCAAAATGAAAGACAAAGCTAATTCAAGTAGTTATAGGGCAGTTAGTTTAACAACTGTGGTAGGATAACTGTTCGTATTTTTCATTCAAGTTGAAATACTAAATCCCTGGATGAAGAGAAAATAATTAGAAGCAGCTAACATGGATTTTAGAAAGGGAGATTGTGCTTGACAAACCTAATCAAGGTGTGATATATGGTGGATGGGGGCAATACAGTGGATGTGGTGTACATGGACTTTCAGCAAATCTTTGACAAGATACCACACAGGAGACTATTAGATAAGATTAAGGGTTATGGAATTAGGAGGAGGGTAGCAAATTGGATTAAAAACTGATGAGAAGGAAACAGAAAGCAGGAGTTGAGTAGTTTCTCAGAAGTGGTTGGAAGTGGGTAACAGTGACCTACAGAGCACAGGACAAACCTTTTTACACTGAAGGTTATGAGGCTGTGCACTGCACCACCAGAGTTAGTGACTGAAGCAGATATCATATCAACATTTTAAAATAGGCTAGATAGGTTGTTGATGAAAGAAACAACTTGCATTTATATAGCACCTTTCACAACCTCAAGATGTCTCAAAGCCAATGAAATGCTTTTAAGTGTAGTCATTGCTGTAATATAAGGAAATGCGACAGCCAATTTGTGCACACCAATGTTCCATAAACAGCAATAATGTTATGTTGGTTGAGAGCCAAATCTTGGCCAGGACACTGAGAGAATTCCCCTGCTCTTCTTCAAAAAGTGCCATGTGATATTTTACATCCACTTGAGAGGGCAGACAGGGCTTCGGTTTAATGTCTCATCTGAAAGACAGCACCTCTGACAATGCAGCACTCCCTCAGAAAAGCACTGAAATGTCAACCTAAATTATGTGCTGAAGTCCTGGACTGAGGCTTAAACTCATAACCTTCTGAATAAGAGGGGAGAGTACTAACATTTATCCAATTAATATGGGAGCTGATATTCATACCCCCATTAGGTAAGCTGTCAATCAACAGTGCTAGTAGCTCTGGCAGACTGCCTTTTTCATGATAATAAGGTCCCTGACCAATATTGAATACTAATTGCACCCACGTAATTAGGCACGCTACTAGCTCAGTTGAAAATGGGCTCAGACGAATTTGTATCGCATGAAGTGGAATACATGATTTAAAAGTTTATCTTATCTTCAGTGTTTTTGAAGCATGACTGTTTCAGGGTGTTTAGGCAAGAACAAGAACAACAGGACGTAAGGCTCTGATGCTATTCTCAGTGAATTCTCCACCCAGTATCAGCCAGGCAGAAAATTGGATTTTAGGCAGTAATCTGTTTTTTGGCTTAACTTCTGCCAGTTTCAATCTTCCACTCATTTTTATTTGAGGGAAGGGGGTAAACTTTTCTATATCAGTTAAAAACGTTCAGTTTATGAGAGGCCAGATCCAATCTCCTTTAGATTCACAATAATTGTCCTCCATGACTGCTGTCTTCTACATAGAAAGAAAAAAATGATTTTACTTCAAAATCTGATAGTACATACCAGCATATCTCCCACGTCATTGCTCATGGTCAGTTGGAGTGTAGAATGGTGAAGGATTAGAGAAGAGTGTAGTGGGTGGAATACCAATTTGATGTTTTGGCAGGGGGAAAATGGATTTGTTTGAACATCTGTATCTTATTAAAATCTTACATCTGTGCCCACTGCCAAGCTATAAATCCTTCTTTCTGTTTGGTTTTTGGTTATTTTTTTCATGTTTTTTTTAACCATTATACATTCCAGAGTCTGCATTTCTAACAGGATTTGGCTATGTAAACTTGATACCCTGTAATTGCATGATTTATCTATCAGTTGCTGGCAAAACCAGGCAACGTAAACCAACCTAATGCTCGACCACTGATGGTCGGTGCCGATGGTAAGCAGCTTGATGGTGAAGCAGGATTGCAGACCCTGATTTATTTTTAAAAATGTTACCTGCAGGGAAGCCAGAGAAAAGATATCAAAGAGCGGCCAGAGTTATGGGACTCACTAGATGAGTCATGTCATAATTTTACGTATTGGCACCAGGTCTGAAACTACATCATGACAGGCAACATTTACATAGGGAAATTACCATTTAAATGTTTGCATGGGCGATTTAAATTGTAATGTTGACCTACATTACCAAACTTTATGAGACCAGGAAGTTCGAAAGGACCTCCATATGCAAGATTTTTAATAATATGTAGGAGTAATTTTGCAATGCGGGATCTGCATCTTGGGAAATTGTGGACATCCAACTCCTGATTTGCCATTAATGTGCTTCGCAGTGAGAGTGGCAGATTGTGGAATCACCTCTTATGTTTATAATGCATTTTCTGTTAGAAATATTCATAATACTAAAGCAATGAGTCAGGGGATTGAATGGTGCAATGGATTCACACACATTTGTGATTCAGGTTTGAATTTAGCCCAGTCTGATAGGATGAGACTTTCTCTTTGATGGTTGCGATTGACCTGTGTGAAATGAATATAGGCAGTCTCACTCCTGTTGTAAATATTTTACATTATTTGTAAACCCAGAATTTTTTGATGTGCACCAACTGGAAAAAGTATTTTTCTCCCCAAATATTTACATATCTTTGTTTATTTTACAGATGATTAATTTAACTGTATGTAGAACTTTGAAGAGAATCCTCAACAGAAGTGTCCTGCCCCTTCAGCATGGAGCGGGACATCAGCCACAGTGCCTCAGAATGACTGCATGACATTTCAACAAGGTGGCATGACACTGACTCATTGGAGGTCTGAATGTAAACATTGTGATGATAAGGAGGACTGCTGGATCTGCACAATTGTGTTCAGTATATTGATCAGAGAAATAACCTATCGCAATGACTGTACCCCTAAGATAATGCATTTTGCAATCTACTCTTTGCTTATTTAAAAACACTCTTGCCATGCAGTCTCAGGAAATTCTGGACATGTTCATTTCATGCAGTGTATGTTGGTGAAATATAATGCAGTAATGTTGCGCCTCCTCATATTCATGCACAACGTAAGCTATGAAATGTAATCTTCACCCTCCCTCCCCACCTCCCCCCCCACCCTCTCCTTCCCTCACTTCCTTGCCCTTCTGCTTACCTATTCTGTTTTGTTTTATAACTGAAGAGGAGCACGTAGTAGTGTTTACAGAGGAGCAGGAGCAGGAGGATGAACTTGTTCAAGTGCAGCTAATGCTCGACCCGCCGCAGGAAGTCGAAATTGAGGAGGTTCTGCAGTCCATTGAAGGGTCCCTCATGCCTGTGACCACCTCTTCCTCAGCCGAATCCATTTTTCATGGACTTGGCTGAGGAAGTGGCCGGGCCAAGCGTTGTGAAGCAGTGCACACCGAGTATCGTAGTCCCTGTGCGTAATCCGAGGAGGCTGAGTCGGAATGAGATCCGTGGGGCAGGGGTAATCGCCTTCCAAGTAAACATTTGGGTGTCAGGTGGAGGGGGGCTGGAAAGGCAGTGGTCACAAATAAAATTGAAATGTTTCCTGTTTCGGTGATTGATTGTGGGGGTGGGGGGAAGGGGATTGGGGGACGGGGGTGGTTGGGGTCCGTTGTTGTATATTGTTAATATTCTGTTTTGTTAACTGTTAGTGGGTGGCTGTTGTTTATTATGAAAAATTGTTTACTGTTTAGGGTGTTGTGTTGTGTATTAAAAATGCATTGTTGACTTACTTAAATCTTGTAATTTTATTTTATTTTAAGTATTTCTAATTATTTAATAATTATGTATTATTTATTAATTATTTATTATTTATTAATTTACTTTACACTCAGCCTTTTTCAAAATTACAATAACTTTTATTGAACTTATAATTTTTTGTGCTGTGTCTCACTCACTTTTGCTAAATGAAAGATCCACAATCAATACAATCCATGCAAGGGTTACAAACAATGGACATTTTTTAACTGAACTCGTAACCATTCAAGCAAGCATTCATTTATGAGCTGCTGACATAACAGTTTTGCTGCTGCATAAGTGCCACAGGTCGTCTCCAGTGGTGTTGGGGTGGGTGGTATCATGGTTTCATCACCAGAATCCTCCTCGAACTCCTGTTCCTCACCTTCCTCTTCTACTTCTCTAACTGGCTGATCCACTTTGTCCTGAACTGGACCTGCAGTCTCCTGTGGCATTTCCTGCCCCCTGATGATTGCCAAGTTGTGCAACCACAATAAACTCCACGACCTGCTCCGGGTGGTATTGTAAGTTGCCTCCAGAGTGGTCCAAGCATCTGAAGCGCTGCTTCAGCACGCCAATTGTCTTTTTGACTATATTGTGTGTGGCTATATGGCTTTGATTGTAGCGATGCTTGGCTCCTGTCTAGGGCTTACGGAGTGGGGTCAAGAACCTAGTGGCGAGGCCGTATCCTTTATCACCAAGCATCCAGCATTGACCTCGTGGCTGACTTTTAAAGAAGTTGGAGACAGTGCTCTCATGCAAGATGTGAACGCTCCCTGGAAAATTGCCATTTACTGCCATGATTATTTGATTGTGGTCGACAACGAGCTGCATGTTCAGGGAGTGGAATCCCTTTTGGTTAGGAAACACTTCTGCATCCCTAAGAGTGCTCTCAGGGCGATGTGCATACTGTACCCTGTACCTTAGGGAAGTTTGCTATTCTTGAGAATCCTACAGCCCTTTCACTCTGTGCCTCCCTGGTCATTGGGATGTTTATAAAATTAAACCTTTGTTTGTAAAGCGCTTGTTTCACCTGCTGAATGCAGCAATGTGTGCCGTGCTGAGAGATGCAGCAAATGTTGCCAGCTGATAACTGAAAGGAGCCCGATGCATAGAATGAAAGTGCTGCAGTTACCTTAACCTCAATGGGCAGAGCAGTTCTGATGGTGCTGGTAGGCTGCAGGTCTCCCTTAATGAACTGGTATATCTCATTGACGACCTCCTTTCGGAAGCGCAGCCTTCTAACGCACGTGTTCTCGGAAAAGTCCTGGTATGATCGCTTATCTCTGTAAATGCGTTGTGGGTAAGGTCTCCTCCTCCCAGGGTCGCAATGCAGATTCCGTCCACTAAGGGTTACAATGGACATGATCGTCACCATGCGACAACTACAAGAGAAATGCAGGAAACAGCACCAACCATTGCACATGGCCTTCTTTGACCTTACAAAGGCCTTTGACACTGTCAACTGTGAGGGATTATGGAGCGTTCTCCTCCATTTTGGCTGCCCTCAAAAGTTCGTCACCATACTCCGCCTGCTGCACGATGACATGCAACCCGTGATCCTGATCAACGGATCCACCACAGACCCAATCCATGTCCGGACTGGGGTCAAGCAAGGCTGTGTCATTGCACCAACTCTCTTCTCGATCTTCCTTGCTGCAATGATTCATCTAACCCTCAGCAAGCTCCCCTCTGGAGTGGAAATAAACTATAGAACTAATAGGAATCTGTTCAACCTGCGCTGCCTCCAGGCTAGATCCAAGGTCGTCCTATTGTCTGTCGTTGAACTACAGTACGCAGGCGACGCTTATGTCTGCACACATTCGGAGGCCGAACTCCAAGCCATCGTCAACACCTTCACCGAGACATATGAAAGCATGGGCTTTACACGAAACATCCATAAGACAAAGGTCCTCCAATCAACCTGACCCCGCCACACAGCACTGCCCCCGGTTATCAAAATTCACGGCAAGGCCTTGTACAACATGGACCATTTTCCATACCTCAGGAGCCTACTGTCAGTAAGGGCAGACATCGATGACAAGGTCCAACACCACCTCCAGTGTGCCAGCGCAGTCTTCGGTTGTCTGAGGAAGAGAGTGTTTGAAGACCAGGACCTCAAATCTGGCACCAAGCTTATGGTCTACAGGACAGTGGTGATAACCGCCCTCCTATATAGAAACATAGAAACAGAGAAAAATAGGTGCAGGAGTAGGCCATTCGGCCCTTCTACCCTGCACCGCCATTCAATGAGTTCATGGCTGAACATGCAACTTCAGTACCCCCTTCCTGCTTTCTCGCCATACTCCTTGATCCCCCTAGTAGTAAGGACTACATCTAACTCCCTTTTGAATATATTTAGTGAATTGGCCTCAACTACTTTCTATGGTAGAGAATTACACAGGTTCACCACTCTCTGGGTGAAGAAGTTTCTCCTCATCTCGGTCCTAAATGGCTTACCCCTTATCCTTAGACTGTGACCCCAGGTTCTGGATTTCCCCAACATTGGGAACATTCTTCCTGCATCTAACCTGTCTAAACCCGTCAGAATTTTAAACGTTTCTATGAGGTCCCCTCTCATTCTTCTGAACTCCAGTGAATACAAGCCCAGTTGATCCAGTCTTTCTTGATAGGTCAGTCCCACCATCCCGGGAATCAGTCTGGTGAACCTTCGCTGCACTCCCTTAATAGCAAGAATGTCCTTCCTCAAGTTAGGAGACCAAAACTGTAAACAATATCCCAGGTGTGGCCTCACCGAGGCCCTGTACAACTGTAGTAACACATCCCTGCCCCTGTACTCAAATCCCCTCGCTATGAAGGCCAACATGTCATTTGCCTTCTTAACCGCCTGCTGTATCTACGTGCCAACCTTCAATGACTGATCTACCATGACACCCAGGTCTCATTGCACCTCCCCTTTTCCTAATCTGTCACCATTCAGATAATAGTCTTTTTACCACCAAAGTGGATAACCTCACATTTATCCACATTATACTTCATCTGCCATGCATTTGCCCACACACCTAACCTATCCAAGTCACTCTGCAGCCTCATAGCATCCTCCTCACAGCTCACACTGCCACCCAACTTAGTGTCATCCGCAAATTTGGAGATACTACATTTAATCCCCTCGTCTAAATCATTAGTGTACAATGTAAACAGCTGGGGCCCCAGCACAGAACCTTGCGGTACCCCACTAGTCACTGCCTGCCATTCTGAAAAGTACCCATTTACTCCTACTCTTTGCTTCCTGTCTGCCAACTAGTTCTCAATCCACGTCAGCACACTACCCCCAATCCCATGTGCTTTAACTTTGCACATTAATCTCTTGTGTGGGACCTTGTCGAAAGCCTTCTGAAAGTCCAAATACACCACATCAACTGGTTCTCCCTTGTCCACTCTACTGGAAACAACCTCAAAAAATTCCAGAAGATTTGTCAAGCATGATTTCCCTTTCACAAATCCATGCTGACTTGGACCTATCATGTCACCTCTTTCCAAATGCGCTGATATGACATCCTTAATAATTGATTCCATCATTTTACCCACTAGTGAGGTCAGGCTGACCGGTCTATAATTCCCTGTTTTCTCTCTCCCTCCTTTCTTAAAAAGTGGGGTTACATTGGCTACCCTCCACTCGATAGACATGGACTATATACAGCAGATATCTCAAAGTGTTGGAGAAGTACCACCGGCGCTGCCTCCGCAAGATCCTGCAAATCCATTGGGAGGATAGGCGCACCAACGTCAGTGTTCTCGCCCAGGCCAATATTCCCAGCATCGAAGCACTGACCACGTTCGATCAGCTCCGCTGGGCGGCCACATTGTCCACATGCTGACACGAGACTCCTAAAGCAAGCGCTCTACTCGGAGCTTTGTCACGACAAGCGAGCCCCAGGTGAGCAGAGGAAATGTTTCAAGTACATCCTCAAAGCCTCCTTGATAAATTGCAACATCCCCACTGGCACCTGGGAATCCTTGGCCCAAGACCATCCAAAGTGGAGGAAGAGCATCCGGGAGGACGCTGAGCACCTCGAGTGTCATTGCCGAGAGCAAGCAGAAACCAAACGCAGACAACGGAAGGAGCATGCGTCAACCCAATCTCCCCACCCACCCTTTCCTTCAACCACCTGTGACAAGAGACTGTAGCTCCCGCATTGGACTCTTCAGCCACCTGAGAACTCACTTTTAGAGTGGAAGCAAGTCATCCTCGATTCCAAGGGACTGTCTATGATGATGTACTGCAGTCTCAGAAAATTCCAGTCATAAATATTTTATAAATCATGACCTGTGTGAAGGAAAAAATAGTTTATATAGTACAATGTTCCAAATGAGCAAACGTGGACTTTGCTGTGGGGCTTAGTGATTAGCAAAAAATACAATGAAATGTAACAATGGAGAGACACCAGATCTATTATAGATTAAGAAGACTGAAAAAGAACCAGTTCAAATAGTTCAATTATTTTGAAAGATTGTCACCATTCTATACAGTAAAGATGTTTCCATTTTTATATATGAGGTTAACTTGAAACAATTTTGTTCATAATTTGGAATCTTTGATAATGATTATATACTGTGGATGATAAGATGATCTTCAGCACCAGTAACACTGCTACATATTAGGTGATGTGTTATAGGACATTGAAACCTGAGGCCTAATCAGTGCCTTATGTACATTGTCATTTGCTGAATGCTGACAGTCAGATGTATGTATTACATGCCAGACAGGAGTTCTGACAGAATCACTAAGTAGCTGGTGGAATGGTTCTCTGCACGCTTTTCCTCCCCTGCCCATCAAGGTTTTTTCCAATTTACTGGTGTAACTACCCAGTAAAATGACTCTTTGGTATTTAGCAGTGTGGAAGAGAGAGAGGTCAGAGTGTTTGGCAGCACTGCGGAGGAGGAGACTGGGGTTTGGCAGAACTGGTGGTTTGGAATGTGAGCTTTGGCTTATTAGTGGATTTGTGGGGTCTGTCAGCTGTCGAGGGAAGGGTATGAGTCTGACAGCATGGGGTGGGCGTCTTGGGTCTGACACCTCTGGTTCCTAATTTTTAAGAAATCTTGCCAAGTGATGAATCAAGTTTTTCATGATTGGTTCCTTTAAATAGATAAATAAATGGCACACGCCTATAAATAAACATACAGATTCCACCTCCTATGCCAATAATGCAATGTGTAAGAATAAAAGTGTGTATGTATAAATGTTGAAGGTGTAGATTATACGGAAAGGCCTGTTTGTGTTGAAACAGAATGGAAGCCCACAGGTTGCCAGCATGAGCTGAGTTTTGAAACAAAAGACACAAAATGAAAGCCCCCACAGGTTGTTGCATGTGTTTTGTGTATTGGAAAGGCATTTAATCTAATCAAGAGATGGCTGAGCCAGGTCAGACAGCCACCTGTGTGAGGAGAGCCAGTAAGGAGCTGCCCTGGAGCCAAGATCCAATCATGAGGCTTTTGGAGGGACAATGGACTTAAAGGATTTAAAAACACAAGCCACACAGGTTGCTCTCTCTCTTGGACACATGGCACGAGACATCCCTGAAGACCAGCTAAAATAGCCAGCCATGTGTCCAAACCAGCCAGAAAAAGGGACGTAACGTATATCGTTCATTATTATAACCTCACCGTAGCTCTGTTATAACATAATTGACAACTATTGGTAATGTGCATGTGTGTATGTTTTTAATAAACCCTTCCAATTGTTTTGAACGAATCATCTCACTGTCAAATATAAGCCCAGAGAGATTCAGAAATCTTACAAATGGTGAGCACTTGATGAACTTCAGCGCATTAGTTGGCACAATGAACTGAGGGGCGCAATTCAACAGAGGCACCAAGAATGCCTCTTATCAGCTGATGAACACGAAAGGCACTGGGAGACTGCACAGAAACTGTTTACAAGGCCCAGAAAATTTTAAATTAGGGAATTTCTCCATAATGTAGCTGCACCAGCTGCATAGCTCCCATTTGAAACAGATATTGTAGGGCAGAACCTAACTAAATTAAATAAAATTTACCCTGCCTTATCTTTGCCCATGCCCCTTCATGTCACCCCTTAACCCCAGTGCCATACCACCTGTTTCCAGGCTGTCCAAGTGGCCCCTACCCCTTGGAACATGTTGCCAACATTCAAAGGACTGCCAACAACCCTTTACTGGTTGCTGGCATCTCAAATTCCAACGTCAGTGTTATATATGTCAACCTTTATATCCCTTGCACAGCCACAAGAGGGCTCATCCCCTGGAGTCCCAAGGGATCCCACAATCCCTTGGGAGCACAGGTACTTAAGGAGGCCTCACAGGCTGGAGAGACACTTTGGAGACCTGCAATAAAAGACTAAGGTCACACTTTACTTTGAGTTCACAGTCAGTATCCAGTCAGACTCTTTATTCATACACAACAACTGGCGATGAGATACAGATGACGAACCCAACGATGCAGAGAACAATGGGCATGCTGGAGAAATTCTCGGAGGGAGATGATTGAGAAACCTTCATGGAGCGACTCAACCAATTCATGGCCAACGAGCTGGAAGGAGAAGCGAACGCTGCCAAACGAAGGGCGATTTTCCTCACCGTCTGCGGGGCACCAACATATGGCCTCATGAAAAATCTGCTTGCTCCAGCGAAACCCAGCGAAATCATACGGTGATTTGTGCACACTGGTCCGGGAGCATATGAATCTGAACCTGATGGCGAGGAACCGGTTCTACACCTACAAAAGGTCTGAAGGCCAGGAAGTGGCGAGTTATGTCGCCGAGCTAAGATGCCTTGCAGGACATTGCGAATTTGAAGGACATTTGGAGCACATGCTTAGAGACTTTTTTGTACTTGGCATTGGCCATGAAGTGATACTTCGCAAACTTTTGACTGTAGGGACCCCAACCTTGAGTAAAGCCATAGGGATAGCCCAGGCGTTCATTGCCACCAGTGACAATACTAAGCAAATCTCTCAGCACATGAGTGCTGCTACAAGTACTGTGAACAAAGTGATGTTGTTTTCAAATCGCAATGTATAGGGCAGGCCCCACATGCCTGCAGCTGCAAGTCCGCAGATGTCTCAGAGTCCACCATCAAGGGTGATGAATGCAAGGCCATTAACACCTTGTTGGCGCTGTGGGGGTCATCATTGTTTCCATTCATGCCTCTTCAAAGGTATGTTTGCAAGGGCTGTGGAACAATGGGACACCTCCAACGTATGTGCAGGCGAGCTGCAAACCTTGTTAATCTTGCAAACCACCATGTTGCAGAGGAGGACAGATCCACGGCGGATCACGATGAACCAGAGCCTCAGACCGAGGAGGCAGAGGTATATGGGGTGCACACATTTACCACAAAGTGTCCCCCGATAATGCTGAAGGTTGAATTAAATGGACTCCCGGTGTCAATGGAGCTGGACACGGGCGCGAGCCATTCCATTATGAGCAAAAAGACTCGATAATTGTGGTGCAGCAAGGCCTCAAGGCCAGTCTTGACTCCCATTCGCACGAAACTGAGAACTTACACAAAGGAACTGATTCTTACGATGGAGAGGTGCACAAGCTACCACTCTGGGCAGTACCGGGCGATGGTCCTACGCTGCTCGGCAGGAGCTGGCTGGGAAAGATACGCTGGAACTGGGATGACATTCGGGCGCTCTCATCCGCTGACGACACTTCGTGTGCCCAGGTCTTAAACAAGTTCCCTCCGCTGTTCGAACCAGGCATCGGGGAGTTCCAAGGAGCAAAAGTGCAGATCCACCTAATTCCAGGGGCGCGACCCATCCATCACAAGGCGAGAGCAGTACCGTACATGATGAGAGAAACGGTAGAGATCGAGCTAGACCGGCTGCAACGAGAGGGCATCATTTTGCCAATCGAATTCAACGAGTGGGCCAATCCAATTGTTCCAGTCCTCAAGGGAGATGGCACCGTCAGAATCCGTGGTGATTACAAAGTAACTATCAATAATTTCTCACTGCAGGATCAATACCCACAACCAAAGGCTGACGACCTTTTTGCTACGTTGGTGGGAGGAAAGACGTTCACGAAGCTGGACTTGACCTCGGCCTACGTGATGCAAGAGCTGGAGGAATCAATGAAGGGCCTCACCTGCATCAACTCGCACAAAGGTCTCTTCATCTACAACAGATGCCCGTTTGGAATTCGATCAGCTGCGGCGATATTCCAGAGAAACATGGAAAGCTTACTGAAGTGATCCCATGCACAGTGGTCTTCCAGGACGACGTCTTGGTTACAGGTCGGGACACAGTCGAGCATCTGTAGAACCTGGAGGAGATTCTTAGTCGACTCAACTGTGTGGGACTCAGGTTAAAATGCTCGAAGTGCATTTTCCTGGTTCCTGAAGTGGAGTTCCTGGGGAGAAGAATCGCGGTGAACGGCATCAGGCCCATCAACGCGAAGACAGAGGCAATCGAGACTGGACCGAGGCCACAGAACGTGACAGAGCTGCAGTTGTTTCTAGGACTCCTGAATTACTTTGGTAACTTCTTACCGGATCTCAGCCCACTGTTAGATCCACTGCACGCCTTAATGCATAAAGGGGACGAATGGGTATGGGGCAAAAGCCAAGAAAATGCCTTTGTAAAAGCTAGAAAATTGTCATGTTCAAACAAATTGCTTGTGTTGTATGATCCATGTAAGCATTTGGTACTAGCATGTGATGCGTCGTCGTATGGCGTAGGGTGTGTATTGCAACAAGCTAATGAATCTTGGAAATTGCAACTGGTTGCTTATGCATCCAGAAGTCTGTCTAATGATGAGAGATCCTACAGCATGATTGAAAAAGAAGTGTTAACGTGTGTTTATGGGGTAAAGAAAATGCATCAATATCTGTTTGGGCTCAAATTTGAATTGATAACTGACCATAAGCCACTAATATCCCTTTTTTCCGAAAGTAAGGGGATAAATACGAATGCATCGGCCCGCATCCAAAGATGGGCGCTCACGTTGTCCGCATCCAACTATGCCATCCGCCACAGACCTGCGCCAAAGCTCTCAGTAGGCTGTCATTGCCCACCACTGGGGTGGAAATGGCCACAGGTTTAGTCATGGTTATGGAAGGATTCGAGAGTGAGCAATCATCCGTCACAGCCCAACATATTAGAGCTTGGACGAGCCAGGACCTCTTATTATCCCTAGTCAAAAGCTGTGTGCTTCACGGGAGCTGGTCCCGTGTCCCAGTGGAAATGCAGGAAGAGATAAAGTCATACCAGCAGTGCAAAGATGAAATGTCTATACAGGCAGACTGCCTTCTGTGGGGTAATCAGGTAGTGGTCCCCAAGAAGGGCAGGGACACTTCCATCAGTGACCTCCACAGTACTCACCCCAGGCATCGTAATGATTAAAGCGATAGCCAGATCCCACGTGTGGTGGCCCGGTATCGATGCAGACTTAGAGTCCTGTGTGCACAAATGTAACACATGCTCGCAGCTAAGCAATGCACCCAGGGAGGCACCACTAAGTTTATGGTCTTGGCCCTCCAAACCGTGGTCCAGGATCCATGCAGGCCCGTTTTTGGGTAAAATGTTCCTTGTGGTTGTAGATGCGTACTCCAAATGGATTGAATGTGAGATAATGTTGGCAAGCACGTCCGCTGCCACCACTGAAAGCCTGCGGGCCATGTTTGCCACGCACGGACTGCCTGATGTCCTTGTGAGCGACAACGGGCCATGTTTCACCAGTGCCGCGTTCAAAGAGTTCATGACCCGTAATGGGATCAAACATGTTACATCTGCTCCGTTTAAGCTAGCGTCCAATGGTCAGGTAGAACGAGCAGATCAAACAATCAAGCAGGGCTTGAAGAGGGTAACTGAAGGCTCACTGCAGACTTGCCTATCCCGAGTCCTGCTTAGCTACCACATGAGACCACACTCACTCACTGGGATTCCACCTGCTGAACTGCTCATGAAAAGGGCACTTAAGACAAGGCTCTCGTTAGTTCACCCTGACCTACATGAACAGGTACAGAGCAGGTGGCTTCAAAAAAGTACATATCATGATAGCGCAAATGTGTCACGCGAAATTGAAATCAATGATCCTGTATTTGTGTTGAACTATGGACAAGGTCCCAAGTGGCTTCCCGGCACTATTGTGGCCAAAGAGGGGAGTAGGGTGTTTCGGGTCACACTTTCAAATGGACTCATTCACTGGAAACACTTGGACCAAATCAAACTCAGATTCACGGACTATCCTGAGCAACCCGCTTTGGACCCTACTTTCTTTGACCCCCCAACATACACACCAGTGGCAACCGACAATGTGGTTGGCCACGAAGCAGAACCCATCATCCACAGCAGCCCAGCAGGACTCAGCACACCAGTCAGCCCAGAAAGGCCAGCTGCACAGCAGCCCTGCGAGGGCCCAACAAACGATTCACCAAAGCCAGCATTTGCACCGAGACATTCAAGCAGGAAAAGAAAGGCCCCAGATCGACTCACTTTGTAAATAGTTACTCTGCGGGGGAGTGTTGTTATTTCTGTAAACCTGTATATACCTTGTATAACCACCAGAGGGCTCATCCCCTGGAGTCCCACGGGATCCCACAATCCCTTGGGAGCACAGGTACTTAAGGAGGCCTCACAGGCTGGAGAAGCACTCTGGAGACCTGCAATAAAAGACTAAGGTCACACTTTACTTTGAGTTCACAGTATCCAGTCAGACTCTTTATTCATACATAACAGACTGCTCTATGGTGCTCCCAGTGCATTATGCATAATGCACTAGGAGCACCATAATGTGTTGCCCATACATTGTCCAAGTTTCACATTCATAAAGCAGGGTCCTCAAAAAGCCAGACCTGTGTACTTTGAGCTTGGTCTACAGGTGTAATGCTTCTCTTATTCTAGAGACACTCGCAGACTTTGGCAAAAGCTAATCTGGCTTTGGCGATTCTGCATGATGCTTCTGCGTTGATATGGATTTCTCTAGACAGGGTGCTACTCATGTAGGTGAATCTGTCCACAGACTGAAGTGTGTGATCACCAATAGTGATGATAAATTAAGTATAACCTTTGTCTGTAAGATTACACTTTCTTTTTAAGGCTGATAGTCATGCCAAATTGGAGGAAAGCTGTTGTAAGGTGGTTCATGATTGTTTGCATATCATGCTGAGATGGGTCACGAGAGTAGTCATCAGCAAATAGGAGTTCATGAACAACTTCTTACAAAATCTGACATGCCAAGGGTAGAAGCTCTGATCATGAAGGCATGGCTACACACATCAGGTCATGTGGTTCGAATGTCTAATGAAGAAATCCCAAAGACGATCTTTTATGGTGCACTGACAACTGGGAATGATTTTGTGGTTGACAGCAAAAGAGACATAAAGATTGCTTAAAAGCCACGGTGAAACATTGCCAAATAGACATCCATAAGTGAGACCAACTTGCTCAAGGCAAGAAACATAGCGTAAACCATATATGAAGACACCTCCTACTATGAGGCCCATCTCATTACTGACGCTGTTGAAGTCTCGCCTGAAAAATCAAGATTCCCAATTTAGCATATCTGGATTCACTGTTCACTCTGTAGATGCTCATTCCCAGTAAAAATTGGTCTCATCAGCCATTAAAGAACTCACTGCTGAAAATGAGATGACATTCTTGCTGTCTTCTTTGATGTCGAAGGATGAACGAACAAATGAAGGAGAACCACAAAATATGTTAATCAGCTAACTTCCCATTTTGAGGTGATGTCGGTTCTCTCAGGGATTGACACGGCCATTACTGTGCAGTTGGTGATCCCAGGTATTTGCAGCTGGGATTGCATTATTGCCTCTTCTTTGTTAACAATGAAAAATATTTACAGAAATCACCTCAGAAACCAGTTACTTCAAATAAATTTCAAATTTTTGTTTTAGATAAAACCTGATAGCAACATCTTCGCTTACTTTGCCATCAGGTTAATGAAGTTTAATCGTGTCATTGTGAAACTTGCATGGAACTTCAGTCCCTCTCTGTCTTTCTTTACCCTCTTGCACAAACTCCCTCTCTGATTCTCTGCAGTCGATTTGAACTCGGAGCGGGATTGGTGCGCCGAGGATGGTGGGCTGGAGGCGGAGGGGGGGCGGTGGCATGGCAGAGATGGGTGATGCACCCAAACTGCAGAATGAAAGGGGTAATGGGCAGATCACCAATAGCGGCAAAAGTGGCCAAAATAATTGATTTGCTTATGTAAGAATGTGGCAGAGCATGAGGTCCTTAAAGGGCATGTGGGGTAGAAATATTTAAAATGCTTTAGATAGTTACCCAGGAGTAAATATCTTTGCTACTGCCTAGGTGATACTGTTGCAAATTTGGAAATTCGATATTTTAAATTATCAGCAACGGTTATTTAAAACACCAAGTTAGCACACAGCTGCAATTATCAGTTTAGCACTGAAATAATCAGGTCCTGAAGCACTTGAGTCCTATAAGTTACTCGGCACTAATTATACCAGCAGCCTTTTGGTCAATGCCCAGTAATGGCACAGAAAATCAGGAAGGCCTGCTTTACAGAGCAAGGAGTGTCCCTTATAGAAAGATCCTTTATTCCCAGGAGGGTGATAGTCTTTGGAGCAGGATTCCATCCCTTGCACCCATATGACAGGATAAAGGCTTGGGAGGAGCTTCCCTCATGGCTACATACAATTTGAACAGGCAAAGGAACTGGCACAATGTCAAAAATTGTTCAGCAATGTAAATGAAATAACATTCCACTCTCAGATCATAAAAACAACTGGAGAGAACTAAAGCAAATGAAGGCATTCACCGATCCTGTAAAGAATGTGCCTCAGCTGCTTAGCTCGGAATGTGTAGATGGAATGGCAGCAGCTGATAGTAGAGCCTCAACATCTGATTCAGGAAAGAAATATGCACAAGACTGTTTTACCTTCAAGAACATCTAACTTAATCAAAATGTTAGCATCTCTTAATAGAACAGGATTACAGTTGATAATTATGTTATGCATTGTAGTAGCAAATACACAAACATGCACTTCACTGCTTAC